>NC_079528.1:9754996-10078746 GCF_003711565.1 Takifugu flavidus | reverse complement strand
ATATTGGGATGATTCAAAAAAATGAAGAAAAATAACTTTGCACACAGCTGAATTGCAAATCTCTGCGAAAAATGGCAAATCAGGAGACCGATTAAGAAAACCACCAAATTAGCTCCAAGAAAGTATAGCCCACACTGGAGGCAGTCAGAAAAGCCCCGCCCATAAAGTGCTCCTGAAATGACGGACAAAACTTTGGAAGGTGCAATGACAAAATATTTTAAACTGACGGTTTTTGAATTCCAAGCAAAGAGGACTAGTTTATAAGCCCAAGAAAGCACTCCTAGTTTGCAAAACTCGGCCAAACAGGTCATTTCCACCTATTGGGATGGACACCCATAGCAGTAATATGAGGTCACATAGAATGGTTGGTTGCTTTGTCATCAAAACCCCTTGGCTTTGATCTTTGGAATGGTGAAAATCCCTCAGGAATCTGTAACATCACAAAATTCAATGAGTTCTTACAAAGTAAACTTCAAAATCCCTGGAGAGTGCAACTTCATCTTCACAATTCTGACAATAAAACTGCAGCAAAAATTATGGGAGATGGCAAAAAATGTTTGTAGTGACTTCAAGATACAAATACCCTTTGGCTTTACATTGCATTATATGTGAATTTGGTTTTAATAACTTATAAATATTTCCAACAAAATAAACCATCTTGAAAGCTCTAAAATGATGAATGAGTAACGATATTTGTGGAAACCCATTCATATTTATTGTGATGTGCAATACAGGTATATTGTGTGTTCAATAGTGACGGGTTATTCTGTCGGACAGCAAAAGTTTACCTTAAATTGGCACAAAATTAGAGTCATTAAAAAATACCTGAAAGATACATGACTCAAAAACATCCAAAAACCATTTTTGTGTAGAATTACAGACTGTTCAAGGAACATTTTCATTCAGGTAGATTGGTGACAATATTGGTGGTGGTGGTGGTGGTGGGGGGGGGGGTCTTTTTTTTAAGTCCCATATAATGTGTTACGGTTTAAAATTTACATTTATTGATTGTTTATAAATGACAAGAACAAATAGTCAGTATGAATTTGTCCTACCTCTGCAGGTGTGTGCAAGTCTTCAAATGGCTCAGCAAAGTCAGTGGGGCTTTTCCTCAAAGTCTGCTCAGCAGGAAGTGTGTTGTCATTGTAAGATGTCACAAACTTAAAGTCACTGGTTCTAGACCCTGTTGTCAGGTAGGCGTCATAATTGTAAGCGCTGCGTAAAGTTCCTGTGCCGTCAACATCGGCGTAATTAGGAGGGAGATAAGCGCCGGGGATGGTTACTGCTCCGTCAAACAACATTCTGGGCTTTCTCCTGCGACAGAACCTCACACCCAGGATGATGATGATGAAGGTCAGGAAGAAGGTGGACACAGACACCAGCGCGATGATCAGATAAGAGGTCAGTTTGGAATTCTTCTCATCATAAGAAATGTCCTTCAGCTCTGGCACCTCAGCCAAGTTATCAGAAATGAGTAAATACATGGAGCAGGTGGCAGAGAGAGAGGGCTGTCCGTTATCTTTCACTGCCACAATCAGGTTCTGTTTCATGCTGTCAGACTCAGAAATGTCCCGCTGCGTCCTAATCTCTCCACTGTGGACACCGATAGAGAAGAGTCCCGGATCGCTGGATTTGACTATATGGTAGGACAGCCAGGCGTTCTGTCCAGAGTCGGCGTCCACAGCGATCACTTTGGACACCAGAGAGCCTCCGTGTGCAGCTTTGGGGACCAGCTCGGTCATGAAGGAGTTGCCCTCCGGGGCTGGATACAGTATTTGAGGAGAGTTGTCATTAACGTCTGATATGAACACACTGACGGTCACGTTACTGCTGAGAGGAGGAGAACCGTTGTCTCTGGCCATCACGTGCACTTTAAAGCTCCTCAGCTGTTCATAATCAAAGGACCTGACAGCGTGGATCAGCCCCGTGTCTCCATTAACAGACACATAAGAGGACACCGGAGCACCGTTCACCTCAGCGGCTAACAGAGAATAAATCACTGTTCCGTTTTGTCTCCAGTCGGGGTCTCCAGCACTAACGGAACACAAAGTGGACCCGGCTCTGTTATTTTCACTCACATATGCGCTGTAGGACTCTTCCTCAAACACAGGGGGGTTGTCGTTGATGTCTGCTACAGATAAGTGAAGCGTTTTAGAGGAGGACAGAGGTGGAGAGCCCTCGTCAGTGGCACTGATTGTAATGTTGTAATCAGACACTAGTTCACGGTCCAGTTGTCCTGTGGTCACCACAGAATAATAGTTTTTAATAGAAGGAACCATCTTAAAAGGGACGTTTTGCTCAATGGAGCAGCGGACCTTTCCATTTTTCTCTGAGTCTCTGTCCTGAACGTTGATGATGCCCACCTCTGAACCAGGGGACACGTCCTCAGGTACTGGATTGGTCAGAGACTTCACTTTAATCTGAGGTGAATTATCATTTTTATCAGTAACATCAATTACAACTTTAGCATAAGATGTTAAACCTAACCCGTCTTTAGCCTGGACTCTCATTTCAAATGAGTTATTTTCTTCATAATCAACTGTACCAGACACTCTGATTTCTCCAGTTTTTGCATTAATAATAAAAATATTTGCATCATCCTCCGATGAGTGACCAAGATTATATATCACATCTCCATTCACTCCTTCATCTGCATCAGTGGCACTAACCTGCATCACTACAGTGTCTAGAGGAGAGTTTTCAGGCAGACTGGCTTTATAAACGGCCTGACTGAACACTGGGGCGTTATCATTAGCATCCAGCACAGTGACGTGTATGACTACAGTACCTGATCTCTGAGGAGAGCCTCCGTCTAAAGCTGTCAGCAGCAAATTCATTTCCTTTTGTTTCTCTCGATCAAGTCTGTTCTCTAACACCAGCTCAACCTTCTTGTTGTCTACAGAGAGAATAAAGTTGTCGTTCTTTTGAAGAATGTATCTCTGAACAGCATTTTGACCGATATCCGCGTCATTTGCCTCCTCGATAGAGAAGCGGGTGCCCTTCTCTGCCGACTCACTAATTTCCATTTCAATTGAATTTTCTCGAAATTTGGGGGAATTATCATTTACATCCTGGACATGCAGACTTACTCTGTGAAGCTCTAAAGGATTTTCTAAAACCAAATCCACCTTAACGACGCACGATGCTCTCTTTCCACAAAGGTTTTCTCTGTCGATTCTCTCCGATGTGATCAAATCTCCGGTGCTCAGATTAATCTCACAGTAAATCTTACGAGTGTCTTCAAAATCAACGCGGGCCTTCCGATTAGATAAAGCTCTGAGATCCAGTCCGAGGTCTTTGGCAACATTTCCAATAACTGAATCGCGTTTCATCTCCTCTTGAACAGAATAACTCAGGTCTCCATGAACGAGATCCAGCGTTGCAATAAAGACGGTGAAGAGGAGGATCGGACGAAGCCCCGTGAATCCTTTGTCCTCCATCATGACGAAAACAACTCTGTATCTATTTTAACGAACCTCGGTTTTCCAAACCGGTAGAATGAAACTGTCCTAAACCAGCTGATAATCCAGAGCTTCGCAGTAAACGTTCGTTTTCACCGCTTCCCCGATGAAAGTGTCGCCGTTGTCCTGCAGCGGTGGGTGGAGTGGTGCGAGTCTGTCTGGGTCTATGGGTCAATAGCGACACCAAGAGCATATTTATAGCCTCACATTATGAATGCGTGTGTATTTTTTCCACATTTAACGACTGTCGTGTACCAATACTGTGAATGCACCCTGGCTTTGTACAGAATGTATTATGGTCATCTTTGTTTTCAATCAATATAATAATAGACTCATTTTTGAGGACTGGAAGTCATAGGACAAGCATTCAATAACTATTAACGACATTATGAAAACCAAGAAAAATGTCTTGTGAAAGCGTGAATGCTCATGCACTTAATATTCTACTGTTTAACTTAACGCATTTTTTTCTTTAATTCCCTTTAAAGAAAAAGAGAGGCTCGGTAAGTCACTGCTTTTAGAAAACCTTGGGAAGTGGTGTAAAGGTAGAAAAGCAGGTTTACTAGAAGACCATTATTGAGCACAGTTTTATTTTCCTCACATGACAAATTACTAGATTTTATTTGGTGATGGTGGCGGGCTGCTTTGACGCGGGACACGTTCGACAGGTTTTGCTGAGTAAACGATGCTAATAGTCAGAGAGTCACGCTGCGGTGCCTTGAACACACATGAGTATCTCAAACATCATGTGCTCGATTGAACCGGCTGTTCGGAATTTAGAAAAAAAAAAAAGCTGCTGTCCTGAATTACATCATGACTTTCCTTTTTTTGACTGTCTTGATTTTTATATTTGACTTAAAAAATAAAAACATACGCAGGTTAAATTCCAACAATCGTTACGACAAAAATATTCAAATGTTCTAATAACTGCCGAATTTTAAAAACGCACCCACATTATACTGTTTAAACAAATGACAATCGATAAACTTTGTAAAAGTGGGAAACTGTGATAAAAATATGCCCTGCAGCGATTCAGCTGAAGGATGCCATTAAACTCATCACTGGCGTCTTTAATTTATTATTCCCGTCAAACGAGTACTGTTAACTATAAACCACTTCATGTTTCCATTCTCTCGCAAATCTTTTCAAAAATCTCTATTATGTGGAATTGACAACATTGTGAGTGTGCAGAGTGCACCGCAAACCTTGACAAAGTGAAAAGCGTTGACGGGGGACTTTCAATAAAGTAGCCTAACGTTTATTAACTCTTGCTGCACAGTAACGTTAGGCCACACTCTGGACAAATATAATTATTGAACTGGGGGGTGACAATAAATTTGACACAAAGGAAAGGTTAAACAGAGGAGATTGAGACACGTGATCCGAGGTATAATGTGGTCTGACTGGTTCTGAGCGCATTGCACACAGCCTACAGCGATCCTCACTCCGTTTCCTGCTCGACATAGTGCTGAGCAAAGGACTTTCCCTTCAAGGACGCACGCATCACAGCTGCTCTGAAAAAGCTACATTCATAGACTGAAGATGCTCATTTTGACGAATCAATTAATGACATCTCATGCAATTTGTATTATTTTTTTAATTAAAAACATCTTTTGTTATAAAGAGGTTATTATTAATTATAGATGATTAGTAATTCTTAACATTAATGTTATTATTTATCATAATATAAGAATGCAGAGCTTTAACAGAATGCAGTGCACCATAATGGAGACTGCTGTGACACATACTGGATTTATCTGTCAATGCAACTACATTAACTCTTAAAAACAGAAATTATGAGTGAATATTGCTTTTAAACTTCTGGAAAACCTTTTCATATCTGTATGACTTTTGATCATCATTTCCTTTTTCTCACCTTTTATTATTTATCCACAAATGTTGGCACTGAATTGAAGGATGAATTTTTCAACAATAACAGTGTTGTCGGTATATAAAAATTAAGGAATATGGAGATGATGGAGACCAGTAAAGGAAACCACCAAAGTACCACTCATAAAGTGTAGCCCATGCTGGAGCCAGGTCAATACCCCCAAGAGACATTTTGCAACCAATAGCGTAGGCCCCGCCCATTAATGTCAACAAAATTTGTCAGTAAAAATTGTGAAGTTGCCATGACGAAAGATTTTCAACTCAAAGTTTTTGACTTGCAAGCAACAAGGACTATTTAAAAGCAAAAAAAAAAAAAAACCTCTGTCAAGCAGGTAATTTCCCCACATATTGTGTCATTGGATCATCAAGCAGTAGTAACACAAGGTTACACAACATAGGTTGCTTTATGATCAAAACCCTTGACTTCGATCTTTGGAATGATGAAATACCCCTGGAATCTGGAACATGATTAAATCTAATGAGCTCAACAATGGTCCCTTGAAATCCAAATCTGTTCATAACTTTGAATTGTTGTTTTATTTTAACAGATGGACAGACAGACAACACATAACTTTCTTGGCAGAGATAATAGTGAAGTTAGATGACATTCAACAAATGAGACAGAGAGATTATAGAAAACCTGCTGTCAAACTAATGTCACATCTCCATTAAGATCCAGAAACATGTGGGAGAGCCCACAGTTGACTGGAAAAGAGTTCTTGAGATCAGCGAGACAAAAAGTCAGCCTATGGGAACAACTTCAACAATCATCCATCCCAACCAGAATCATACAGAAACAATAATGTCATCACCCTTAATGACAGAAGAGGTCAAATGAAAACAACTATATCTAGATCCTGCAGGACAATGTGATTCAGTCTGCAAATCTGGATCTTTATTCCTTGTTTTCCAGCACAGCAAAGCCAAAGCACTTCAGAGTATAAAATATTGTTTGAAGACAAATGGATGGTCTATTGACAATTCCAAGACCAGTAATCACTGCACATGGATATTCTTTAGAGTGCAAGATGGTCCTCAATTTACCCCCGAAGCACAGGAAGCAGGAAATTTATCAATTAAATTCTTAATAAACACTGCAGCAAATAATTATGGGTGATGGCAACAAAAATGTTCTCACTTAAAGTTATGAAACCTGTCACATTGTTTTTAAATTACATGATATGTGAGTTAAGTTTCAATATTGTATAAATATTTCCGACTAAACAAACTATCTCCATAGCTTTAAACATGGTGAATGTAAAACATTTGTGAACTATCAAATATTTATTGTGATTTGCAATATAGGTATATTGTGTGTGCATTGATGATCAGTTACTGTCTGACAGCAAAAGTTTAACTCAAACAAGTTCAAAGTAGATTGACCAAAAAAAATCCTGAAACCTAAGAAGAGACATGAGACTAAAACATCCAAAAAAGCCTTTTAAAACAAAAACACTGTTCAAGGAACAATTTCATTCATGTAGATTGAATACTTTATTGGAAGAGGGGACTCATGAATTCTAAATCCTAAATAATCTCCATTAACCAGAACTGAGTTTAAAATTTACATTAACTGACTGTTTTTATAAGTCACAAGAAGAAATAGTCAGTATGAAGTTGTCCTACCTCTGCAGGTGTGTGCAAGTCTTCAAATGGCTCAGCAAAGTCAGTGGGGCTTTTCCTCAGAGTCTGCTCAGCAGGAAGTGTGTTGTCATTGTAAGATGTCACAAACTTAAAGTCACTGGTTCTAGACCCTGTTGTCAGGTAGGCGTCATAATTGTAAGCGCTGCGTAAAGTTCCTGTGCCGTCAACATCAGCGTAATTAGGAGGGAGATAAGCGCCGGGGATGGTTACTGCTCCGTCAAACAACATTCTGGGCTTTCTCCTGCGACAGAACCTCACACCCAGGATGATGATGATGAAGGTCAGGAAGAAGGTGGACACAGACACCAGCGCGATGATCAGATAGGAGGTCAGTTTGGAATTCTTCTCATCATAAGAAATGTCCTTCAGCTCTGGCACCTCAGCCA
Source organism: Takifugu flavidus (assembly GCF_003711565.1). Taxonomy (NCBI): domain Eukaryota; kingdom Metazoa; phylum Chordata; class Actinopteri; order Tetraodontiformes; family Tetraodontidae; genus Takifugu; species Takifugu flavidus. Next base: position 10,071,365 of record NC_079528.1, on the reverse strand, counting down.
AGTTATCAGAAATGAGTAAATACATGGAGCAGGTGGCAGAGAGAGAGGGCTGTCCGTTATCTTTCACTGCCACAATCAGGTTCTGTTTCATGCTGTCAGACTCAGAAATGTCCCGCTGCGTCCTGATCTCTCCACTGTGGACACCGATAGAGAAGAGTCCCGGATCGCTGGATTTGACTATATGGTAGGACAGCCAGGCGTTCTGTCCAGAGTCGGCGTCCACAGCGATCACTTTGGACACCAGAGAGCCTCCGTGTGCAGCTTTGGGGACCAGCTCGGTCATGAAGGAGTTGCCCTCCGGGGCTGGATACAGTATTTGAGGAGAGTTGTCATTAACGTCTGATATGAACACGCTGACGGTCACGTTACTGCTGAGAGGAGGAGAACCGTTGTCTCTGGCCATCACGTGCACTTTAAAGCTCCTCAGCTGTTCATAATCAAAGGACCTGACAGCGTGGATCAGCCCCGTGTCTCCATTAACAGACACATAAGAGGACACCGGAGCACCGTTCACCTCAGCGGCTAACAGAGAATAAATCACTGTTCCGTTTTGTCTCCAGTCGGGGTCTCCAGCACTAACGGAACACAAAGTGGACCCGGCTCTGTTATTTTCACTCACATATGCGCTGTAGGACTCTTCCTCAAACACAGGGGGGTTGTCGTTGATGTCTGCTACAGACAAGTGAAGCGTTTTAGAGGAGGACAGAGGTGGAGAGCCCTCGTCAGTGGCACTGATTGTAATGTTGTAATCAGACACTAGTTCACGGTCCAGTTGTCCTGTGGTCACCAGAGAATAATAGTTTTTAATAGAAGGAACCAGCTTAAAAGGGACGTTTTGCTGAATGGAGCAACGAACTTGTCCATTTTTGACTGAATCTCCATCTTGCACATTAATGATGCCCACTTCTGAACCAGGTGAGACATTTTCTGGGATAGGACTGATCAGTGATTTTACATAAACCTGGGGGGCATTATCATTTTTATCAATCACGTCTATTATAATATTGGCATAAGATGTTAGACCTAACCCGTCTTTAGCCTTGACTCTCATTTCAAAAGATCTTTTTTCTTCAAAGTCAATTAAACCAGACACTCGGATTTCTCCAGTTTTAGGGTCAATTGAGAATATATTCATATCGTCATCAGAAACGTGGCTGAATTGATAAGTCACTTCTCCATTCACTCCTTCATCTGCATCAGTGGCACTAACCTGCATCACTACAGTGTCTAGAGGAGAGTTTTCAGGCAGACTGGCTTTATAAACGGCCTGACTGAACACTGGGGCGTTATCATTAGCATCCAGCACAGTGACGTGTATGACTACAGTACCTGATCTCTGAGGAGAGCCTCCGTCTAAAGCTGTCAGCAGCAAATTCATTTCCTTTTGTTTCTCTCGATCAAGTCTGTTCTCTAACACCAGCTCAACCTTCTTGTTGTCTACAGAGAGAATAAAGTTGTCGTTCTTTTGAAGAATGTATCTCTGAACAGCATTTTGACCGATATCTGCGTCATTTGCCTCCTCGATAGAGAAGCGGGTGCCCTTGTCTGCCGACTCATGAATTTCCATTTCAAATATTTTTTCATTAAATTGCGGAGAGTTATCATTTACGTCCTGAATATGTAGACTTACTCTGTGAAGCTCTAAAGGATTTTCTAAAACCAAATCCACCTTAACGACGCACGATGCTCTCTTTCCACAAAGGTTTTCTCTGTCGATTCTCTCCGATGTGATCAAATCTCCGGTGCTCAGATTAATCTCACAATAACGCTTACGAGTTCCACCGAAATCAACGCGGGCCTTCCGATTAGATAAAGCTCTGAGATCCAGTCCGAGGTCTTTGGCAACATTTCCAATAACTGAATCGCGTTTCATCTCCTCTTGAACAGAATAACTCAGGTCCCCATGAACGAGATCCAGCGTTGCAATAAAGACGGTGAAGAGGAGGATCGGACGAAGCCCCGTGAATCCTTTGTTTTTCATTTCGAGGGAAAGGTCAAATATATCCCATCGGAATTTTAATTTCCTCATCAAAAGCATATACGATCTCCAAATACGCGTTAATCCGGTATTTTACAGTCGTGTTTCGGCAGAATTATGATCGGAATATAGATGGTGCGTCTGGAAACACCATTCTAATATCTGTGCAGTAACAGTGGGTGGAGTGAGGCGACCTCATATTCCATAAGTCAACAGCGACACCGTGAGTTATTCTCTCTCCTTAACAACGAGATTAAAAAACATTTTGAAATAACAACGTGAAGAAAAATACCATCAGATCAGAGAATATAACTTACGTTATTTTTGGAGTAACGCAAATGCCCCTAAGTTCCCTGAACGCCTCCCAGGCGGAGCGTTGCTGCAGCGTATCAGAGCAGTTCCTCGTCTCTTCCCAGCATGACAGTTCAAGAGTGAACAGGTGTTTCATCGCTGACACAGTGGAGGAAATAACCGTTTTTATGCGACTCTCACGAGCTAAACCTGTGCTTGACAGTCTGGAATGGAGCTAGCATGTCACCAGAAGAGTAGTTTAACTGTGGAGGCAATTTCTGGGAGGAACACCAGCACACGTTCGTTCTGAATGGGGTTTCTTCTTTGTTTGAGGGACCATTATGTTTGTGCCTTCCGAGAAACTGCTTCATTGTGGTCCAGGTCATCGTAGCTGCTTGGGTCTCTTATTTGATGTGTCAGGACGTCAGCATGTGGATTTTTGTCATTCCAGAAGGGCAGAACCAAAGCAAAGGAAACCAACCGAGAACAACCTGTCCATTTTTTAGTCTTTGATACTTTTTTTCTCCCTGGGACTCGGGTTCAAAATGATTTAATAACTGATTACAACTATGATCATACAGAACTGAAGACTGACAATGAAGGAACATTTGAAGAAAAGGGGTTCAAACCAGTATGACCAATAATTTTAAGTAAATTCAAGGGAGAATAACTGAGGAAGAGTGAAATTGCATTTTTTTTCCCCTCTCTGACTCAAGAGAAGGAAAAGTTCCTAATTTGGGGTAATACAATATTTTTGTGATACATCTTTTTTGGTTGGTAATTATTTTTGTGCTATATTTGAGTTTGCTACTACTACAGATATTACTATGGTTGTACATAATGGGGCATGAGTAATGGAACTAAACGAGATATTGATATAAAGACAATTTTTTGTTTCATTGGTCTGTGGTCTTGTGTGTGGGTTTGAGGTTTTATTTACTCTATTACAACATCTACTTCCAGTAATCTCCTTACCAAAACTAATAAATTGACCTTGAATCTCAGTAAAACTAAACTCATTTAGATGTTAAGATCCTTGATCTATACTGTAGATATTATACCCAGGGTAAGCAGCATAGAGCTCTCATGAAGGTCACGCTGTCTCTCCTCTTCTATTTTGCTGTTGAATATTTGCAAAAAAATTGTGTTGTCATTTTACTCTGCCTGCGTCATCACGTCTGAAATGTTAAGATCACTTCTTCATAACAGGCTCACTCACCCAGATAAGGAGGTGTAGTGTTTCATCAACCCAGCACAGCCCATTGACATGAGATATTCACTGCTTCAGTCAAGAAACAAATAAAACAAGTCCACATATATTTTTGATGCTACTTATAATATCACAGAAAAGTGTCTGTATGGACTCCATATAATAAGAAGCAATATGAGGGAAGAGTTTATACCAAAGGTCTGTAAAAAATAAATCTGAATTAAATGTTAATCTCAAGATATCACCATTGATGAGAATGGAATGAATAAGGGTTGTTTTCAGTAGTATACGAATATTTAAGATCAACAAATATACAGTAAGTTCTCTTCACACACCAAACACCAATCAGCACGGTTGCATGTGTATGACAATGAAAATGAATTAATGTAAAATGATAGAGGCAACACAAAAGAGTGAAAAACAACTGAATTGCCATTTAAAAATATATATATACACTTGAAAAGTATGTTATAGAATATCTACATTTGCCTGTTTGATAACATCAGTTCGATGGTGGCGAAAATGCTTCTGAGAAAATGCAAGAGCAGACTGCCAAGAACATCAAGCAGCATTGGTATGTAAAAAAATAGAATTCTTAGTATGATTATTAACATGTTTTTAAGACGTTTGGCCAATAACTATACTTAACATTTTCCCCATTTTTAACTGGAACACAAGAAAGGCAAGATAAAACATCCTCTGGTGTGATGGAAAATACTGAAGAGTCAAACTTGGATCAAACTTTTGGAGAAAATTTTGATGTAGTTCTCAAATAAATAAGTTTTCCATTTTATGTAATTAACAACAATTTAACCAAGCATTTCAAAATCATCAAGATGTAATTGCAAATTACTCAATGAACAAAAGCTATTCTGTCATCACATCAACACACAGTGAATATGTCTTACCTCCAAAGAAGAGTCCACATCTCCAAACACATCAGCAAAGTCAGTGGGGCTTTTCCTCAGAGTCTGCTCAGCAGGAAGTGTGTTGTCATTGTAAGATGTCACAAACTTAAAGTCACTGGTTCTAGACCCTGTTGTCAGGTAGGCGTCATAATTGTAAGCGCTGCGTAAAGTTCCTGTGCCGTCAACATCAGCGTAATTAGGAGGGAGATAAGCGCCGGGGATGGTTACTGCTCCGTCAAACAACATTCTGGGCTTTCTCCTGCGACAGAACCTCACACCCAGGATGATGATGATGAAGGTCAGGAAGAAGGTGGACACAGACACCAGCGCGATGATCAGATAAGAGGTCAGTTTGGAATTCTTCTCATCATAAGAAATGTCCTTCAGCTCTGGCACCTCAGCCAAGTTATCAGAAATGAGTAAATACATGGAGCAGGTGGCAGAGAGAGAGGGCTGTCCGTTATCTTTCACTGCCACAATCAGGTTCTGTTTCATGCTGTCAGACTCAGAAATGTCCCGCTGCGTCCTGATCTCTCCACTGTGGACACCGATAGAGAAGAGTCCCGGATCGCTGGATTTGACTATGTGGTAGGACAGCCAGGCGTTCTGTCCAGAGTCGGCGTCCACAGCGATCACTTTGGACACCAGAGAGCCTCCGTGTGCAGCTTTGGGGACCAGCTCGGTCATGAAGGAGTTGCCCTCCGGGGCTGGATACAGTATTTGAGGAGAGTTGTCATTAACGTCTGATATGAACACACTGACGGTCACGTTACTGCTGAGAGGAGGAGAACCGTTGTCTCTGGCCATCACGTGCACTTTAAAGCTCCTCAGCTGTTCATAATCAAAGGACCTGACAGCGTGGATCAGCCCCGTGTCTCCATTAACAGACACATAAGAGGACACCGGAGCACCGTTCACCTCAGCGGCTAACAGAGAATAAATCACTGTTCCGTTTTGTCTCCAGTCGAGGTCTCCAGCACTAACGGAACACAAAGTGGACCCGGCTCTGTTATTTTCACTCACATATGCGCTGTAGGACTCTTCCTCAAACACAGGGGGGTTGTCGTTGATGTCTGCTACAGACAAGTGAAGCGTTTTAGAGGAGGACAGAGGTGGAGAGCCCTCGTCAGTGGCACTGATTGTAATGTTGTAATCAGACACTAGTTCACGGTCCAGTTGTCCTGTGGTCACCAGAGAATAATAGTTTTTAATAGAAGGAACCAGCTTAAAAGGGACGTTTTGCTGAATGGAGCAGCGGACCTGTCTGTTCTTCTCTGAGTCTCTGTCCTGAACGTTGATGATGCCCACCTCTGAACCAGGGGACACGTCCTCAGGTACTGGATTGGTCAGAGATTTCAGTTGAATAACTGGAGCATTATCATTTTTATCAATAACCTCTATTAAAAGTTTTGCATAAGATGTTAGTCCCAAGCCATCTTTAGCTTCAACCCTCATTTCAAAAGACCTCCGTTCTTCATAGTCAATCAAACCAGTTACTCTGATTTCCCCGCTTTGAGGATCAACAGAGAATACATTTACATCTTCATCAGACAAGTGGCCAAAGTCATACTTCACTTCTCCATTCACTCCTTCATCTGCATCAGTGGCACTAACCTGCATCACTACAGTGTCTAGAGGAGAGTTTTCAGGCAGACTGGCTTTATAAACGGCCTGACTGAACACTGGGGCGTTATCATTAGCATCCAGCACAGTGACGTGTATGACTACAGTACCTGATCTCTGAGGAGAGCCTCCATCTAAAGCTGTGAGCAGCAAATTCATTTCCTTTTGTTTCTCTCGATCAAGTCTGTTCTCTAACACCAGTTCAACCTTCTTGTTGTCTACAGAGAGAATAAAGTTGTCGTTCTTTTGAAGAATGTATCTCTGAACAGCATTTTGACCGATATCTGCGTCATTTGCCTCCTCGATAGAGAAGCGTCCCCCTTTGTCTGCCGACTCACTAATTTCCATTTCAATTAAATTCTTTTTGAATTTTGGCGAATTATCATTTACATCCTGGACATGCAGACTTACTCTGTGAAGCTCTAAAGGATTTTCTAAAACCAAATCCACCTTAACGACGCACGATGCTCTCTTTCCACAAAGGTTTTCTCTGTCGATTCTCTCCGATGTGATCAAATCTCCGGTGCTCGGATTAATCTCACAGTAACGCTTACGAGTGTCTTCAAAATCAACGCGGGCCTTCCGATTAGATAAAGCTCTGAGATCCAGTCCGAGGTCTTTGGCAACATTTCCAATAACTGAATCGCGTTTCATCTCCTCTTGAACAGAATAACTCAGGTCTCCATGAACGAGATCCAGCGTTGCAATAAAGACGGTGAAGAGGAGGATCGGACGAAGCCCCGTGAATCCTTTGTCCTCCATCATGAAAATGATACGCGTCCACGGTTGGTACAAAACAACAATCAAATTCAAAGCAGTCAAAATGTCCTGTACTTGAGAAAGCGAAATACAATGAAAAGTAATCTTGACATGAGCCGTTCTTCCGTTGGAATGGAGTAATAGTGGGTGGAGAGGCGTGCCGTGATGTTGTATTGGCCTGCAGTGGCACCATGAGTCGGTTATCAACCTCTGCACCTGCATTAATTTATTTTCATAAAGGACGTTTACACCTTTACATTTTGCATGTGGAAAATAAAGTAAAAAGTAAATGTATATCTCAGAGGAATACCTGGAGTGCTGAGTAATAAAATTAATTAATTGCAAAGATAAAGCAAATAAAAACTCAGTCGGGTCACTTTAGACCCATGTTGTGCATTAAAGGGTTAAAAAAGCAAAGTATTTATTCTTCTTCTTCATACTGTTTGAAATTTGTCATTGAAACTCAACCAAAATATGAAGCTAAATACTGAAACATTACAAAAATCCATCTCCTCACAAAGTATTAATACTATCCTATATAATCCAAAAAATAATTGCCCCATATTGAAGTCAGTATGAGTATAAACGTATAAAAGTCGCAAATAAACAACCCAAAATCTCGTTTTCAGTTTGCCACCTTATTCTCATAAAAATATATATTTGCAAAGCAATTCGTAAAAAATACAAACAAAAAAACCAACACGGTGAGGGTTGAACAGTAGGTATAGCCAAGCCATTGACATCATGAGTACAATAAAGTGAATTTTAAATAAAGTTAATTAAATACATTTTAAATAAAGTAAATTTTAATCACATTGGATTAAATAAGTATACGTTTTTTGGTCAATTTAACAAGATAAAGAATAAAATATATGAGTGCTATGTAAAAACATGAGTGAAAAAGATACATTTTGCGTGTTCGTCCGACTTTCTGTGCGCTCAGCCTCGTCTCGCTTTTCCTGCATGGTGAACTTTTCTTTTTAAATAAACTTTCGTTTGAAAAGATCCTCCTAGTTGTGGTCTGTATTGGAAGTTCAGTGTCCTGTCTGCCATACGCCGCAACACTCTTTTATTAATTGGTTCATGAATATAAAAACAACTAGGTTTATATCGTAATGAAATGTGCAACTTGTAGTGCACTTATTATTATAATTAAAAATAAATAAATAAAGTTTGCAAGCAGTCAAAGTGCGCATCTTTTTCCAAACCGTAACGCCATTATGGTTGTCAATTCAAAATCACTCATGCGTAAATCATCGAACTCTAGGACTTGAGGAGTGTGTACACACAAGCACAATGCGAATCTTTCATCAAAACACGGGCTTAACATTTTAAAACACATGCTAATGTTAGCGTTCGTTACTTACTCTGTTGTGTGGTTCACGCTGTTGATTTCTTTGGCCAAGTTGACTGAAGCTCGACAGTGATTTAAATCCCAGACTAAAACTGCGGTAACTGAAAGGACATCTATGGGAGAGGGAACTTTAAATTTACTTCCGCTACCGGCAACCGGAAATTCAGTGTATCCCCAACGGAAAAAACAAAACAAAACAAAAAAAAATGTATTTATTCGCTATCTAAATACATAACCAGCTAATATTACATGGTCTTTTGATTGATTGAAAGGCGTCGCCAAGAGCGTAAAAGTTGGTAAGTCAGTCTCCAATGTTCAGGTTCTCTTTATTAGACAAGAAAAATCATTTGGTAAACAAAACCAAGAATTCTTCTGGTGGCATACTTTGATTTTAAAGTATAAGTCTTATATAATAGGAAGTACATTTATATTCTAAGCCAAACGTTTAATTTGGGTAATTGTCAAACAGCTTTATCCCTTTCAGGGTCAAACTGAGAATGCAACAGACTGAGCAACCACTGGCCCCACTTTGGGTGTAATTTTATAAAATAAATTATTTTATATATTAGATACAGTACACTGTGTATTACGGTTTGTCACTATGATATTATAACATCTTTTGTGTTGCTTTTTTTAAAAGTTTTTGAACATGTAAACTTCACACTTAAAGGACTGGGGCTTTTTCAGTCTTCCAATCTTGTATATTCTTCCTCTTATGGAAATAAAGTAATAACTCCAGCCTGGAAGACTATAGTGTTGGTATTGGTCAGACAAATCATGGTAAAACTGAACTAATTTGAAAGGCCCCTGCACAGAATTTAACGTTTGTGTTCATCGTTCCTGATGTATTAATATATTTTCAACAGGAGATGGCGCCTTTTGCTCAGCAGCCCACTCCTGCATGGGCGACAATAACTACACACCCAGTGTTCGGCTCGTCTTGTCTTGTCAGCAAATCCAGGAAACGTCAAAATGTGAAGTTTCCTTAGAAGTTGACTGACAGCAACACTGCACCTCGGTGAGTCTGTTACCCTACAACGATAGATAGATAGATAGATAGATAGATAGATAGATAGATAGATAGATAGATAGATGGATGGATGGATGGATGGATGGATGGATGGATGGATGGATGGATGGATGGATGGATGGATGGATGGAGGAAGGCTGGGGGGGCAGGCAGACAGACAGGAGGGAGAATTTCACTTAGTCACTGCTGCTGTCAACATCCTTTTGATCTGCTTCCTGCTGTTACAGATTTTAAATAATTTACACTTTTCTTTTTCTGTGTCATTGATAAATCCACAAATTCAGAGCTGTGCAGACTGCAGAGAGCCCTCTAATCTCTTTCTTTAGCACAAAAAGAAAATAATGTATCATTCTCATAGGGATATTTTTTCTAGAATGTATGTATGTATGTATGTATGTATGTATGTATGTATGTATGTAGTATGTATGTATGTATGTATGTATGTATGGACAGAATGACAAACCCATCCTGCAGACCCCAGCATCCCACCATTAAACCCTACGTATTTAAGGTTGTTGTCACAGATACTGTTCCTAAAATAGCCGTCACCATAGGAGCTATTTTGTTGGTCGGAAAATGGTCAAAGACGAGACACATTTTTTAATAAAGCATTTTTAAATGTGAACTCCTGCTCCATGTCATTGTCACGTTTTGGGCAGTCTGGCTTCACTAGGTACAAAACACTCCTTATCCCACAGTAACTAGATAATAAGACACAGATTTATATGATTGCTATTTTTACAAATAAAAAAATGCCTATAATTGGGAGTAAATATTGATAATCAATGCTGCATTATATCCAGATGAACATGATTGATCACTTTACCTCTCTCGAAATATAATCTCCCCATCTGGGACACAATAGAGTCACACTGCAGTCTGTGAAATGATGTTGCTATTGGAAACGCCTTTTCACAGGGGACTGTTCCGGCCATCTGTGACCACAGTTTCCAACGCAGAATAAACGAACAGAACAGTCTGCCAGTATTCCTGCAGCTCACCCCTGACATTACAGGAACAAAGGAAGAAAAAACGCTCAGTTATTCCACATTTGCTCAACTTAAAGACAGAGGCCATAATATTTTAAATGATAATAAATAAATATGTGATTATTAATTACAATTTGCAAATCAAAGTGACAAGTCTCAGCCCAGAAGATGAATTTCAAGTCTATTTTATTCATAAGTCTATTTTGTTTCAAACTAAATGTCAAGCTGATGTATGAATGACTAGTTTGTGTAACCCACAAATAAAAACACCGAATTCACCCTTCTTAAGAAAGAAAACTTTATTGGTGATTTATAAACAAAACACATTACCACTATTCATTTAGGTAAAATAAAAAATAAAATGTCTGAAAATAAATGAAATAAATGAAATTTACTACTTCACTGTAACAGCTGATGAGCAGGTGTACCAAAAAAAAGGTTTACCGATAGATCCAGGCTTGTCTGTTTAGGACAGCACATTGCCACCATAGTTCACCACCATACATTTGGAAAGAATGACAGCATGATCACTCACTAAACACAAGCATACACTACATATACATTTTTTTACATTTGGATTTTTTTTTTTTTAAGTTTTATCTTTTTCAAGAGTGAAAGGGAAGTGACAGCTCATCATAGGAACATACACATATCAGGTACAATACAACAGTGTCAGTAAGATCATCATGTCAAAGCTGAACACAGAGGGGTTTTTTTTCTTTTTTTCATTGCTTTTCTCAAAAGCAAAAAAAAAAGTCATAATCAGTAAAAATAAAAAATAATAAACTTGCTTTGAAAGGTATCACACTATAGCATTTACAAATACCTAAAGAGGTTTAGTGGATGCCATACAACATCTGTGGAGCGTGAAGATTGTAGTACATTGATGTTTGCCGGACTGAAGTACATACAGATATTTCCTGTGTGTGAGTAATGAAGTAAAATATAACAAAAGAATAAAATCATAGCCATCTATCTATTTATATATATATTTCTCTATATAGTATGTGTTTCCTTAGAACAGTACATGCAGCAGCCACTTAATGGACTGACGTCATACTGAGCTGCAAAACTTTGGGGATGTGGCAACAAGTTACAGGCAGGGAAGAGGAACCAACAGAAGCGGGTCATGAGGCAGACGCATGCCCCTTTTTCAGAAACTCCTGAGAGGGGATTGGTGGGATGTAGATGTAGGATGGGATTCTTTAGATGCCCATAATTGCAGGTTAAATTACCAATAGAGAGCTATAAAAGGTCCATATTTACAGCATACCTAAAAGCTAATATTAGAATCAACAATATTAAATCATCAGTTTGGAGATAATGTTTTACTTTGTACATGTAGGGGGAGGGCCAGCCCACGGCACCTCCCTCCACATTATACCCTGTTTGCCACCCCTGTTATATGTCTCATCCCACCTGGTCCCCTCTCATTAGTGGCTACAAACACAAGAACGAAGAGTGAACTTTAGTACTTGGAGGTTAAACGTACTAAACCGCTGTGCACTTCAACAGACATCTGACAATTGCCAGGGAGAGAAACACTCGACTGAGCGTCCCCAAGCCTCATCCACATTACTCCATGCTGTTGACAGCACACCACAATGTTCAGAACAGGCCACTCCCAGGGTCAACCCTGAGCAGGGGGTTAGCGCGAGGGTTAGGTGCATGTATGACACATAAAATGAAGTTAAAGCTGTGAGGGGGACAAAAAGCAGAACAAGTCCATAGACTTTATCATGACTGTGGGTAAAAAAGGCATTTGGGGTTTAGTGAGGGTGGCTCCTGGCAGCTTGGGGGCAAGTACAAGCAGGTGAGTAGTTGTAAACTCAAGGTTTCAGGTAAGGGCTGGTTGCTACCAAACATTCAAAGCCGAAAGCGACAGGCTTTAACCGCAGCAGGGGAGAAGAGATGGTGTTATCAAAATATCAAGACTCTCCTCATATCTTTTAAGGTCTCATCAGCATTCACTGACTTAAACTGGAGTCACAAGCATCTCCCCTCCTTGAGAGAAGGTGAGGCATCCTCCCCACCTCTGAAACTTTCTCTTGCTCTCTGCGTTCCTCTGATGGCGCTTCAGTTGCAGACAAAGCTCGTTGTACCTTCAGATACTGTGAAATTCTGCAGTGTGATTGAAAAGTCTGCTGAATTCCATCCTGAGAGAGTGCACGTGTGCATCGCATAGGAACCAGTGCAGGGCAAGAAAAGCTTGCAGTGTCTGGGTTTCAGACCATTTTATGATGATCTTGCTCCATTTTTTTTATTCATCTGCCTTTCTCAGGGCTCAGGTGCTCTCCGTGTACACCATATTGATGTAAGTATAAGTATGCATGTTTAAATGTGAAAGCAGGTGTGTGTGTGCATGTGGCTTTGTTGAGATTTCAGGAAACACTGGTAATTACCAAAGGGATCTGCAGCAGTGTCATGTAGCCTTGGTTTCAGTGACTTGCTCCTGTGCTATTTACAAGTGTGTCCAGCGTCAGATGACGAGCATCTGTCTCCGTCTCGGGTATCTTTCTTCTTTTTCTTTAGCTGGCACAGAGCTTTTTGTTCTTGTACACATTTTCTTCCCACAGAGAGAAGGCTTTACACTTTACCACTGAGGAGGGGATAAGACAGAGGTGCCAACATGTCCAGTGGGTGGACGGGGGGGTATTATGATAAGGGCAAAGAGTTTTCTTTCAATACAGGAAATATGATGTCGACTCAAGATGCATAGGCACGTAAGGGTCTGGAGCAGATTCCATCTTTTGGTTGTTAATCAAGAAAAAGATAACAATTGATGTCATAGAGGGCCTAAATGTATGAGAAACAGTTGCAAGTAAGCTGTCTTCGTGTCAATTTGTCATATCTGCAGACCTTTTAGACATTTTATTTTTGCCCAGTGGACTTTGGTTGGTACCTCTGTTTTAACAACACCCATTTGTTCTTGATATTCATCCCCTTCTCCCCCTCTACTCATCTCCGTCATCCTTCCCCTTATCCTTCTTGTCTTTCTTCTCCTTCTTCTTCTTCTTTTTCTTCTTGGCTTCCTCCTTTTTCCCAAAAGTGATGAAATCACTCTTGTCATCCTCTCCTCCCTGGTTCTGCCTGATGGATATGATGGCTGGGGAGCCAGGGATGATGAAGGCCTCTGGAGGAACCTCACCAGGTTTCAGGTGTTGTGGAGGTGCGCCGGGACCACCGGGGCCATAGCGAAAGTGCCAGCTGTTGCTGTCTACACCAGCACCCATCGGAGGGGACACCTCTCCTCCTTCAGCATCTGAAATACAGAATGTGAGATGCGGTGCTTTGTTAATTTTATATTTACTGTAAATTGGATGGTGCATATTGGCAGGTATACCTGGATTAAGAAACCTCTAATGCAGTAATGTATATGCAGCACAATGCATGAACTAACAGTAGCCTTTGTGCAGCAAAATGCATCACACCCTACTGGCAAAAGACATTGATTCTTTCCTCTCTGCAATGACCTATTTTGCTGTACTTCTCTCACATATTCCTTTTTTACAGCTCTTTTTCTGAGTTCTTTCCAAAGGGATGGATTAAATGAGAAGGGCCTCAACCAACCAGAAGGACAAGTGTCTGGGAGAAGAAGCCGGACCTCAGGCAGTCCTAGAGCACAAATACCAGCTTACAACCTTAGATGTCCTGTATTTAATAATAATGTGCACTTTACTGTGTTTACAACATGCTAAACCTCACATGCCACCTAAATTGCCTTGTTTAATGTTTTGTGAGTTTAATATCACAAAAACAGCCATTTACAATCATTATCAGCCCTTATATACATTTAAAATATTTTGGTTAATGTCATTTCCCAAAACAATTATTGCAAGGCAAAATTCAAAACAATGGATTTACTTCAATAATCTTTTTTATTTTGTCATCTTTACCCTGATGAAATCCATTTGCATTTACTTTTTTTTTGCATGCATACATTTTTATTTGCATATTTGCATGGAAGGACTTATTAGTACTCCTACTGTATCTTAACAATTTCTCTTAGACATCCAGCAATCAGTCACAAAAACACACGGTACAGCTGACTTCCTCCTGCAGGAACAACAACCCACTTTGAAGTGAACAGCAGCATCAAATTTATCTGCTTAATGCAGAAATGTTCATGCCCTTTAGTCCGAGTTACCTCTAAAAGCACAGCAACAAACATGCTGAAGATCATGGCTCACGTGTCATTTACAAATTAATTTTGCACATCCACCCTTTTTGTAAGTTATCTTGATTTTCAAAATCATGTTTAAATCCCTCAGACAATATCAGCCCGACACTGCTGCATTTAAGTGGGTCATGCCTTTGAATTGTTTCTCATAGCTTTCCTCGCAAACAGGCAACATACTTGGAATGAGTGCGACAGCACTGCTGCAAGAGCTGTAGAAGGACGACAGGATGTGACAAAAAAAGACACAGGAAGATCAGGTCAGAGCAGGCTGGGTCAAATCACTGCCTCCCCCACATGGAGATGCAGAGACAGCTAGAGTCACATTAATTTACAAGACAGGAGTGTTCTTCGGTTGATAAGACCTCAACTGACTTCCCACACAGCAACATGACCCTGATTCTCTAACCTCAGAGGAAAAGTTAGAACCACAAAAGTGCCAAATAAGATATGTGTGTCCTTTGCTCCGAAGGGCTCTTTGTCTCTAGGAACTTGCAGCAGTTACAGCAGAGAACAGCGGCTGGATGAGACGGGGACGTCCTCAAATAAACCTAAACAGCCCAAACAAAACAACACCCTGAAGAGTGATGAGTCATGCCGCAAGCAGACAGACGGAAACGGTGCAAGTCAAAGCAACATAACTCTCTCAAACCGGTCACTAGATTTAACTTGTGATGCCTCGTCCACATATATGTCCAGTATATTTAATATTGTTCACTGAAATTGAACTATTTCCCCCCTCCCCCAATCTTCAGATGATCTCCACTCCAGACGACAGCTCTTTTCCTGGTTCATGCTGACATTTCAGCCGGATGACACCCATCCAAATATGTTTAATCATGCTTAGCAATGTTTATGTTAACATTTATAGTACTGGGTATTAACCAGCTTCTTTCATATAGCTCTGATGAACATTAGAGATAGCAATGAAGCGTTGCAGGGTGCCTCAAGCTGTGTTATCCTCTGCATTTATCAGGAATTGACCACAGTAAATGATAATGCATTGCAGACTATTATTATTATTCCCATACTCCCTCCTTCGTTTGTTCTCTGGACTCTACCCAAATGTCCATTTGCTCCTCTGTGCTGCCTAAGGTTTTCACACCTACTTAAACAACCCAGGTTAAATTTTGCCACGTCTACTTAATTCATCTCATCGCCTCTCCCCACCATCGGGCAGAAGCGCAGTGGAGTGCGGTGCAGTGTTACATAACACGCTGAAAAGAAGGAGGAGGAGGAAGACGAAAGAAGGCCAGGAAGTGCAGATATAAATTGCCATTCTCGCCATCAAAAAAAAGAGAGAGGGAGGTAGGTGAATAAGATTTTAAAGATCCTGCGGGTAGGATTCTTTTCCTTTTTTCTTCCCTCTATTTCCACACTGCGGAGGTTAGGAGCTCTGTGATTTCTTCTAAAGAAAATGTTCAGCTTGACCACACCCTACTGCACCACACTTGTTTAGTAATGTCCAGCACCTATTCTAAATCAATGTAATCCTATTTTGACTTATTTTATAGTTGTCTTTGACCACGCAAAGAAGTTCACATTAGAATTGTGCCTTCACCTACTTACAATCACACTGATGGGCTGATGGAAGTGATGACCTCAGAGGATTTCACAAAGAATTGATGCACACTCACACCCTGGAGACCCAGCTTCAACAGCTACTTGGGGTCATGTGTTTTGCTCACAGGCTGTAAATCCAACCAATGACCTTGGTTCACAGGGTGACCACTCTACCAATACTCAATAGATGGAGCTTGCTGGTTTTCAAAAGCAATTATTTGCTAATTGCCAGACTGTGTATTCCCCATCTTCCTCTCTCTCTCTTTCTCTCTCTCTCTCTCTCTTTCTCTCTCTTCATGTGTGTGTGTGTGTGTGTGTGTGTGTGGTGTGTGTGTGTGTGTGTGTTTGGGTTCCAGGCCAGGCTGAGCACCTTGCTGTCTGATCCCAGTTGAATCAAGTGGCAGATGGTGGACACAAGCAGTCCCAAGTGACAGTGCTTAATAGAAATAAAGGGCCCGGTAAATGCAGGTCGATCTACATGTTATATGCATACTTGTAGCCAAATATATTTTCATGTTTTTTTGCATGCTGTAAATAAAGTATGAAAGAAATACATAAAATGTATGGTTTTGATTTATCTTTGATGAGAACAATGGTAATAGGCAGAAAATCACCTAGAAAAGGACAATGAAGGACATAAAATAACTGAAGTCAAGAATAGAAAACAGATGGAGGTCCAAAAATGTCCCTGGCAACTTTTGTACGCTTCCTGTTTTGCTTTTATGAATTCTGCCAACAATTGTTTAATATTTAATAAAAGACTGCAACTCTGGACTGAATCCTGTGCTAGTTTAATTTAGCCTGGTATTTATGTCATTTGTTGTATCCATCACATATAAATAACTCGGAAGTTACCCAATTGATGACGACAAAAACAAAATACCAGTAAATTAATAAGGTCCATGCAAAGCCTTGAGGCTTAAAGATAATATGCTTTAGTCACCGCTGTCCACTTTTCTCTTTGTCATCTACATTTTCTCCCGCATAAATGGTGTTTTCCTTCCAACCTTGGTGTATTTCTGTGTGCAGGCTGCAGTAGACCTTAAATGTTAACGGAATCTGTTATATTGTTCCGTGAGTTGGTATCAGCTATGTTCATGTGTGAGCTGCAGAGATGCAGAACAAAGTAAGCCTGCATCCACCTCTGCAGTGGTTGTAGGTCACTCTCCCACCATTACTCACTCCTCTCCCTTTCTACACCCCCTGCCTCCAATTTCCACTTTCTAGACGTTTCCATCCTTCCTAATTCTGGCTTGTTCTTCGCCGCCTGGTGCCACAGTTTACCCCCACCCACACCATATGTTTGTGAACCTTCTAAATCACAGCCCCCGCCCTCCCTTTCCTGCCTACCCTGCCAATATAAGGGGCTGTGAATGGTTGCCGTGGAAACTGCATCCTCCAGTGAGGCACTAGGACATTGGCAGGAGCCACGGTGACAGTGCTTGTGCTGATGGAAAATAATGCTGCAAGCTCTCCTCCCTCTGCCTCTGTCTTGTCTAACCACTCTCCCCTAGCAACAGTAGCCTCCCTTGTTTTCCTTTCGATAAAATCACTCTTAGTGACACATGATCACAGCCTCCAAACGGTTTAGCACCTTCCTAATCCACCATATTCTTGCTTATAATGCTTATTCATTGCTTTATTTTCAATCAGTCAGCCCACTTCTTGTCAGTCTCTGTCAATCTATCCAGGGGAGAGCAAAGGAGTCCTGCACATTTCCTCTGAATCCCTACAAGCACTGGTTTGGAATGAACATGCAGAGGGAGTTAGGAGAGAGGGAGGGAGAGAGGCAGCAAGCGGAATCCAGATTTGACTAATGTCAGTGTGTTAATCTGGGTGTGGTCTGCGCTCCATCTGTCACAGCAGGAGCTGGCACGCAAAACATACACACACGAACACACACAGTATAAAAGACAATACAGAATGCTGAGACACTAATACCCAAACTGATTTTTACCTAAAGGGAGAGCAACTTACAAACAAGACCTTTTAGGTAGAAATATCAGTGTCAGTGATGTGATAATCAACACTGAATCACTATTTCAAATTCACTCATTTCTGAGATGCCATAAACAGAGTTTGAAACTCAAAGACTTCTGTCCTCCAGTTGCAAAGAACTTGGAACTAAATGTATTCAATGTCTTCTGACTGTGAACTCCGAATTATGTAAAGGCCAACTCTAAAATGTGACCTGAAGCTAACCATGAGGTCAGTTCAAGGTGGTCAGTATTTAGAGCAGGGTGAGGTGCTTTCCTACATACTTGGATTAAGTAGACTGATTTAAATCCTCAGCTGGTCTTGTCACCACGACTCTCCCCAAGTCACCTCATTTTCCCCACATCTTTATCTCTCATGTTTTCAAGGACCTCCAGGCCGTGGGTCTTTAGCTGAATCAAGCGATCGACCTGTAAATGGTCAAATTTTGTCCGACTGCTCAGCCCACCACCTTCTGCACACCAGGCCAGGAGCTTTCTGCATCTTTCAAGACGAGAAATCAACTTTTTGAACAAACTTTGTTGTGCCATCATGCTGTCCTTTCATCTTGAAAACCTTTCAGCCAGCTCAAATCTCTCCTGCATCTCTCCCCGACAGAACCACTCTTTTCCTCTGATGCTAAGCCTTTTGAGGTAAATTGTCACCATAAAAAGTGCTTACCACCCAATGCTCCTTTAGGACAGCGAACAAGCTGTACAACCATTATTAAGGGCCTCAATCACGCTGGTGTACAGTCACAGCACTTCTTGTGTGAGGTTCATTCGACTCTGGTGACAGCAATATAACCTGAAACTTTGATTAACCGGATATTTATACAATTTAATTCTGCTATATGTTCCTACAGGAAAACTCTTCCAAGCATACATTACAGTTTTAAAAAAATAAAAAAAAGTTATAGTGATTAAAAATTATGGAATTATTGTTTAAATACTTGACACAGAATGTGTTGTATATGCAAAAAATTGGATATATCTGTCAGTTGGCTAGTACAGTTTTGCTCAGATGGAGCATGGGAATTGTTCAGGTGAAAGTAAGATGGCTGATTCTTACCTGCGGCGCTGGAAGCGGTCGGCCAGTTCTGAACCAGAACCCCCTGGGCTCCCTGCATTACAGAGGACTCTTCCATGTGCACTGAGCTGAAACACACAAGATAAACAAGTTTGAACATATTATTCAATGCAGTTTAGCTCTAATATCTAAGAAATATTGAATTAAGGTGTAGCTTAGAAGACATCCAAATTAAAGCATTGGATCGTTAGAAGATGCACACCTTAATTTTTCTGAAAAATGTGTGATTATAGGTGAATGAATAAGCGCAAATATAAAACTTTATTCTGTTAAAGATTAAAGTCGTCACCTCCATTAGCTTGCAATCTTTGGATTATGGATTATAGATCATTTTGATGGATTTCAACACCACCTCACTAATATGAAACACCAAAGAAACATGCTCATATTTTAGCAACCATTACACTGTAAATCATCTCATCATTATAATGTTACCATCAATTGCTGGAAGTCCTAGCCTGATGATCCTTTTAAACTGTAAATCCTCACTTTTACCTTTAAACAATGCCAGGAGTGAATCCAAAATCCACTACTTTAACGGGATGTCTAGATTATTTGTTTTCTACAACTCTTAATTTAAACAGCTATTTTAAGCAAAAAATAAACTCCAAGTCACACTGTCAAAATCTCTGTGTTGACAAAGAAAAATAATAAGTAAAACTACAGTTAAAAAGGCACCTCTTCCTCATCAAAACACACAGAAAATTGCTGTACAAAATAAATAGGTTAGCGTATCACATGGTGTTAATGTGGTATCCAAAATCTCTCATAAAAGAGAGATTACAGATGGAGCCTCACTGAGCTCGATAAAGGACGACGGGCGGATCAAATCGTGAGTCACCAGACAGCTTTAATATGTTCAACTGGTTTGGAGTAACTCTCATTAATCCTGCCTGTAATTATGAGGGAATCATTCATTATCAGGCTCAGTTGATGCACAGTTATTAATCTGGTGTGCACATCAGATTGAAAGCAGAAATACATTAATGCCTGATCCTTTTTTTATTTATATTGTGTTCATCAGTGTTTCTGTAGCACATCAGTGAAGTAAGTGATGTCTGAGCAGGTACTAGTTCAGTGTTTTGTCTGAAACTGGGTGATATAAGTATGGATCTAATTAGACATGCTTCAACATGGCTGTCCTTCACACCTCACCAATCCCTCTCTGACGTTCCTTTCTCTCCTGGCAATTTTCCATCTGTCTATATAATATCAAGAAACATATGTCCTGTTCATTTCACCATATTAATGTTGATAATTTAGAAAATTCTAAGAAGCCATAAACATAGACTTGGACAAACAAAACACCTTTAGAAATGAAATTGGCCTTAGATGATGGAAATTATAATGTTAGGTCTGTCAAAAGATTGTACAGATTTGCACATTTTTTCCTCTATTTGAAATTAGAAACACAATGTTACAAAACAAACAATGTGTTAAATTGTACTGTTATTCAACAAATCTCAGTTAAGCTATTAAAGTTATCTTTTTGCAATTGTATTAGATTTATGCACTTAGTTGTCATCATAAAGTCTTTAATTTTACCGTCAGTCTGTGGAAGCTGAAAAACATAGTGATGAACATTAAAATGTTGAATAATTCATTGCAGAAAATTTTATTTTTAGTCGTCATTGCATGACAAGACTGCAAATTCAGCCAGTGGATATGATTATTTTTGTAAAGGTTCATGTTCATTCTATTCTAATTGAGAATATATGGTAAACTGGTATGTAAACCTGTCTGGTGTCTGGTGTGTTAAGCTAATATGTGAATGCATATTCTTTAGGTCTCCAGGATGATGAAAACCAGGGAGAAATTTCATTTTGCAAAGTGATGGTGGTGTTGGGTGGAACACTCACCTCTGCATGACACCTCCTGCCCTCAGGGAGGCTGAATATCTCCAGTCTGCACTCGGCATTTTGGGCTGCAAGAGAAAGGGAGAGGAATTGAGCCTGAAGTACAGGTGAAAGCCAATACGATCACATTAATAAGTCATGGCGAGTGCTGCTCGTGCATGTGCGTCACACACAATCAGCCACAGTCACAGCTTGGTTCTCCAGTGATTAATCGCTGCACCTTCTCCTGCTGCATCCCTCACTACCTCCATTCATGACCTTCATGGGATGTGACCCCTTGGAAAATTACAGGCTGTGTGTACAGGGAATAATAAAGACTGGTGAGGATATGGCAAAATCCCAACATTTCTCTTTATGTGTCATTCTGATTACAGATAAAGCCAAACTTAGTGATACATTTCCCTGCTGCAACTCTTTGTCTCCGTTTCCTGTTAGAACATTTCATACTTTAAAATATCAGCCATCACAAACCTTACTGCATGGTTACATGGCTGAGTAGATGCTGTATTTTTCCATCCTTCCATGCAGCTTCTATTTTGCCTCTATATTCGCATCCTGCACTCTGGTGCAGTGGACAACGTCTCTGTTCAACTCCACACAGAACAAAACCTTAAGCGTCCCTGGCAAAGATTTCTCTTTCAGTTGATTTGCTGTGGCACATTTTGCCCTGAAATGTGGCAACATTTTACATTTGGATTTTTCCAGTCAGTAGAAATGAGGGTGAGCAAAGAATAGATAGTCTCACTGACTCTCACAGAGACCCAAAAGACCCCAACACTACAGCTTCAGTAAATATATGCTTCCCTTGTTTGAACTCCACTAAAATTAATTCATGGATGAGAACATAAGTTATTAATCTCAGGCTACAGCACCAACCAATCTAAACCCATCTCAGTGGGATCTCTAAATCTTCCATACTTGGTCCTGCAGTTCATAAGAGACCGGTTTGCAATCCCATTTCCTATCAAATGTGACAGATGTTCACTTGATGTCCATTGACATCTATGAGTCTGCAGTGGACATCCATCACTGGACGGAATCCAATATTATCTTAATGAGTAAAGCCTGGTACTGACTCCTCCTGGAGTCAGTCAAGAAGTGTGAAATGTTTACAGGCAGGAAGAAGCCACTGCAGCGCTGGAAACATTAAGGAGGGGCACGCTTAAGAATACAGCAGTAGGAGACCAGGTTAATAGATGGTGTCGAAAAAATATGTCTGTATGTATCTGACCTTAACAGTATGGATAATCACACAAATCTTGTGAGGATAATAATTTTAAAAAAGACAAATGTGCACATTGTGGTCTAAGGGAAGGTTCTGCATGTGTATATGATGTTTACGGGAGTGCATGAGCTCAAATATACCACATAAAGCATCAGGCGCCGACATCCACTACATATCTGCAGTGTTGCAGTATCTGTCCGCAGATGGAAGGCATGAACATGCCAGCAAGAATTCAGCATAGGAAATGTAAACATAAGCTGACAGACAACAAAAACCCTCACTCAATGTAACATCAGTCTATCACTGATCACTGAAAAAAAAGACAAATTACTCAAATAAGAAGTCCCAAATCATTACAAAGGCACTGATTTCTCTATGTGGAAGAGAAATTGGCACAGTGACGGACTGAAGACAGCATTTTTGTAATGGCGATTCAAGCCTTTTTCTCGCCCTTTTTTCCCACTCTGTTCCTCTCCCTCCCTCCGCGTGAACACTCCATGGATACAGAGCTCGCACCTCTGCCATCAACACCGCGTCCAATCACCTCGCATCCCCCGCCTCATCCTGGAAGAGCCAGCCAATCCGCGCACAATAATGAGAAACCTATCACTGCCAATTGATTTCATAGCCATCACAATCATGTCTGACGTTCAATGAGAGCACATTAAGCGCTCACATAACAATTATCTGTCGCTCATTTTAACCTTTATTGTCCCTGATATCCTTTCCAGCACTATAAAAAGAGACCCAGAGAGTCTGTGCTATAAACCCTGTCACCACCAGAAAGCAATTATAACTTATCATCTGAATAATTTATATTTCTTTACAGCCATTATTGATGTAAACAATCTTTGCCTAATGTAATTATCAATTAGTAGGAGAAAATGTCTCAGAGGCCAAGATGTTCTGATCATATAGGATCTGCCTGCTCCTTAGAATACAAGTAGTACAATCAAATTATTTCTGTCTTACAAGCTCAGGACCAGAGATATACGTGAGCAGAAGACAATATTTTGGTGCAGTGGGAACAGTGACTTTCACTGCTGCTAAAGACTGCACTGGTTCCATGATTCTGCCTCTCTGTGGGGTTGAATACTGCCTGCCCTCTCGACCTGCTTGAAGTGAATGTTACGGAAACAGCTAATGTAGACAACTGTTATAAGCTGCATGGGGTCGGAGGAGAATGTAAACGAACCATTTTAAAAGTTTCACACTAATAACGATCAATTGAACACTATGGCTACAGAACTCCTTACATCAAAGCAATAGTGTAGCTCATTCACTGCTGACAGACAAGACGACAGAACACACCAGACACACACCTGGATGGCCGTTGCATCTGGCATACTGAGACGCCGCACAAATATCTGGCTTTGTCCGCTGTGACTGGTGACGTAGCCAGAACCCCATGTCCCACTGTGTGGCCGTCCCGTGTTGTAGAACATGAAAGTGTCACTTCCTGATGTGGCGGTCAGGCATGTTTTGTAACAGTACGTTTTGGTCATGGAACCATTTCCTCGCACTTCGATATAGTGCGGCTCTACTTTGAGGTCGCGGCGCAAGGCGACATTAGCGTTGGGTTGTCCTCCGCCTCCTCCAGCAGCTGCAGCAGCACCTCCTCCACCTGCAGCTCGTCCCCCACCTCCACTTCCACCTCCACTTGCTGGGGCGCCCCCTTCTGAAACATGTTTCTTGGACACGCAGCATGGGGAGCAGGAGCCAGGCTGTGTGCAGTAGGCATGGCAGCGGACGATGGCCAACACAAACACAGTGACCAGGAATACGAAGGTTGTGGCACAGAGAGCAATGATGAGGTAGATTGTGACTTTGGAAAATTTTAGAGGACTGTTTGGCCTGACGATACGTTTGGGGTCTGGGGTCATTTTAGGTGGTAGTTCCATAACATGGATATGAAGAGTGGCGGTAGTAGAGAGTGGTGGCAGGCCATGATCACGCACCAACACAGTTAAAACGAAAGAGGTGGAATTGTCTTCTATGACATGTCTTGTAGTGCGGATTTCACCTGTGTACTCATGCACCTTAAACAGGTCCAGGTCTGTGTTGGTCTGTTTCAGGGTGTACATCAGCCAAGCGTTCTGGCCAGCATCACCATCCCATGCCACCACCTTGCTAACTAAGACTCCAGCTTCAGCATTTTTCATGAGCATTTCTGTGGTAAGGCTGCCATTGGTGGGTGGGTAGAAAATCTTGGGTACATGATCGTTCTGATCCATAATATAAAGATACACCGTAACGACGCGGCTGAGGGGAGGTACACCATTGTCTTGGGCTTTGACTTGAAAGTGAAACTCTCTCAGTTTCTCAAAATCGAAGGCTCGGAGGGCGTACGCCTCCCCCGTGTTCGGTTTGATGCTGACGTAGCTAGCGACGGGGATGCCATAGTTGTTGTCACTGATTACAGTGTAGGTGATCCGAGCGTTTTCTGCAGCATCCGCATCTGTGGCCCTGACAACACATAGTGATGCACCGGGAGCGTTGTTCTCCGTAACATACACGGTATACGATGTCTGCTCGAATCGAGGGGGGTTGTCATTCACATCTGCGACGTCCACCATAAAAGACATTTGAGATGACAGGGGTGGGGTGCCTCCGTCCACAGCACTGACAGTGACGTTGTAGGATTTGATGGTCTCCCGGTCCAGAAAAGCCGACGTAACGATGGTGTAGTGGTTCCGGAAGGACTTGATTGCGAATGGCAAATTAGGCCCAATCTCCAAAGTGACTTGCTTATTCGGTCCAGAATCACGGTCGTTCACGCTAATCAGCGCTACGACCGTATCAGCCCGTGCATCTTCTCGCACAGGACTCGATAGTGAAGACAGTACAATCTCAGGAACATTGTCATTCACATCCAAAATGTCGACGACAACTTTACAGTTTGCTGCCACGGGGGCTGGGCCTTTGTCCATAGCCTGTATGTACATTTCATATGAGTTTGTCTCCTCATAGTCTATGTTGTTTTTTACACGGATTTCCCCTGTGTCTGTATCCAGGGAAAACATTTGCCTGACTCTCTCCGGTGTGTAACTACTGAAAGAATAAAACACATCTCCATTTGAGCCCTCGTCTATGTCTGCTGCATTTAACTTGATTACAAGTGCGCCCTTTGGAGAGTTCTCTGACAGTTTAACTTTGTACACTGAGCTGCCAAACACAGGAGCATTGTCATTTGCATCAAGGATACGTACATTGATTCTGGCCGTGCCACTTCGCTGCGGGGTGCCTCCATCTATAGCTGTCAGGATTAGCTCATGAGAGGGCATCAACTCACGATCAAAGGGCTTTTTGAGGATAAGCTCGATGTGCTTATTATTGGAAAACTGCTTAACAGAGTCTAATGTTAGGTGGTCGTTTCGGCTGAGTCGGTACTGTTTCACTGAATTGGATCCATCGTCTGCATCCTGAGCCCCCTCGATGTGAAACCGCGTCCCCGTGAGTGCGGACTCTGACACCTCCAGCTGATATTCATCACGGGGGAACTGTGGCGCGTTATCGTTCACGTCCAAGATCTCCACCTCCACGTTGTGCACATCCAGAGGATTCTCTAATACCACCTCCAGGTTGAGTGAACAGGTGCCGGTGAACTCGCAAATTGTCTCTCGGTCGATGCGGTCGCTCACTGTCAGCTTGCCATTTTTATGGTTGATGGCGAAATACCTCCGGTGTGTGCCATCCGACGTGACTCGGATTCGACGAGCAGAAAGTTTTCTCGGGTCCAGACCCAGGTCTCGGACAATATCACCTACCGGTGCTCCATTCTCCAGCTCCTCTGGAATAGAGTACCGGATCTGTGCCTCTGTAACCCCGCTAAGTACAAAAATAAGCAGATACAAAGACAAAGGCGAGTTCTTCACGCTGTTGAAGCATCGCGCTGTCACAGCCATAGCAGGCAGGCAGATTTTGCAGAAATCTTTCCGCCTCTTCAGCTTGCTGCCGTCCACACCCGGCTCATTGAAATCGAGGGTCCAGTCCGAGCATGACTCCGACTACACGCGCTTCGACCAACACATCTTCTGCGCTGATGCTCAAGGGGAAATTCCCCTTGAATCAATGTTTTCCTTGTCTTTACAGGCGCTGTTTTTCTGTTTAAATTTCTCTCTCTTCCCGAAACCTGACTTTCACCGACGTTGTCTCTCTCTCTCTCTCCCTCCCTCTCTGATGTGGTGATGTGCATGTGGGCAAGAGGGGAGGGGGAGCCGTTCGTTCTAGCGGCACTGGCTGCATTTCAGCACCTCCGATGAAACGATCGAACTCACCTTTTCATAAAACAACATTCGACGACAACAAGAAGGAAATATTTAGCAGTTTCGAATGCACCCACGGGCACAGTATACAGAGCTGCATCATTTTTGTTATTAAAATAATTAGACCATATTCTTTTCGGTTTTTTTCGGTGCCACCGCCCTTTTCTCTGTGCGCATGGGGAACGGATATATGAACCAGCCTGACGATTAGACGACAACGGTGATGAAAACATTATTCAGAGACCTCCGTCCAAACCAAATCAATCCTCTAATGCCTTCGGGAAATTAAACGAAGACGGTTCTATTTTCTTTAAACATAAAAAAAAAGCTTCACTCGTGCGCTCATGCGACTACGCAGATTGATATAATAGAAGCACCTGCTTAATCTGCAAACACAATTTTATGGCGCGGGTACCGGCAAAATCTCCAATTTCCAGGAAGCACATATGACAATAGGCTGATGTGGCAGCTACATGGCGTCACCACAGACGGGGTCGGAGACAAGACGCTCCAGATGTAACCTCGTCCAAGTCTGGCCGAAGCACACAGCTGGTCTCTCCTCCCAGGCATTTACGCTCACCAAGCTTGAACTCTGCAGGACCTTGACCGTTACTTCACAGCACAAGAGCATCACACTAGAGACTTTGCTTCTACCGTGCACACAATATCACCATGCAACACCCAGTGTCTGTTCCACACAGGTGGTGCTGCATCAACACACACATTGCATTTCCTTTGTGCTTCCCATAAAAAAATAAAATAAAAAAAAGTTAAATATCAACGGATTGAACACATTGATCTCTACTGCAGTCTGATTAAAGCCGAAACAGACCTTTCTAACATAACAAAAGGAAATGTGTTGTTTAGAAATCCCCAGCAGACCAACAGTTTGTAAAATGTGAAGCGGCAGCCATGTGAGACCTGCAACCTTTCATATTTAGTAAGACACATCCAGAATGCTATCGCCCACATACTTTTTCCTTCCTCTTCTGCATGGTGCAGATGCCACTCTCACCCACGCCCAGTCTGCCTACATAGATGACACAATGATGTGAAGACAGTGACTCACTCGGCTGTGTATTGGCTGTTAAGGGAGTTATGACAGCAACTTTTTACACTACAAGTTGATGAAGGAGAGGTGACGAAATGAGGAGTGACAGAAGTACTCAAATAGGAAGACACACAATCGTCAGTGAGAAAAGAACAAAGCAGCTAAAGATCTAATGGTATGAATCCCCAATAATATGCAACAGCATACAACATGTGTAAACATTGTCGATACTGTTATTTATTTGCTATTTTGAATAATTGAATCTCTCTCTCTCCCCCCCCACTCATATCTCTCTTCATGTGTGAAATGTGCTCTCTCATTCTGACAGGCAGATATTTTCCCACTGGGACTCGTGGACCTTTTCATTTGACAATGACACAAAAATGATTAGAATTTCCGACAATCACGTTATTTACAACCCACCTTTCTGTCCCATTCTCCTCCACCCCATGTCCCTGTGGTGTGATACTCTGCAGCTTGCACACGCGACGTGTTTCAAATATGCCCATCTGTCTCAGCGTTAATTAGATGCCACCGAGCTCTGCACTATTTCATCTTTCACTCAAGGAGGCTGCAGATAAAGTCATCATCATTATTCTGCCTGACAGCTGATTCGCATCAACAATCACCAAGCTGTTAAATTGGCTTTATTTTGTTCTACTGCATTAGAAAAAAAAAAAAGTGCGTAATTATCATCATCTTATTTATCTGACCTTGAGGATAACAATTCCTAGTCTCAGATCCCACCACAGCGATCTCACTTCCCCCCGAGTGTTTTATGCAGACTGTCTGGGATGTCTCCAGCTGTGTCCCTGTCATATTTGCATGTGCAGCTACTGCAGAACATATCAAGGTTTTATATTAGAGCTAAAATCACAGACTGTAGGAAAGTAGTGTCTTGCTTGTAGGCAAGAGTCAGCTAATCCTTCAAACATGTGTTCATGCTGTCACTATTCGCCATGACCATCAATTATGCAGATAACCGAATAATAATGTTACCTTCTGTAAACCTAAACCTCATCCATACTTTAAGTATACAATCTAAAACCTATTCACATTTCTTGACTAGCAAATGTCTTTTCTGAAATGTCCCAATTTTTCATGGGTCAGATCACAGCAAATATCAAGAGGACAGCTGTCATTTCTTACAACACAAACAAGCAAAAGCACTGATGCAAACTGAAAGGCTATTGGTGTCCCTAAGCATAGAGACGCTCGCATATGCAATAAAGGAAAGCAGTGCCAAAACACACAGATATGTTATTTAAGGACATTGTTTTCTCCAAATAAATGTCAGAACAGATTTTGCTGATTGAAGTGCAGTGGTTGCTCAGGCTGTAGGGGGCTGGCAGAATGAGAAGAGGAGGATTCAGGGTTTATGCCCTAGTGAGGACAAAACATGGAAGGTGTTCTGGTAACAGGGGGAGGTGCCACACCTACAGAGCAAGGCACTAAACCCCAAAATGCTCACATTGGGCTCTGCAAAGAGCAGTGGCGTACCCTGCATCCACCCATATGCAGTTGGGATAGGCCCCTGCATTCCCCACATGACCCTGACAGGGATATAACAGCCAAAAGGGAAAAAAGTTCCTTCCAAATAAATGTCAGAACATATTTTGCCGATTCCCTTTTATTCTCAAATAGCAGGTGTCATCCCTCACACATGATGGAACAGAGAATAATGTGTGCATGCTGGTTGGTTTACACCAACTGTGCACCAACTGATTTATACAATTTTCATTGCGGGGCTCAATTTGTCAAAATGAGGCGAATATAACATTCATTAATATAATATATTATAATTTCAGTCCAATTTATGCGACAATTGTTAAAAGATTAACAGTGTAGAAACAGTTACTTAAGAGAAGATGAATGTTGAACTGAGGTGATATTCAAGAAGGTCATATTTGAACATCATCCTCTCAAATGTCCAGGAATATATATGAAAATAAAAATACCCACAGAAAGGTTGTAAGCGAGAGCACGTGATACCTACTATGACAAATAAAATAACCCCAAAATAAAATAAATCAAACAAAATGGATTCACTGACTATTAAAAACAACCCTGCTGTGCGCAGATCTACTGAATAAGAGGAGCCAAAGACAGAGTGAAAGGGCCCTCTGTTGGACTGAGTGAGTAGTACAACGAAAAAACACGTGACCATCCCCTCTGGCACGTAATCATTATCACTGAGAGAGACAGAGAGAAAGCGAGAGAGAGAAAGAGAGGGAGGGAGGGAGATGAGTGGCACAGACAGAATATGGTGACTGCAGCATGAGCAGGTAGGAGAAGGTACCTGCCAGAGGTCAAAGGATAAAAAAAGAGTTGCTGATGGAGAATTTTACAGTACAGCTATGAAAGGGCATACAATAGGTCAAGAAATACAAGACAGACATCACAGCAGTCATATATGCACATTACAAACAAGCATGCTTTAAAATAAATCATTTTAAGTTTACTTTTAATTATCATGACATTTGTTTCAGTTGATTATCACGAACTTTTTCATGTTTAATACTTTGAAACTAAAGCTCAAAGGATCTAGAATCCTTTTACTTTAGGTGGACACAATAAGCGAGTGGAGGGAGCATGTTTGTTTGCACTGATCCCCAGTGTCCCTTGCTTTCAAAAGACGAGGGCATGGAAGAGCTAAAAATACCACAAATCCCTCCCAAAAGGGCTTTTGGGGGGTTAAGCAGTTCCTTGGATGTCCTGGTTCAGTCTGTGTGTAAATAACACACATTCTTGTTGTGGCACAAAACAAAGCTATCAGGAAATGCAGACAGGCTTTGCATAGTTCCCTCTTAGGATGGCCTGGCTTTGTATCTTCCTGGGATGGGAGAGAAAGGAAGCTAAGGTTCTAAGCATGACAAAGCTGATCTAATGAGTTCAACAACATCGCAGTGCCACTAAGAGGCAGCAAGGATGGAGGACGATTTGGGAGAGAAGTTGAGGAAGAAGGAGAAGGAATGTGATAAGGTTCTGTTTTATCTGTGACCAATTGTAAGCCTTTTTTTGGTTTACACGGGGCTGCGGGACATGAATTTAATGTGTTTATGTCCATCTCATCCTCAGGAGTTCCCATTTTCTCACTATCACCATGCAGGGTTTGGTTCCTGCTGCTGCAGACGTGACTTTCTCTAAAATCCTCTCCATTTTTTTTATTTCCCTAATCCCAGACACTATACTGATGCTCACTCTCTTCCCACTTTCATCTGACACTGCATTTCTCAGTAGATGCTGCACATCTTTGTCTGGTATCCTCCTCTTTGTCTCCATCTCTCCTGCCTCCTATTGTGTCCACCCCGTTTCCTTTCCTGCATACGTCTATACAGCCCAGGCTGGGGTAGATGACTGCTGGGGGCGTGTGCATACTGGAAACAGGAGTTCATCATTTCATTATGGCAGTCTCCATGGCAACCATAGAGAGCTGCACAGCCACACACACATACACAAAGGACACACCCATGTGAAGTGCAAAAACAGGAAGTAGTTCGGGTACTTTACACCAGACAGATAAAGACTAAAATCTATTTCTCTCGATTTACAACCTGGATACGTTATTGTAGTATTTAAAAGGCTGCAGGCTTATATTTCGCTTCCTCATTATCTGACGATTGCAAGGATAAAAACCTCGCCTGCGTCCGCCATTGATGGTCGCCCCGCCCAGCCGGTTAGTGTGTGACAGGCAGTAGCTGCTGCAGACCCCGCCCCAGCCGCAGAGCGTGAGCAGGAGGAAGGAGAGAATGAGCCGAGATGAGCTGATACCTCGCTCGGTACGGAAGCTCCCCGTCGGTGCAACTGCAGCAAGTAACGGAAAATTACCCGCCCCTCCCCCCTCTCCTCTCGCCCACGTTTACACAGAGCATACCCTGGACCACTTTTACGCAGAGAGCTCGGGCCAGTGTTTTTTTTTTTTTTTAATAAATCCCAAGTCGCATGCGTAAGTGTTCAAGCACCAAAAACCACTGCTTTCATTCAGATGGCACATGCGGTGCGCCGCCATCTTTAAATCACCATGCTGACCCAGTTACAACAAAACCTTACCGAACACGTTTATACTACCCTTTGAAAAGAATGGACTCCTACACGCTGAAACAACCGCACGGATGCAGCTCTGACCATGCTGCGCCACTCCCTGAAATGAGGTCACAGCGTCTGACTGCCTCCACACATCCACTATACGGTGCAGCACACAGCTTCAGAAATCTTCCAGATACGCAATTGTAACTTAGTGAAAATATTGGTTAAAAAAAAAAAAAAAACGACCCATCTGTTACATGAATAGGAACGTATATCTAAACTACGGCATGAATAAAATAGTTAAATAATACACAAGGTTCTGATCGTGTCCTAATTTGTCGACCGGGATTTCATGCAGTCAGCGCATCCATTAGAATTAGTTATGGAGATATATTCAATCGTGTTTACGGTGCCCTAGTGCAGAAAGCACACGTGTTTCAGGAGATGAACCTTAATTCCCTGTTAGTTCTCTCAGCTGCTCCCCTTCTCAGGCAGAGCTGCTGAGGGAGAGAGGGGGAGGGGAGGGAGACCTGACAGCGCGATGGTGGAGAAGGAAGGCAGCAGAGGCGAGAACTGTAGATTCAACTGAGCAGCACAGCAAAGCAGCAGGAATAAAAGGAGAAGACAAGGCAGAATCAGAGCGATCTGTGCTTGTCACTGAATAACAGTTGTGCCCTGACAGCTGTGCAAAGCAGATATAATTAGACCACAGAATAAACAAGAAAGGGAGATTCATATTTTATCTGAGTACCTGCTAGTTTAAAACAATTATCTGTGAGAAAAATATTAGTGGGAGGTGCCGATTTAAGATTTTAAAACCACATCTACACCTGCAAGGTATTAAACCAGGCATGCACAGAAAACAAAATTCTAAACATACAATAAGTGAATGAGAGTGATTTTGAGCACATGCAATAAACAACATAATGTCTGTAAAGAAAATAAATATATAAAGTGTTCATTCTATTTCCTTTTTGGTAGCTAATGATCTGCCAGATTTAATCAAATATCTCTCCACAGAAGCAATCACACAAAATCACTCAAACACACACGGACATGCAGAAATTACATTATTTTGCACCAAAGCATAGTCAAACAAAGCAGCTGTGGCAACATGGGGTGTACTGCATGAACTGATTATTAAGACAGGGTAAGCATCGCCACCCTGAATTTATGTTTGTTGACAAGTTGGACATGATGGCACTGATGGTGAATATTTGACCACTTTACGAAGGAGAATTTCTTTTATCTGTCAACATCTCAACTCTGAACACAACTGACATTCACCCTTCAACATTCATTAAAAAAAAAAAAATGTTCACCCCTGCAGTAAAACCTTCCTTTGGATGTGAGATCAACACATTTTTTTAGTTTTGTGTTTTACCAAAATTCCAGCTGTGGTAAAATATAAATGACAACATGCTAATCATATAACAAAGAGTTTAGATTTCTCTCCAAGGCGAAGACTACTATGAAGAAGCCTTTCACACTGTTTTCTATATTGCTCTACTAGCATCAGACACATTTATTCTGCTGAATTTGGTTTGAAATTATCCCTTGCACATAGTATAAAAATTTTGATTACTGTTGGACTGCTTTTTTATCATTCATGTCAAAGTTAAATGGGTATGCCTAATACACTCAACTAATTCACTCGGTTCGAGATATTGTCTATAGGCTCCTGATGCCCTAATGTGAATTCAGTACCATGGATAGCACCAAAGCAGACGAGCAGGGAAAGAGGCAAAATAAAACAAGATTTTTTTTATGCACTGAACCTTACCTTCTCTTTACTGGGTAAAGTCTGAGTTCTGGTAAAAGTGTCGCCTCCATTAATACTGATCAGTTCTCCATCTACAGGTGGAAACGCTGCTGGGAAAACCACCACGTCACTCTTGAGTGTGTCTGAGCTGAAACACACGTCATACTGCTGAGTAGATTTGGAGTAAGACCAGCTCCCGTCAGGGTGGGTGGTGATCATGGGGGCGCTGTACCTGCCCAAACCCCCGTCTGTCCTGTGACACCTGATGGCTATGAGAGTGATGAGACTCAGCAGGAAGATGGCTGACACCGACACAATGGCGATCAGCAGATACAGGTTGAGATCAGAGAAGCTCTCCTCCTTCATGGGCACATGTCTGAACTGAGTCTGGATGTCAGCTGCACTCTCCACCACCACCACCTCAATAGACACAGTAGCTGACAGGGAGGGGTCTCCATTATCAGAAACCAGCACCACCAAGGGGTGAGTTTTCAGGTCGTTGTCACTCATCCTCCTCTTAGTCCTGATTTCTCCCGTGCTGGTTCCCATCCGGAACAGGTTGTTTCCTTTGGGCTCAGACAGGTGATAAGAAAGCAGCGCGTTGTATCCAGAGTCAGCGTCTACGGCCCTGATCTTTGCCACAAAGTATCCTGCTTCAGCAGAATAGGGGATGCTCTCACTGTTAACGCTGCCGTGCTCAGAATAGGGCGCCAGGATTGTTGGACTATTGTCGTTTTCATCTAAAATAAACACGTTGACGGTCACGTTGCTGCTGAGCGGAGGAACCCCAGAGTCTGTGGCCTGGACTTTAAACTGGAAGGTTTTTAGCTCCTCGTAGTTAAAACTCTGCAGACTGATGATGTCTCCAGTCTCTGAGTTGATGTTTATGATCGACTCCGGGATGTTATTTTTGTTATTAATGACAGAATATGTTACTTTTGCATTTTCATCTACATCTGGGTCATCTACAGTCAGTCTATAAATTAATTCACCCACTGGACTATTTTCTTTGACAAAAATGTTTATCACAGGCTCTTTGAAACGAGGCGGGTTATCATTGACGTCAGAAACACGGACCGTGATCACAGTGGTACCAGAGAGCGGTGGGAGCCCTTCGTCAGTGGCTGCTATTGTTATATTGTATTCAGATGCCACCTCTCTGTCTAGACTTCCATCTACAACCAATGAATAGTGATTCTTGTATGTATTCTTTATTTTAAAGGGCACCGTATCAACTAATCGAACCTGAACGCGTCCATTTCTGTCCGCGTCGTTGTCTCTCACCGTTATCAGCCCCACCATTGTTTCTTGCGGTGCGTCTTCCTTCACTACGTTTACTAAAGATGTAACCGATATTTCTGGTGGATTATCATTGATATCCGTGATCTCTACCAACACTTTACAGTGAGATGCTCTTGGACTTGATCCTTTGTCTATTGCCTGTACGCGGATTTCGACTGCGCTGCTTTTCTCATGATCTAGTTCACCTTTCACAGTTATCTCCCCTGTCAGCGGATTGATATCAAATTTATCGATATCATTATCGTTGTCATGATTGATAAATGAATATATGACTTCTCCATTCAGACCCTCATCGAGATCTCGAGCGTGTACAGTAATCACGGATGCGCCATAAGGCGTGTTCTCTGCTATCGTGGCTTTGTACAGCGACTTGTCAAAAACTGGAATGTTATCATTCACATCCTGAACATAAACGGTGATGCGTAACGTGCCCGATTTAGGAGGTTTACCCCCATCGACAGCTGTCAGTGTTAGCTTGATAACGCGCTGTTTCTCGCGATCCAAGGCTTTCTGCAGCACCATTTCAGCGGACACTGTCGTCTCTCCACCATTCTGCACGTCCAGTGAGAAATGCTCATTCTGACTCAGCTTGTAGCTCTTCACCGAATAGCTACCGACATCTGCGTCGAAGGCTCTCGCAAGGGTGAACCTTTCTCCGGGGAAAGCTGACTCGGACACGTTCAAAACGATCTCCGGTATCCGAAAAGAGGGGGCGTTGTCGTTTATATCTACGATCTTCACCTCGAAGCGATAAAGATTCAGCGGAGAGTTCACAATGGCTTCCACCTCTAAAGAACATTTCACGTTACGAGAACAGATCTCCTCCCGGTCTATTCGGTCTTTCACCAAAAGTACCCCAGTTTTTACATTCACTTCGAAATACTTAGTGTTACGTCCTGATATCTGAAAATCACGACGTTCCAATTCCTGTACATCCAAGTTGAGGTCCTTTGCCAAATTCCCAACAGTGGTACCGGGATTCGACTCCTCCGTGACGGAATACACAGTCTGCGCCACCGCGATGCTCCATATGTGTAATAGATGAAGGAAAACATAAATCCAACGATGCACAAGTCTCCCTCGCATTATGTCCATATTCTTTTTTAAAAAGAAAAATCTAATAAGACATTTGATGACCGTTCACTCCCGCTTTAACTGCGGTCTCTGACGACACATCCAGGACAGAGTTTTTCTGAACGTTATGTCGAACAAAGAGGAAAAAGCCTCATTTTAAAGGAGGAGCGTCCGACAGTAAATAAGTTTAGAACGCTATGAGTCTAGAGCGACCCCGTGTGATCGATTGACGTTAGTGCAAGAAAATAAAAGTAAGTTCAGTCGTAGAGAAACGAATTGGATGGAATCAATTGTGATCCACTTACAATCATGAAGACCAAACAAATAACCGCCCCATGCATGCAAGGTACCATGAAGTCAATCACAACTGGCAATTTAAGAGGAGTGTATACACCAGGAATGGAGGATTGCAAATGGTCAACAATGGTAGACAGTCAATTACACCTGACAAAGACTAAATAAGCCACACTGCAATAATGATGGTAAATTGAGATATGATTCAAAACTGCATTCTGGAAAATTTGTCAACAGTCATGTTAATTTTAGTAGATTTTCATGTTGGTAGTCTGTTTTATATTATGCACTCTTACCTTTTCTTTACTGGGTAAAGTCTGAGTTCTGGTAAAAGTGTCTCCTCCATTAATACTGATCAGTTCTCCATCTACAGGTGGAAACGCTGCTGGGAAAACCACCACGTCACTCTTGAGTGTGTCTGAGCTGAAACACACGTCATACTGCTGAGTAGATTTGGAGTAAGACCAGCTCCCGTCAGGGTGGGTGGTGATCATGGGGGCGCTGTACCTGCCCAAACCCCCGTCTGTCCTGTGACACCTGACGGCTATGAGAGTGATGAGACTCAGCAGGAAGATGGCTGACACCGACACAATGGCGATCAGCAGATACAGGTTGAGATCAGAGAAGCTCTCCTCCTTCATGGGCACATGTCTGAACTGAGTCTGGATGTCAGCTGCACTCTCCACCACCACCACCTCAATAGACACAGTAGCTGACAGGGAGGGGTCTCCATTATCAGAAACCAGCACCACCAAGGGGTGAGTTTTCAGGTCGTTGTCACTCATCCTCCTCTTAGTCCTGATTTCTCCCGTGCTGGTTCCCATCCGGAACAGGTTGTTTCCTTTGGGCTCAGACAGGTGATAAGAAAGCAGCGCGTTGTATCCAGAGTCAGCGTCTACGGCCCTGATCTTTGCCACAAAGTATCCTGCTTCAGCAGAATAGGGGATGCTCTCACTGTTAACGCTGCCGTGCTCAGAATAGGGCGCCAGGATTGTTGGACTATTGTCATTTTCATCTAAAATAAACACGTTGACGGTCACGTTGCTGCTGAGCGGAGGAACCCCAGAGTCTGTGGCCTGGACTTTAAACTGGAAGGTTTTTAGCTCCTCATGGTTAAAACTCTGTAGACTGATGATGTCTCCAGTGTCTGGATTGACATTAATAGCAGACCTCACTGGAATACCTTTTGAAGCATCATCTAATAAGGAATATGTTACTTTTGCATTTTCCTCTCTATCTGAATCAAATGTTGTCATGGTGAAGATGGTCGTGCCCACTGGACTGTTCTCTTTCGTTTGCACATTAATCACAGGCTCTGTGAATAAAGGAGCATTGTCATTGACATCAGAAATGTAAATTTGGATGACAGTGGTGCTGGACAGAGGTGGGACACCTTCATCTGTGGCTCTGATGCTGACATTATATTGACAAACTGTCTCTCTATCCAGAGCACCATCAACTGTTAACGAATAATAATTCTTATAGTTCAACTTGAGGCCAAACGGCACTATTCCAAGTACTGTAGCAGTGCTGAGGCCATTTTTGCCGCCATCTTTATCACTTACTGTCACCAAGGCTACCACTGTGCCTAACTCAGCGTCCTCTTTCACCGGACTCATGAGAGAGGTGACACTGATTTCAGGTGTGTTGTCGTTAACGTCAATGACTTCTATTAAAACTTTACCGTGCACACTCCGCGAAGGCACGCCTTTATCCCTGGCCTGTACGCGTATATCATAAGCTGTATTCTCCTCATAATCTACTTTCCCAGTCACAGTTATTTCACCCGTGTTCGAGTTTATGGAGAAGACGGTTTCAGGAAGGAAATTTCCTCTTTCAATGAACGAATACACAACTTCCCCATTCACGCCCTCATCTAAGTCTGTTGCACTGACTGTTAATATGGGCGTTTGAACTGGGACGTTTTCTATCACCTGAGCTTTATACAGATTTTGACTAAATACCGGGGCATTGTCGTTTGTGTCCATCACATAAACGACTATATTTAATGTTCCAGACCGCGCAGGTTTTCCTCCGTCGACAGCAGTAAGTGTTAGAGAAATAACGGCCTGCTTTTCTCTGTCTAAAGGTTTCTGAAGCACCATCTCAACGGACTCGCTGTGTTGTCCTCCGATTTGAACATCCAGAGTAAAATATTCATTAGAACTTATCTTGTAGCTCTTTACGGAGTTGCTGCCCGTGTCTGCGTCGTGTGCAAGTGGAAGCAGATATCTCTCCCCGGGAAAAGACGA
Organism: Takifugu flavidus; assembly: GCF_003711565.1. Classification (NCBI taxonomy): domain Eukaryota; kingdom Metazoa; phylum Chordata; class Actinopteri; order Tetraodontiformes; family Tetraodontidae; genus Takifugu; species Takifugu flavidus. Next base: position 10,033,313 of record NC_079528.1, on the reverse strand, counting down.
TTCCGAAATGTTAAAAATCTTTTCCTTGTCTCGAAAAGATGGCGCATTGTCGTTAATATCCACAATCTGCACCTCGATACGATGCAGACGCACCGGATTACTCAGAATTGCCTCGACGTTTATTGAACACTTTGCCGTGGTTGGACAAAGCTCTTCGCGATCAATCCGCTCACAGACATATAAATTGCTAGTTTCTACATCCACGTCGAAATATTTCTTGGAATTTCCAGACACGACCCTTAAATCCCGTTTCTCCAGTTCCTTTCCGTTCATTTGTAAATCCTTGGCCAGATTTCCCACCACGGTTCCTTTGTCGACCTCCTCGGAAACGGAGAATAAGAGCTGCGCCTCACATCCAGCACACAAAGACAGCAAAACTATCGTCTTTATCAAAACGATGACTCGACGTCCCCCAGGTCCCATTGCTGCCACCGAACGAAATAGACGTTCATTTTCAAACATAACGGCACATGGAGTGAAATAAAGACCGATCCTACTGTGTCCCGAGTCCACGTATGCTCTGACAAAGCGCCACTCAACAACGGGGAAATTACAAGCAGAGGAGTCGTCATTCAGTGGACTAAAAAAAAAGAAATCACGGTCTCTAGCGACACCACGTGACACCTTATGGTTCATGTGTGGAAAAAATAAAATACAAATTTAAACAAATCTAACGAAAAACGGAATGAAATAATTAAAAACACACTACTAATGATGGCCACATTATTGAGCAGTCATTGAAACATTTGCTTAAATAAATTTGTTTTCCTTTGATTTCACAAGTTAATAATTGAAGCAATGAAGAAAGACAACGACAGAAAGAGAGAAAGACAGAAAGACAGAAAGACAGAAAGAAAGACATAAAGAAAGAAAGAAAGAAAGAAAGAAAGAAAGAAAGAAAGAAAGAAAGAAAGAAAGAAAGAAAGAAAGAAAAAAGGAAGGAAAATCAGAACCATGGACAGTGCTATTATTATATTTGAAACAACAAGTTCAGCCAGACAGACTAAAATCATATGAAAAGGCCAAGTACAGGATTTTTTCAGCACTGCAGCAAAAATGGGTTTTTGACGATATATGCTTAAAGCAGAAGTACGTATAATCTACCAACTGGAAATAAGAATGAAGAAACACTGAGTACAGGGAGATTTAAAAAAAATCCTCAGTTAAACTCACCTTCTCTTTACTGGGTAAAGTCTGAGTTCTGGTAAAAGTGTCTCCTCCATTAATACTGATCAGTTCTCCATCTACAGGTGGAAACGCTGCTGGGAAAACCACCACGTCACTCTTGAGTGTGTCTGAGCTGAAACACACGTCATACTGCTGAGTAGATTTGGAGTAAGACCAGCTCCCGTCAGGGTGGGTGGTGATCATGGGGGCGCTGTACCTGCCCAAACCCCCGTCTGTCCTGTGACACCTGACGGCTATGAGAGTGATGAGACTCAGCAGGAAGATGGCTGACACCGACACAATGGCGATCAGCAGATACAGGTTGAGATCAGAGAAGCTCTCCTCCTTCATGGGCACATGTCTGAACTGAGTCTGGATGTCAGCTGCACTCTCCACCACCACCACCTCAATAGACACAGTAGCTGACAGGGAGGGGTCTCCATTATCAGAAACCAGCACCACCAAGGGGTGAGTTTTCAGGTCGTTGTCACTCATCCTCCTCTTAGTCCTGATTTCTCCCGTGCTGGTTCCCATCCGGAACAGGTTGTTTCCTTTGGGCTCAGACAGGTGATAAGAAAGCAGCGCGTTGTATCCAGAGTCAGCGTCTACGGCCCTGATCTTTGCCACAAAGTATCCTGCTTCAGCAGAATAGGGGATGCTCTCACTGTTAACGCTGCCGTGCTCAGAATAGGGCGCCAGGATTGTTGGACTATTGTCGTTTTCATCTAAAATAAACACGTTGACGGTCACGTTGCTGCTGAGCGGAGGAACCCCAGAGTCTGTGGCCTGGACTTTAAACTGGAAGGTTTTTAGCTCCTCGTAGTTAAAACTCTGCAGACTGATGATGTCTCCAGTCTCTGAGTTGATGTTTACAGCAGATGTTTTGGGGGTACTTTTTGAATCATGCATCACTCTGTATGTCACTCTGGCATTTTCCTCTTCATCAGGATCAGTTGCAGTTATCCTATGTATCAAAACTCCAAGAGGACTGTTTTCTTTGATATAAATATTAATTTCAGGTTCACCAAAGGCCGGAGCATTGTCATTAACATCAGAAACACGAATAATGACAAGACTGGTGCTGGATAGAGGCGGATTGCCTTCATCAGCAGCAGTAATTGTGACATTATAAGAAGAGCACTTTTCCCTGTCAAGAAGACCATCTACCACTAACGAATAATAATTCTTGTAGTTGGAGTGGAGCTTGAACGGTACAGTCCCAACTATAACAGTACGAGTCTTGCCATTTTTCCCACTGTCTTTATCAGTTACCGTCACCAAGGCAACAACGCTGCCTGTCTCGGCGTCTTCTTTGACAGGATTCATGAGTGACGTCACCGCTATTTCTGGGGCATTGTCGTTGACATCAACTACCTCCACAAGCAGTTTACCATTTGCACTTCGAGGCGAACCCCCTTTGTCTCTCGCTTGGACATGAACTTCAAACGCTGGCTGGGTTTCATAATCTAACTCACCCTTCACGGTTATCTCACCACTTTCAGCATCCAGCACAAACACATCAGCGGGATTGAAGTTTCCACGCTTGACAAAGGAGTAGACGACCCTGCCGTTGTCCCCTTCATCTAAATCTGTGGCACTCAGCTGAATCACTGGTGACCCAGCGGGCGCGTTTTCATTCACGCGCGCCTTGTACAGACTTTTGCTGAATGTCGGCGTGTTGTCATTGGCATCCAGAACATTTACATCGATGTGCAAGCTGCCGGTTTTGGGGGGCTTCCCTCCATCCACCGCGGTCAGCGTGAGTTTAAGAACGGCCTGTTTTTCGCGATCCAACGATTTGAGCAAGACTAATTCTGCAGACGCGCTCTGCTCGTCTCCGCTTTGCACATCTAGGGAAAAATAGTCGTTGGCATTAAGCTTGTAGGTCTTTACTGAATTGCTGCCCATGTCTGCGTCAACAGCGAGCGGGAGCAGGAAGCGCTCGCCCGTAGGTGACAATTCAGATACGTTCAGAGAATATGACTTTTCCAGGAAGACGGGCGCGTTGTCATTTAAATCGGTAATGATCACTTCAATGCGGTGGAGGACCACAGGATCACTCAGTATGGCTTCTAAGTTCAGCGTGCATTTTACCGTGTTCGGGCAAAGCTCCTCACGGTCGATTCGCTCATTTACAAACAGATCCCCCGTTTTAACGTTTGCCTCGATATATTTCTTACTGTATCCAGACACGATGTTTAGATTCCTCGCCTGCAGATCCCGAACATTGACGTTTAAATTCTTTGCTAGATTCCCCACCACAGTCCCTTTGTCCACCTCCTCGGGAACAGAAAATGACGTCTGAGCAGCAGTCCAGTCCGAGAGAAATAAGATAAACATCCAACAGAGAATGTCACTATTCCATCCGATAGCCATCGCGGATTACAAACAAACCGAGACAGGATACAAATAGATCCATAAAGGGCCACTAGATCAACGAATCCTCTTATTCACCTCGACTCTCGTCGTATAGTCTATTCATCACCGCCCGTATCCTCACAAAGCGCACACAATCTGCTGACGCGTCACGCAGAAAGGAGGAGACGTAAAACATCGACATCAATGATCCTGTGGTCAGGAGCGACCCCAGGCGTTACGACTAAGATATGAAAATATTAAAAAAGAGACTACTTTCGGTGGACTTCTGTACAACTTTACGGTGTCCATTTGTGATTAAAACAGCCTTTAGGATGTCTGAAAATTCGTACAATCATGATTCAAATATTACTGTGAACAGTTTTGAAAGATCTTAATATTCAGCCAAAATAAACTGAAGAAAAGATGTAATTAAAATGAATGTTTAGGAATATGATCAGTGTTCAGGAAAGAATAAAGGCATAATTTAACATATCATACTGTTACATTGACCAAGACAGTAGGGATATGCCAAATATCCCTACTATATCCCTTTCAGCATCACTGAAAACAAGAAAAAGGCTCCAAATGACGTTTCCAAATAACTATTAATTGAAAAAGAAAGAACTAATAAGCCCTATTTATTGCTAACACGTGACTATCTTAAACAATGTAAATTAGACTACAATTGCATGAAAATACCAAACACCTGCATTATGACCAGCACTACTGTGGAAAAATGGATGAATTGCTAATAATCAACTCACCTTCTCTTTACTGGGTAAAGTCTGAGTTCTGGTAAAAGTGTCTCCTCCATTAATACTGATCAGTTCTCCATCTACAGGTGGAAACGCTGCTGGGAAAACCACCACGTCACTCTTGAGTGTGTCTGAGCTGAACACACGTCATACTGCTGAGTAGATTTGGAGTAAGACCAGCTCCCGTCAGGGTGGGTGGTGATCATGGGGGCGCTGTACCTGCCCAAACCCCCGTCTGTCCTGTGACACCTGACGGCTATGAGAGTGATGAGACTCAGCAGGAAGATGGCTGACACCGACACAATGGCGATCAGCAGATACAGGTTGAGATCAGAGAAGCTCTCCTCCTTCATGGGCACATGTCTGAACTGAGTCTGGATGTCAGCTGCACTCTCCACCACCACCACCTCAATAGACACAGTAGCTGACAGGGAGGGGTCTCCATTATCAGAAACCAGCACCACCAAGGGGTGAGTTTTCAGGTCGTTGTCACTCATCCTCCTCTTAGTCCTGATTTCTCCCGTGCTGGTTCCCATCCGGAACAGGTTGTTTCCTTTGGGCTCAGACAGGTGATAAGAAAGCAGCGCGTTGTATCCAGAGTCAGCGTCTACGGCCCTGATCTTTGCCACAAAGTATCCTGCTTCAGCAGAATAGGGGATGCTCTCACTGTTAACGCTGCCGTGCTCAGAATAGGGCGCCAGGATTGTTGGACTATTGTCGTTTTCATCTAAAATAAACACGTTGACGGTCACGTTGCTGCGGAGCGGAGGAACCCCAGAGTCTGTGGCCTGGACTTTAAACTGGAAGGTTTTTAGCTCCTCATAGTTAAAACTCTGCAGACTGATGATGTCTCCGGTCGCTGAGTTGATGTTTATCATTGAGGAAATTGGAATATTCCTGGGTGAACTCTCTAACAGTGTGTAAATCACTTTAGCATTGTGGTCTAAATCAGGATCCACTGCACTTATTGTGTCAATAACAGAACCTGTCTGACTATTTTCTCTTAAATAAACATTAATAACCGGCACCATGAACACAGGAGCATTATCATTAACATCAGAAATGTGAACTGTAATAACTTTGATGGTGGACAGAGGTGGATCACCTTCATCTGTAGCTTTAACAGTCACATTGTAAACAGAGGTGTTCTCTCTGTCCAGGGCTCCATCTACAACTAATGAATATTCATTTTTGTAGTTGGACTTGAGTTTAAAGGGAACTGACCCGACTACTTTACACACAGCCACACCATTCTTTCCACCATCTTTATCATTAACTGTAATCAAAGCAACGATGGTACCGAGCTCTGCGTCCTCTTTAAGGGGAGTCATCAGTGACGTCACAGATATTTCTGGGGCATTGTCATTTTCATCGATTATCTCTATCAATAATTTAGCATGTGCACTACGAGGCGTCGTGCCCTGATCATTCGCTTGCACCCTGACTTCATAAGCAGGAGTCTCTTCATAGTCTAGTTCACCTTTCACTTTAATCTCTCCAGTGTCTGAATTTAGATCGAAAATATTCGATGGATCTGAATTTCCCCATCTGATAAAGGAGTACTTGATCTTACCGTTCTGTCCCTCATCTAAATCTGTGGCATTTAATCTAATCACTACAGTTCCAACTGCAGTATTTTCACGCACACGCGCTTTATAGAGTGATTTTGTGAAAGTGGGTATGTTGTCATTGACGTCTAAAACGTTGACATGAATGCTTAAAGAGCCAGATTTGACGGGCTTGCCTCCGTCCACTGCAATCAGATCCAGTGACATAAAAGACTGTTTCTCCCGTCTAAATTTTTTTTGCAGCACTAATTCGGCAAAAATGCTGTGTTTTCCTCCGCTCTGCACATCGAGAGAGAAATATTCGTTCTGGCTCAGCTTGTAGCTTTTCACCGAGTTGCTGCCCGTGTCGGCGTCTTCTGCTACAGGCAGCAGGTATCGCTCTCCAATCACAGACGATTCTGATACGTTCAACGTATATGTTTCTTCCAGAAAAATAGGCGGATTGTCATTGACGTCTAACACATGAACCTCTATCCGATGTGCAGTCATCGGATTGTTGAGGACAGCTTGGATTTTTAACGAGCATGTTTTCATGTTCGGACAGAGCTCCTCTCTGTCTATTCTGTCCGCAACAACGATGACGCCGCTCTGTAAATTCACGTCAAAACATTTCTTACTGTCTCCCGAAACAATGCGGAGATCCCTCGTTTGCAGGTCCTGTACATTGAGATTTAAATCCTTTGCAATATTTCCCACTATGGTGCCTTTGTTCACCTCCTCAGAAATCGAGTAGGACAACTGCGAGGCAGCCCAGTCCCAAAGACAAAGGAAAACAACAACCCGAGTCCAAACGTACTCCCTCCATCGTCGAATACCCATCGTTAAATCTCCGAAATAAAGGAAGCCAGATGTTCATTTATCCTTAACGGATATCCGACAAAAATGGATATCGAGGTAAGAAAGCTGCTGAACGTCTCTCCGCAGCTTCCCTGGGTGTCGATTACTGACGGGTGACGACTAATTTTCGAGGAGGAGTTCTGGTTCCGCGAACTCAATCAGGGTTGTGGTCTCTTGCGACATCATGTGGCCAATCAAAGTATAGTAATCTGATCTTGCGTTATCAATCAAACTAATTTCACACATGATGAAAACCAAAACACAACAGCAACAGTGCTTTAGTATTCCAGTACAAGTGAAAATAGGTTAACAATGGTCTTCAAATGGGACGGTTTAAATCAGCCGGGAAATATAAGTATAATATGCCAAACGCTAATTAAAAGAGTGGGTTCAAATGACGACTGAATGGATGAAAACCGAACATAAAGGACGTCAAATTCATTGCTTAAAGCAAATTGATACCTAAATAAATTTAAAGTCAAACATCTAAAATGAATAAAAACTAATAGTTACACTAAACAACAGAACAGTTTTGTTTGCACTGAAGCACAGCAGCCAAAACTTTCAGCACCATGGAGAGAAACATGACCCGTGTCCAAGAAGCAGAGTACACCGTTTTCAAACAAGAGACACCATAAAAGATGACAAAGAGAGCAGGAAAGTAGTACCAATTATGGGAGAAAACTGCAGCATTAAAATCTGATTAAATAACAAATGACTTCTTAAAAGGTTTTTAGTTCAAGATGGGATTTTTTAGAGAAAAATTAGATAAAGAGTTCTGAACAAAAACCCACAAGAAACAGCCACTAACCATTTGGAGTGACACGATTCACCCAAGATACAGTAAGATAAATGGAAGTTTGTAGGAAAAAATATAACTTTACATGTTTGAAAAAGATTCTATCTTCTTCCACATTAATCATAAGAGAATGAGACGACTTTAACTCTCCAGGACAGTTCTGACAGAAATGACTGAACCAATGATGAGTTTTAAATGTTATAAAATCATTCAGAACAAATGACCTACCTTTTCTTTACTGGGTAAAGTCTGAGTTCTGGTAAAAGTGTCTCCTCCATTAATACTGATCAGTTCTCCATCTACAGGTGGAAACGCTGCTGGGAAAACCACCACGTCACTCTTGAGTGTGTCTGAGCTGAAACACACGTCATACTGCTGAGTAGATTTGGAGTAAGACCAGCTCCCGTCAGGGTGGGTGGTGATCATGGGGGCGCTGTACCTGCCCAAACCCCCGTCTGTCCTGTGACACCTGACGGCTATGAGAGTGATGAGACTCAGCAGGAAGATGGCTGACACCGACACAATGGCGATCAGCAGATACAGGTTGAGATCAGAGAAGCTCTCCTCCTTCATGGGCACATGTCTGAACTGAGTCTGGATGTCAGCTGCACTCTCCACCACCACCACCTCAATAGACACAGTAGCTGACAGGGAGGGGTCTCCATTATCAGAAACCAGCACCACCAAGGGGTGAGTTTTCAGGTCGTTGTCACTCATCCTCCTCTTAGTCCTGATTTCTCCCGTGCTGGTTCCCATCCGGAACAGGTTGTTTCCTTTGGGCTCAGACAGGTGATAAGAAAGCAGCGCGTTGTATCCAGAGTCAGCGTCTACGGCCCTGATCTTTGCCACAAAGTATCCTGCTTCAGCAGAATAGGGGATGCTCTCACTGTTAACGCTGCCGTGCTCAGAATAGGGCGCCAGGATTGTTGGACTATTGTCGTTTTCATCTAAAATAAACACGTTGACGGTCACGTTGCTGCTGAGCGGAGGAACCCCAGAGTCTGTGGCCTGGACTTTAAACTGGAAGGTTTTTAGCTCCTCGTAGTTAAAACTCTGCAGACTGATGATGTCTCCGGTCGCTGAGTTGATGTTTATCATTGAGGAAATTGGAATATTCCTGGGTGAACTCTCTAACAGTGTGTAAATCACTTTAGCATTGTGGTCTAAATCAGGATCCACTGCACTTATTGTGTCAATAACAGAACCTGTCTGACTATTTTCTCTTAAATAAACATTAATAACCGGCACCATGAACACAGGAGCATTATCATTAACATCAGAAATGTGAACTGTAATAACTTTGATGGTGGACAGAGGTGGATCACCTTCATCTGTAGCTTTAACAGTCACATTGTAAACAGAGGTGTTCTCTCTGTCCAGGGCTCCATCTACAACTAATGAATATTCATTTTTGTAGTTGGACTTGAGCTTAAAGGGAACTGACCCGACTACTTTACACACAGCCACACCATTCTTTCCACCATCTTTATCATTAACTGTAATCAAAGCAACGATGGTACCGAGCTCTGCGTCCTCTTTAAGGGGAGTCATCAGTGACGTCACAGATATTTCTGGGGCATTGTCGTTTTCGTCGATTATCTCTATCAATAATTTAGCATGTGCACTACGAGGAAATGCCCTGATCATTTGCTTGTACCCTGACTTCATAGGCAGGAGTCTCTTCATAGTCTAGTTCACCTTTCACTTTAATCTCTCCGGTGTCTGAATTTAGATCGAAAATATTCGATGGATCCGAATTTCCCCTCTTTATAAATGAGTACTTGATCTTACCGTTCTGTCCCTCATCTAAATCTGTGGCATTTAATCTAATCACTACAGTTCCAACCGCAGTATTTTCATACACACGCGCTTTATAAAGCGATCGAGTGAAAACTGGTGTATTGTCATTGGCGTCTAAAACATTAACATTGATATTTAACGTACCCGTTCGAGCTGGTTTTCCACCATCTACAGCCGTCAAAAATAAGTTTAGAACTGGAAGTTTCTCCCGATCTAAACCCTTTTGCAGCACTAACTCGGCAGACAGACCGTGGTCTCCTCCGCTCTGCACATCCAGAGAGAAATATTCGTTCTGGCTCAGCTTGTAGCTTTTCACCGAGTTGCTGCCCGTGTCGGCGTCTTCTGCTACAGGCAGCAGGTATCGCTCTCCGGGTGACATCGATTCCGAAATATTCAAGGAAAACGACTCCTCAATGAACTCTGGTGAGTTGTCATTTATGTCTGAAACGCTGACTTCAACCCGATACACATTCATGGGATCGCTGACTACAGCCTGCACTCTCAGGGAGCATCGTGCCATGTTTGGACAAACCTCTTCCCTGTCTATCCTCTCATCTACAACGAGGTTACCCGTTGGTAAATTCACGTCAAAAAACGCCTTCCCGTGAGAGGACACGATGCGCAGGTTTCTGCTTTGAATATCGTGGATGTTCAAATTCAAATCCTTAGCGATGTTTCCCACCACGGTTCCTTTGTTCACCTCCTCGGAAATAGAGTAAGACAACTGCGAGGCGGACCGGCCACAAAGACACAGCACTGCGACGAGATAAATCCAGACATTTTCCTCTTTTAGCATCGCTTCATCAGAAATCCAAACAATCAGGTTTTTCCAATATTTGCTATAAATCCGTCCACGATGATCGCACAACAGTCCTGTCGACGACGCACAGTCCGCGTCTTTGTAAGCGGGTATTCAAGGATTTCTGCTGGTCCCTTGAACAGGGAGGAGTTGTTTTTTTCTTTCTCTTTACGTGTCGTGTTATATTAATATTATGGTCTCCAGCGACATCACGTGGCAGAAAAGAATATTTAGCATCGAGGACAAATTTAGGAATGTTTTATATTTACATAAACCGATAGTCTGAAAAACTAATCAAATAATTTGCATTTATTAATATATTTATCTTTTTCATGAAATTCTAAAATATGACTATAGAATAATGTTGATATGATTCTAGTCGTCATAACCATCCAAATTCTAAATATCAAAGAAAAATAAGATTAAATATAAATGAATGAAAAGACTTCATACAATTGATTATAACTCAGTGCCACACCAAACAATACATTTATAAATCACAATAACCTCTACAAACCTCTGACCATTAACAGGCACAACCAACCAAACACCCATGAAACTACTAAATGAATCATATAAGTATCATCCTCACACGTGCCAGAAAAGGAAAGAAAGAAGGAGGAACTGGTGGGATTTCAGCACCACGGAGAGCACCATTGTCAAATACTGTCCATCCCACAGCATTTACAGAGGATTTTGATATTATTTAGAAAGTTATTGGAAATAAGTAGCAGTTCAATATAAAGTAAACAATCAACACAGGATTTTTATATTTTATATAGAAAACTGCAGATTTAAATTAAGTGAAGTTATTGTTTTTTGTTACTGTAAAGTGTCACATTTCACAAGTATATTTGATGTACATTTAGGTAAATTCAGAAATAATTCAGTACAAATGACCTACCTTCTCTTTACTGGGTAAAGTCTGAGTTCTGGTAAAAGTGTCTCCTCCATTAATACTGATCAGTTCTCCATCTACAGGTGGAAACGCTGCTGGGAAAACCACCACGTCACTCTTGAGTGTGTCTGAGCTGAAACACACGTCATACTGCTGAGTAGATTTGGAGTAAGACCAACTCCCGTCAGGGTGGGTGGTGATCATGGGGGCGCTGTACCTGCCCAAACCCCCGTCTGTCCTGTGACACCTGACGGCTATGAGAGTGATGAGACTCAGCAGGAAGATGGCTGACACCGACACAATGGCGATCAGCAGATACAGGTTGAGATCAGAGAAGCTCTCCTCCTTCATGGGCACATGTCTGAACTGAGTCTGGATGTCAGCTGCACTCTCCACCACCACCACCTCAATAGACACAGTAGCTGACAGGGAGGGGTCTCCATTATCAGAAACCAGCACCACCAAGGGGTGAGTTTTCAGGTCGTTGTCACTCATCCTCCTCTTAGTCCTGATTTCTCCCGTGCTGGTTCCCATCCGGAACAGGTTGTTTCCTTTGGGCTCAGACAGGTGATAAGAAAGCAGCGCGTTGTATCCAGAGTCAGCGTCTACGGCCCTGATCTTTGCCACAAAGTATCCTGCTTCAGCAGAATAGGGGATGCTCTCACTGTTAACGCTGCCGTGCTCAGAATAGGGCGCCAGGATTGTTGGACTATTGTCGTTTTCATCTAAAATAAACACGTTGACGGTCACGTTGCTGCTGAGCGGAGGAACCCCAGAGTCTGTGGCCTGGACTTTAAACTGGAAGGTTTTTAGCTCCTCGTAGTTAAAACTCTGCAGACTGATGATGTCTCCGGTCTCTGAGTTGATGTTTACAACGGTTGAAATTAGAACATCTTTTTGATGAGAATCCAGCAATGAATATGTCAATTTGGCGTTGTCATTAACGTCTGCGTCTTGTGCAGATGCTCTCGTGATAATATCTCCCACTCTACTGTTCTCTTTAATATAAATATTTAGATTTTCATCCATGAAACGGGGAGCATTGTCATTAACATCAGAAATCTGCACAGAGATTACTGCTGTGCTGGAAAGCGGCGGTGTACCTTCGTCTGTGGCAACGATAGTTACGTCATACTGGGAGATCGTCTCCCTGTCCAGGAGACCGTCCACTACCAAAGAGTAATAACTTTTGTAATTTGACTTCAACGCAAAAGGACTAGAATCTCTAATTTTGCAACTCAGATGACCGTTTTGCCCCCCGTCTTTATCAGTGACAGAAACTAAAGCAACGACTGTTCCGAGGCCGGCACTTTCTTTTATCGGACTCATTAGTGACGTCACTGATATCTCTGGTGCGTTGTCATTGACGTCGAGAACCTCCACCAGCACTTTTGAATATCCACTTCGAGGGGACCCGCCTTGGTCTGTTGCCTGTACTCTCAGTTCATATGCACCGCTTTCTTCATAATCTAAACTGGCTTTTACAACGATTTCCCCACTTTCGGATCAACACTGAACTTTTCAGAATTTACGTTTCCTCTTTTCATTAAAGAATATCGTAGATCACCGTTTGACCCTTCGTCTAAATCGTTTGCATTCAGTTTCAGTATTTGTGTGCCTACTGGCACACCTTCGCTCACTCTAACTTTATAGAGCGACTGGCTGAACACTGGCGTGTTGTCATTTACGTCAATCACATTCACAAGAATCTGCAGAGTTCCAGATCTGGCAGGCTTTCCTCCATCTACAGCGGTTAGTGTTAGTTTAATAAGAGCTTGTTTCTCTCGATCTAACGCCTTCTCCAGCACCAACTCCGCAGAGGTGCCGTCTGCCCCGCTGCTCACGTCGACAGAAAAATGCTCGTTTGCACTAATTTTGTAGGCTTTCACTGAATTACTCCCCGTGTCTGCATCCTGAGCTAACGGGAGCGGATATCTCTCCCCCGCCGAGGAAGACTCGGAAATATTAAACACGTGGATTTGCTCTAAAAACGATGGCGCGTTATCATTTATGTCAGTGATGATGACCTCAATGCGATAAATATTCATAGGATGGCTCAAAAGTCCCTCCACATTTAAGGAGCATTTAGGCAGATTCGGGCAGAGCTCTTCACGGTCTATCCTGTCATTAACAAACAATGACCCCGTTCTTAAATTTGCCTCGAAATATTTCTTGGCGTATCCTGAAACAATCCGAAATCCTCGTTGTTCTAGCTGCTGTATATTGATGTTTAAATCCTTGGCGAGATTTCCCACCACGGTGCCTTTGTCCACCTCTTCAGCGACGGAATATGCAAGCTGAGCCGTAGCGGAGTCAAATAAACAAAGAAGAATGGCGCACAGCATCCACTCGCCCTCTGAACAACGGCGTTGGCCCATCCTGGTCTTTAGATCCACATAAAGAAACGATATTCCTCCACGAACGAGTCAATATATCCACGAGATTGCTTCAATCTGCTCAGTTATGGCCGAGCGCCCCATCGAGGTTTCACTACCAGCCCAGCCCACATATGTAAAATCTATTTTTTTAAATGACGCAGGCAGCAAAGGAGGAGTTTTCGGTTAATGACAGATGCAACGAACACGTGGTCTCCAGCGTCATCTGCTGGTTATTCCAGTAACCACAGGGAAACTCAATTATGCTTTATTTCTTGTACAAAAGCTCCCATTTGAAAGGCCATCAGTCTCTTATGCTTTAAATAGAAAGGTTGAAGTTGCCAGAATATATGATGATACACTACAAATTTAACCAATCATATTTCTTGTCACATGTATATATATATATATATATAATATATATATATATATATATATATATTATATATATATATATTGATTTAAGACGGTTCTCCAAGGCAACTAAATTAAATGAATCCGAGAAAAAAAATGGATTTTTTCCCCCCAAAGTTTAAGATTGCTGAAGTAAAATATGTGATATTGACATATTCAAGATTATTTCTGCATTCTAAATGATTAAGATTTTTTTTCTCTCAATGCACGAGTTTCACACAAAGAGCAGAAAGTATATGGACTAACTGACAGCAAAAATGGATCAGGCCGGCTGGAGCTCGCTGTAGGGAAACGTCAGCACCATGGCCAGCGCAATAGTCAGCTCCTCCTTTGAACTCAAGATTTTCTGGGCTATTTCTAACAAAGTGAGGAATCCTGGACCTACACCAGTCATCTAGCCTTCACTTTAGGAAGAGAACATCAAATATCAAGGTACATTTAGAATATTTCAATTTTAAAAAAGCTTGTCAGAGAGTGCAAAGTATTTTCCTTGACATATATAAAACCCAAAGAAGTGGGTTTTGAAAACGTGTTAGGTTCAAACTGTTGATATAACAATGCTGTAACCGCTCATCATCCCTCCTGTGCAGAACCTGCGACCTGCTTTAACTGATGTTCTATCGCCTCAGGATAGCAGGGGACAACCGGACCATCCTGGGACACTCCATCCCACAGTTTCTTTTTGTTCCTTTTGTATATATCATGCTTTGTTTTATCATGTGACGCTTACGCTTATTGTAATCTTACATGTTTGTGTGCTAATATAAAATAAACCTTGTCAAGGCTCACACTGCAGGCGTGTGGTTGCCCTTGCAGCAAGCAAAACTCAAGCTTCCGCCTTATTCCCCTGAAGGCAACAGCACGGGGAGAAAACTAATCATTTTATTCCCAACCACTGGCAGAAAAGATTTATGAGGAAGAAAAATATTTAAGAAAATATTCATCAACAATTATTTTGAGTGTAGCATTGTCACAGAAATGCAACCAAACCATGACACTGCAATTTCTAAATAAAATAAGAATGACCACCAACATATACCCAACATTAATATCACATATTCAGTTATTATAAGAACCAAATTGAAGCAATCACATAGAATCTTACCTTCTCTTTACTGGGTAAAGTCTGAGTTCTGGTAAAAGTGTCTCCTCCATTAATACTGATCAGTTCTCCATCTACAGGTGGAAACGCTGCTGGGAAAACCACCACGTCACTCTTGAGTGTGTCTGAGCTGAAACACACGTCATACTGCTGAGTGGATTTGGAGTAAGACCAGCTCCCGTCAGGGTGGGTGGTGATCATGGGGGCGCTGTACCTGCCCAAACCCCCGTCTGTCCTGTGACACCTGACGGCTATGAGAGTGATGAGACTCAGCAGGAAGATGGCCGACACCGACACAATGGCGATCAGCAGATACAGGTTGAGATCAGAGAAGCTCTCCTCCTTCATGGGCACATGTCTGAACTGAGTCTGGATGTCAGCTGCCTCTCCACCACCACCACCTCAATAGACACAGTAGCTGACAGGGAGGGGTCTCCATTATCAGAAACCAGCACCACCAAGGGGTGAGTTTTCAGGTCGTTGTCACTCATCCTCCTCTTAGTCCTGATTTCTCCCGTGCTGGTTCCCATCCGGAACAGGTTGTTTCCTTTGGGCTCAGACAGGTGATAAGAAAGCAGCGCGTTGTATCCAGAGTCAGCGTCTACGGCCCTGATCTTTGCCACAAAGTATCCTGCTTCAGCAGAATAGGGGATGCTCTCACTGTTAACGCTGCCGTGCTCAGAATAGGGCGCCAGGATTGTTGGACTATTGTCGTTTTCATCTAAAATAAACACGTTGACGGTCACGTTGCTGCTGAGCGGAGGAATCCCAGAGTCTGTGGCCTGGACTTTAAACTGGAAGGTTTTTAGCTCCTCGTAGTTAAAACTCTGCAGACTGATGATGTCTCCGGTCTCTGAGTTAATGTTTATCATTGAAGCCGCTCCGGATTTTGGGGAGTTATTTAATAAATGGTAGGTTGCCTTTGCATTTTCATTTAAATCTGAATCTAAGGTGGTCAATCTATGAACAGTGCTTCCAACTGGACTATTTTCTTTGAGGTAAACATTAAGTAGAGAATCTGGGAATCTGGGTGGATTGTCATTGACATCAGAAATCTGAACATTTATTATAGTTGTGCCTGTCAGAGATGGAGTTCCTTCATCTTCAGCTGTAATGGTCACATTATACTGACTAGCAGTTTCTCTGTCGAGGGGGCCATCAACCACCAGCGAATAGTAGTTTTTATAATTTGATTTCAACATAAATGGCACCGACCCCGTGATTCTACAGTTTGTCAGGCCATTTTTGCCCCCATCCCTATCATTGATCGTCACCATAGCGACGGCCGTGCCTAAACCAGCGTCCTCTTTGACAGGACTCATAAGCGACGACACGGATATTTCTGGAGCATTGTCGTTCACATCAATGACCTCCACTAAAACCTTGCTGTGCGCGGTGCGCGGAGGAGTGCCCTTATCTCTGGCTTGGACGCGAATCTCATATGCTGGATTTTCTTCGTAGTCGATGTTTCCTTTCAGTGTGATTTCACCATTATGGGCATTCAATGCGAATTTATCTTCGGGATTGAATCGGCCCCTCTCCGCAAAAGAGTACACGAGCTCGCCATTAACGCCATCATCTAAATCAGTAGCGGACAGAGTTAATATCGTTGCGCCAACATTCGCGTTTTCAACAACTTGGACTTTGTACAGAGATTTACTGAATAGCGGGGAATTGTCGTTTACGTCGAGCACATTAATTCTGATCTGTAGGTTCCCCGATTTAGGTGGTTTTCCTCCGTCTATCGCCGTTAGGACGAGCTCAACAACAGCCTGCTTTTCTCGGTCTAAAGCCTTCTGCAGCACTAACTCCGCAGACACCGTCTGGTCACCAGTGCTCTGTATATCCAAGGAGAAATGCTCGTTCTGGGATAATTTGTACGTCTTCACCGAGTTAACGCCTATATCTGCATCGTGCGCGACTGGCAGCGGCTGTCTTTCACCCACATATGAAGACTCATACATGTCAATTGTGGTCATTTCATTCTGGAAGCTGGGAGCATTGTCGTTAACATCCGCAATTACGATTTCAATCCGATGGAGGCTACGGGGGTTATTTAATATTGCCTCTATATTTAAAGAGCACTTTACCGTATTTGGACAGAGCTCCTCCCGATCGATCCTCTCGCTAACGAAGAGTACTCCAGACTCACGGTTTATGTCAAAATACTGTTTTTTATACACAGACGTAATCTGCAAAGCGGCAGAATGAAGTTGCTGTGTGTTCAGATTTAAATCCTTCGCTAGATTCCCTACCGATGTGCCCTTTTCCACCTCCTCTGAAACGGAGTAAGATATCTGAGCCACGGAGCAGTCGCAAAGACAAAGCAGGGCAAGCAAAAGACCTGCAATATTATTCCATCGTAACGGTTTAGCCATCGCTCCGTCGGTGCTCTCAATCGTTAGAATCCTCGATTGTTTCTCTTGGCTGATTCACCTCAAACGAAATGAAAAACAGTTTATAGAGTATCCATTGTTGCATATAGTCCTCGCCCTTTGTGGCTTCATTCGCCTATTTTTCACAAAGCACTACCAAGTGATGACGTCTTAGTTTTGTCACAACTACAGGAGGGCTCTCATATCGGTCAAGTTTTGCATGGTCTCGAGCGACCTCTTGCGTCTCGATTGTATATGACGGTCAAAATGCCAGCTCATAAGATAAGTATTTTTTTTTTACATGGAAAAAGATTTGACAAATCTTGATGTGAACCTTTAGAATTTGTATTCCAGCACCACAAAAAACAAGAAAAAAGACAAGTCAACCCGTGTTAAATGTTGATGCATAAAATAGCAGATTTGTGTTACTGTAACGGGTGAAGATGCCATTTCAGCGCCACCGACAGAAACTCAAAGGTGCAGATTTGCCTTCTACACGTGCAGACATTCATCAGTGCTTCAACCAAAGTCAGAATGTTCCAACCAACTGTCATCACACATTAAACACTCAAACAACCATTTGAAAATTAGCATATTAAAGTAAATCAAACACAAGGGTTGGTGTTTGTATTCCAGTGAAACCACGACAGGCTCATTGAAATTGTGGATATCGATTATTACCTCCGCCAAGGAGAATATATGATAGCTTAGAATCAGGTACACCGACAGTCAAGGTTCTGTTGCAACATGTTGTATTTTATAGAGCAGAGGGTGTTCACCTTCCATCATCAACACTGTGTACGAAGATATCTCTACTTATGCACATGATTGAAAACACATTATTCTTACCTTCTCTTTACTGGGTAAAGTCTGAGTTCTGGTAAAAGTGTCTCCTCCATTAATACTGATCAGTTCTCCATCTACAGGTGGAAACGCTGCTGGGAAAACCACCACGTCACTCTTGAGTGTGTCTGAGCTGAAACACACGTCATACTGCTGAGTAGATTTGGAGTAAGACCAGCTCCCGTCAGGGTGGGTGGTGATCATGGGGGCGCTGTATCTGCCCAAACCCCCGTCTGTCCTGTGACACCTGACGGCTATGAGAGTGATGAGACTCAGCAGGAAGATGGCTGACACCGACACAATGGCGATCAGCAGATACAGGTTGAGATCAGAGAAGCTCTCCTCCTTCATGGGCACATGTCTGAACTGAGTCTGGATGTCAGCTGCTCTCTCCACCACCACCACCTCAATAGACACAGTAGCTGACAGGGAGGGGTCTCCATTATCAGAAACCAGCACCACCAAGGGGTGAGTTTTCAGGTCGTTGTCACTCATCCTCCTCTTAGTCCTGATTTCTCCCGTGCTGGTTCCCATCCGGAACAGGTTGTTTCCTTTGGGCTCAGACAGGTGATAAGAAAGCAGCGCGTTGTATCCAGAGTCAGCGTCTACGGCCCTGATCTTTGCCACAAAGTATCCTGCTTCAGCAGAATAGGGGATGCTCTCACTGTTAACGCTGCCGTGCTCAGAATAGGGCGCCAGGATTGTTGGACTATTGTCGTTTTCATCTAAAATAAACACGTTGACGGTCACGTTGCTGCTGAGCGGAGGAACCCCAGAGTCTGTGGCCTGGACTTTGAACTGGAAGGTTTTTAGCTGCTCGTAGTTAAAACTCTGCAGACTGATGATGTCTCCAGTCTCTGAGTTGATGTTTATCATTGATGATAACGGAAGTGGGTCTGTGCTGTTTTGTATAATTGAATATCTTATGTGACCGTTTTGGTCAGTGTCAGAATCAGAGGCAGAGACCGTTTTTATAATTGCTCCTACAGGACTGTTTTCTTTTACATATATATTAAATATATTTTCTATGAATAGAGGTCTGTTGTCATTTACATCTGACACGTGCACATTGATAATGCTCGTGCTGGAGAGGGCCGGGCTGCCCTCGTCAGTAGCAACGATGCTGATGCTGTACTGTGATGAGCTCTCTCTGTCCAGAGGACCGGCGACAGCTAACGAATAGTAGTTTTTATAATTGGACTCTAATTTGAACGGGACGTCATTAGATATTTGACACTTCACCATCCCATTTTTCCCTCCATCTTTATCAACCACTGAAACGAGAGCAATCGCGGTTCCAACTGACGCGTCCTCCTTCACGCTGCTTAACAGTGACGTCACTGAAATTTCAGGAGCGTTATCATTGACGTCCAAGACCTCGATCAATAATTTAGCGTGTGAGGTCAGTGGAGAGGAAGCTCCGTCACTGGCCTGCACTCTGATCTCAAAAGCATTATTCTTTTCAAAGTCAATATTCTTCTTATTAATTACGGTTCCCGTTTTTGGATCGATCGCGAACAGATCATTTTCTTTACCGCGACCTAAATTACTGATGGAATAAAACACCTGCCCGTTTTGTCCCGCATCTCGATCAGTCGCATTTAAAGTTATCACTGAAGTCCCAATCTTTGCGTTTTCATGAATGCTGGCTTTATACAGTGTTTGACTGAAAACAGGAGGATTATCATTGGTGTCTAAAACGTTCACGACAATAGTCATGCTGCCTGATTTAGCCGGAGTTCCTCCATCAACAGCCGTCAGTATGAGATGGATTACAGACTGTTTCTCTCGGTCTAAAGGTTTCTGAAGCAGTAATTCTGGGGAGACGATGTCTCCTTTATATGTAGCCAAAGTGAAGTGTTCATTTGGACTAAGCTTATACGCACTGACACTATTTTTGCCGACGTCTGCATCCTCCGCAGGATGCAGGGGGAATTTAGCGCCGACTGTTGTACTCTCAGTAATGTCGATGGCCTGTGACGTGCTAAGAAATGATGGAGAATTATCGTTTACATCCAGGATTATAATTTCAAGCCTGTACAATTTTAACGGGTTATTCATAACTGCTTCGACGCTCAGTGAGCATTTGGGTTCGGCACCGCACAGATCTTCTCTGTCTATTCTCTCACTGACGTAGAGGACACCAGTTTTTAAGTTTACCTCGAAATATTTCCGTTTTGACCCAGCAACGATCTGGAACGTGCGAGATTCCAAATCCTGAACATTGATGTTGAGGTCTTTAGCGATGTTCGCCACAACAGTCCCGACATTCACTTCCTCTGCAACGGAGTAAGAGAGCTGCCCAGACACCGTTTCCAACAAACAATCCAGCGCTAACAGGAGATAAATCCCCGCAAAGCTCCTCCAGTTCGGTAAATGCATCATTCCAGAAATAAGGAAAAGGCGCGGATGAGCAATCGGTAGAGAACGTCATCCAAACTGGAGGAAAATCCAAGATTGCATTGATCATCGAGGACAAGGGATCGCCACACAACGTGTCTCGCCCACAATTTCTCTTTGTTCACCCGTTCAAGATGCATCATCTCATTATGATAAGGGAGGAGTCCCGTGACACGACACGGGAATATTTTGGTGACGGTCTATAGCGTCCTCTAGCGAAGCAATGACAGAATTACAAGAAACGACTGCAAATTACAAATTTAATTATTTTCGATTTCACTTTTCAACAAATTGAGAAAATGGTTTTAGTTTGATCAACAGTTGCATTCCAGTATTTGTTTATTCGTTTACCAGTTTTGTTGTTGACTTTCCTGCATGGATAATTGTGATAGAATGTTGAGACTAAATTGTCAAACATGAAATTATTGACCGAGATAAGTGTTGATGCTTGCTCAACGCATGAAAAACACGAATGCAGATTTTCTTCTCTGTTTACTTATTGTTTGGTTGTTGCTTTCTTTGTTTGTTTTGTCTATTCATTCATTGTGAAAATTCATAACCAGCAGAACAAGGCAAAGGACCAAGTCCTGACAGAGGTTGGAATTGTAAATATTTAAAACCCACTTTGAAAGATTTGAAAAGGAATTATATGGCATCCTTGAATAGTGAATATCGAAAAGAAAGACGGCAAACAATAGAGGAGATTATCAACCAGCACCAAAAAGAAAAACAAAACATGACATATTCTGAAGGAGACTTCTTATTATCTGATTCCTAAGATATTGATAGAAACCACACATCAATGCTGCATTTACAGCACCATTGATAACGACACGCATATTCAAATTGTCCAACATAATCGGAAACAATGACCGCATAACTAGAGATTAGAAAGTACTGTGTCCTTACCTTTTCTTTACTGGGTAAAGTCTGAGTTCTGGTAAAAGTGTCTCCTCCATTAATACTGATCAGTTCTCCATCTACAGGTGGAAACGCTGCTGGGAAAACCACCACGTCACTCTTGAGTGTGTCTGAGCTGAAACACACGTCATACTGCTGAGTAGATTTGGAGTAAGACCAGCTCCCGTCAGGGTGGGTGGTGATCATGGGGGCGCTGTACCTGCCCAAACCCCCGTCTGTCCTGTGACACCTGACGGCTATGAGAGTGATGAGACTCAGCAGGAAGATGGCTGACACCGACACAATGGCGATCAGCAGATACAGGTTGAGATCAGAGAAGCTCTCCTCCTTCATGGGCACATGTCTGAACTGAGTCTGGATGTCAGCTGCACTCTCCACCACCACCACCTCAATAGACACAGTCGCTGACAGGGAGGGGTCTCCATTATCAGAAACCAGCACCACCAAGGGGTGAGTTTTCAGGTCGTTGTCACTCATCCTCCTCTTAGTCCTGATTTCTCCCGTGCTGGTTCCCATCCGGAACAGGTTGTTTCCTTTGGGCTCAGACAGGTGATAAGAAAGCAGCGCGTTGTATCCAGAGTCAGCGTCTACGGCCCTGATCTTTGCCACAAAGTATCCTGCTTCAGCAGAATAGGGGATGCTCTCACTGTTAACGCTGCCGTGCTCAGAATAGGGCGCCAGGATTGTTGGACTATTGTCGTTTTCATCTAAAATAAACACGTTGACGGTCACGTTGCTGCTGAGCGGAGGAACCCCAGAGTCTGTGGCCTGGACTTTAAACTGGAAGGTTTTTAGCTCCTCGTGGTTAAAACTCTGCAGACTGATGATGTCTCCAGTCTCTGAGTTGATGTTTATCATTGATGATAACGGAAGTGGGTCTGTGCTGTTTTGTATAATTGAATATCTTATGTGACCGTTTTGGTCAGTGTCAGAATCAGAGGCCGAGACCGTTTTTATAATTGCTCCTACAGGACTGTTTTCTTTCACATATATATTAAATACATTTTCTATGAATAGAGGTCTGTTGTCATTTACATCTGACACGTGCACATTGATAATGCTCGTGCTGGAGAGGGCCGGGCTGCCCTCGTCGGTAGCAACGATGCTGATGCTGTACTGTGATGAGCTCTCTCTGTCCAGAGGACCGGCGACAGCTAACGAATAGTAGTTTTTATAATTGGACTCTAATTTGAATGGGACGTCATTAGATATTTGACACTTCACCATCCCATTTTTCCCTCCATCTTTATCAACCACTGAAACGAGAGCAATCGCGGTTCCAACTGACGCGTCCTCCTTCACGCTGTTTAACAGTGACGTCACTGAAATTTCAGGAGCGTTATCATTGACGTCCAAGACCTCGATCAATAATTTAGCGTGTGAGGTCAGTGGAGAGGAAGCTCCGTCACTGGCCTGCACTCTGATCTCAAAAGCATTATTCTTTTCAAAGTCAATATTCTTCTTATTAGTCACGGTTCCCGTTTTTGGATCGATCGCGAACAGATCGGTGTGTTTTCCTTCGTCCATTTCTATTAACGAATATAATATTCTCCCGTTCTCACCTTCATCTAAGTCTGTGGCGTTCAGGGTTATGATTGAACTCGATATCTTTGCGTTCTCATATACGGCGCATTTATACAGCGTCTGACTAAAAACAGGAGGGTTGTCATTGACATCCAACACATTCACTATTACTGTCATTGTTCCAGATTTCGCTGGTGTTCCTCCGTCAACGGCCGTCAGTGTGAGTCGAATCACGGGCTGTTTTTCTCTGTCTAAAACTTTAAGAAGCAATAATTCGGGAGATGCATTGTCTCCTTTATGCGTCACGAGAGAAAAGTGATCATTTGGACTGAGCTTGTAAGTATTTACAGCATTTTTACCAACATCTGCATCGCGAGCTCTATTCAAGAGAAATTTAGCTCCCGCTGCTGTGTTCTCACTGATATTTTTGACCTCTAACGAGCTATGAAAAGAAGGCGAATTATCATTTACATCTAAAATCAAGACTTCAATCCTGTACAGTTGGAGTGGATTATTCAGAACTGCTTCTATGGTGACGGAGCATTTAGCTTCACTGCCGCAGAGTTCTTCCCTATCGATTCTTTCGTTGACATAAAGGACGCCCGTCTTTAGATTCACCTCGAAATATTTCCTCTTTGACCCGGCAACGATCTGAAACATGCGAGACTCCAAATCCTGAACATTGATGTTGAGGTCTTTGGCGATATTTCCAACTACAGTTCCCACATTCACCTCCTCTGCCACGGAGTAAGAGAGCTGCCCAGACAGCGCTTCCCAGAAACAATCCAGCACGATAAACAAAGATATCCACAAGCAGACCGTCCGTCTCGGTGAAAGCATCTTTTCCACGACAAAAACGACTGATTGTAGTTAAATGCTTGAAAATCGTCCAACATTTAACCGACCAGAATATCAAAAATTAGTATTTAATCCCAGTATTCAAGCTTGAACGATACAGTCGTTTTCCACCGTCTGTTTTCTTTGTGACAAAGACGCACGCAGATCATCCACCGAATCAGGGAGGAGTCCCGATTTACCGAAAACACGGTCCAAATGTGATGGTCTTCAGCGCCCTCTAGTGTACAGCAAATTGACCTACACTGGTTCTCAACATTATTTAAAATTAGTCAGAAACAGTTGCAAAAGAATATTGTCGAATAACAAAACGGCCCATTTCAAGGTAAGAGTTACGCTGATTTACTGAGTTTTAAAAAAAAAAAACTGACGCTTTATTCTTGTAAAATACTACAAAAAAGATAATAAGGGAAGAAAAAGGGAAGCAGACGGTTTAGGTTTTGTTCATGTCCCAAAAATTGTAATTATGAAATTATGCTTGGATTAAATGTCACAGCGACTGATTATTTTAATGGAATTAGATTACCTCCAGATGGCGACTAAAATCACTCAAACTAACAAATAAAGAATACAATGTTCAGTTTCGTGCCAAACAAAGGAGTGGAAGGTGAACAAAGCGTTGGAGCCGCATTCAGCACCACGGACAGAGACCCTGAGAGCTCCACGATCAGCATCGCCAGAGAGAGAAGAGAACTGAGGACATCTCAACAGAAGTAGACAAAAACTATTAGAAACGACCCTTTACAGAAGGAAGAGGGTAGGTGTGTACTATTAAAAGTCTACATTTGTCACAAAATTCATAAATATTCAAGGATTCTCAAATATATATTTAGAGGAGTCAAACTCTTATTTTAAAAGGGTTTTAATAAGAAGGAACTGCTAAAAAATAATAAGTGTAAAAACAATGGAAATAGCACGTATAATTGTGTTTTTTCTTACCTTTTCTTTACTGGGTAAAGTCTGAGTTCTGGTAAAAGTGTCTCCTCCATTAATACTGATCAGTTCTCCATCTACAGGTGGAAACGCTGCTGGGAAAACCACCACGTCACTCTTGAGTGTGTCTGAGCTGAAACACACGTCATACTGCTGAGTAGATTTGGAGTAAGACCAGCTCCCGTCAGGGTGGGTGGTGATCATGGGGGCGCTGTACCTGCCCAAACCTCCGTCTGTCCTGTGACACCTGACGGCTATGAGAGTGATGAGACTCAGCAGGAAGATGGCTGACACCGACACAATGGCGATCAGCAGATACAGGTTGAGATCAGAGAAGCTCTCCTCCTTCATGGGCACATGTCTGAACTGAGTCTGGATGTCAGCTGCACTCTCCACCACCACCACCTCAATAGACACAGTAGCTGACAGGGAGGGGTCTCCATTATCAGAAACCAGCACCACCAAGGGGTGAGTTTTCAGGTCGTTGTCACTCATCCTCCTCTTAGTCCTGATTTCTCCCGTGCTGGTTCCCATCCGGAACAGGTTGTTTCCTTTGGGCTCAGACAGGTGATAAGAAAGCAGCGCGTTGTATCCAGAGTCAGCGTCTACGGCTCTGATCTTTGCCACAAAGTATCCTGCTTCAGCAGAATAGGGGATGCTCTCACTGTTAACGCTGCCGTGCTCAGAATAGGGCGCCAGGATTGTTGGACTATTGTCGTTTTCATCTAAAATAAACACGTTGACGGTCACGTTGCTGCTGAGCGGAGGAACCCCAGAGTCTGTGGCCTGGACTTTAAACTGGAAGGTTTTTAGCTCCTCATAGTTAAAACTCTGCAGACTGATGATGTCTCCAGTCTCTGAGTTGATGTTTATCATTGATGATAACGGAAGTGGGTCTGTGCTGTTTTGTATAATTGAATATCTTATGTGACCGTTTTGGTCAGTGTCAGAATCAGAGGCAGAGACCGTTTTTATAATTGCTCCTACAGGACTGTTTTCTTTCACATATATATTAAATATATTTTCTATGAATAGAGGTCTGTTGTCATTTACATCTGACACGTGCACATTGATAATGCTCGTGCTGGAGAGGGCCGGGCTGCCCTCGTCAGTAGCAACGATGCTGATGCTGTACTGTGATGAGCTCTCTCTGTCCAGAGGACCGGCGACAGCTAACGAATAGTAGTTTTTATAATTGGACTCTAATTTGAATGGGACGTCATTAGATATTTGACACTTCACCATCCCATTTTTCCCTCCATCTTTATCAACCACTGAAACGAGAGCAATCGCGGTTCCAACTGACGCGTCCTCCTTCACGCTGCTTAACAGTGACGTCACTGAAATTTCAGGAGCGTTATCATTGACGTCCAAGACCTCGATCAATAATTTAGCGTGTGAAATCATTGGAGAGGAAGCTCCGTCACTGGCCTGCACTCTGATCTCAAAAGCATTATTCTTTTCAAAGTCAATATTCTTCTTATTAGTCACGGTTCCCGTTTTTGGATCGATCGCGAACAGATCGGTGTGTTTTCCTTCGTCCATTTCTATTAACGAATATAATATTCTCCCGTTCTCACCTTCATCTAAGTCTGTGGCGTTCAGGGTTATGATTGAACTCGATATCTTCGCGTTCTCATATACGGCGCATTTATACAGCGTCTGACTAAAAACAGGAGGGTTGTCATTGATATCCAACACATTCACTATTACTGTCATTGTTCCAGATTTCGCTGGTGTTCCTCCGTCAACGGCCGTCAGTGTGAGTCGAATCGCGGACTGTTTTTCTCTATCTAAAACTTTAAGAAGCAATAATTCGGGAGATGCATTGTCTCCTTTATGCGTCACGAGAGAAAAGTGATCATTTGGACTGAGCTTGTAAGTATTTACAGCATTTTTACCAACATCTGCATCGCGAGCTCTATTCAAGAGAAATTTAGCTCCCGCTGCTGTGTTCTCACTGATATTAATGATCTGTAACGAGCTATGAAAAGAAGGCGAATTATCATTTACATCTAAAATCAAGACTTCAATCCTGTACAGTTTGAGTGGATTATTCAGAACAGCTTCTATGGTGACGGAGCATTTAGCTTCACTGCCGCAGAGTTCTTCCCTATCGATTCTTTCGTTGACATAAAGGACGCCCGTCTTTAGATTCACCTCGAAATATTTCCTCTTTGACCCGGCAACGATCTGAAACATGCGAGACTCCAAATCCTGAACATTGATGTTGAGGTCTTTGGCGATATTTCCAACTACAGTTCCCACATTCACCTCTTCTGCCACGGAGTAAGAGAGCTGCCCAGACAGCGCTTCCCAGAAACAATCCAGCACGATAAACAAAGATATCCACAAGCAGACCGTCCGTCTCGGTGAAAGCATCTTTTCCACGACAAAAACGACTGATTGTAGTTAAATGCTTGAAAATCGTCCAACATTTAACCGACCAGAATATCAAAAATTAGTATTTAATCCCAGTATTCAAGCTTGAACGATACAGTCGTTTTCCACCGTCCGTTTTCTTTGTGACAAAGACGCACGCAGATCATCCACCGAATCAGGGAGGAGTCCCGATTTACCGAAAACACGGTCCAAATGTGATGGTCTTCAGCGCCCTCTAGTGTACAGCAAATTGACCTACACTGGTTCTCAACATTATTTAAAATTAGTCAGAAACAGTTGCAAAAGAATATTGTCGAATAACAAAACTGCCCATTTCAAGGTAAGAGTTACGCTGATTTACTTAATTTGAAAGAGATTTAAAAAAAACTGACACTTTATTCTTGTAAAATACTACAAAAAAGATAATAAGGGAAGAAAAAGGGAAGCAGACGGTTTAGGTTTTGTTCATGTCCCAAAAATTGTAATTATGAAATTATGCTTAGATTAAATGTCACAGCGACTGATTATTTTAATGGAAAGAGATTACCTCCAGATGGCGACTAAAATCACTCAAACTAACAAATAAAGAATACAAGTTTCAGTTTCGTGCCAAACAAAGGAGTGGAAGGTGAACAAAGCGTTGGAGCCGCATTCAGCACCACGGACAGAGACCCTGAGAGCTCCACGATCAGCATCGCCAGAGAGTAAAGAGAACTGAGGACATCTCAACAGAAGTAGACAAAAACTATTAGAAACGACCCTTTACAGGAGGTAGAGGCTAGGTGTGTACTATTAAATTCTAAATTTGTCACAAAATTCATAAATATTCAAGGATTCTCAAATATATATTTAGAGGAGTCAAACTCTTATTTTAAAGGGTTTTAATCAGAAGGAACTGCTAAAAAGAGTGTAAAAACAATGGAAATAGCACGTATAATTGTGTAGGTTTTCTTACCTTTTCTTTACTGGGTAAAGTCTGAGTTCTGGTAAAAGTGTCACCTCCATTAATACTGATCAGTTCTCCATCTACAGGTGGAAACGCTGCTGGGAAAACCACCACGTCACTCTTGAGTGTGTCTGAGCTGAAACACACGTCATACTGCTGCGTAGATTTGGAGTAAGACCAGCTCCCGTCAGGGTGGGTGGTGATCATGGGGGCGCTGTACCTGCCCAAACCCCCGTCTGTCCTGTGACACCTGACGGCTATGAGAGTGATGAGACTCAGCAGGAAGATGGCTGACACCGACACAATGGCGATCAGCAGATACAGGTTGAGATCAGAGAAGCTCTCCTCCTTCATGGGCACATGTCTGAACTGAGTCTGGATGTCAGCTGCACTCTCCACCACCACCACCTCAATAGACACAGTAGCTGACAGGGAGGGGTCTCCATTATCAGAAACCAGCACCACCAAGGGGTGAGTTTTCAGGTCGTTGTCACTCATCCTCCTCTTAGTCCTGATTTCTCCCGTGCTGGTTCCCATCCGGAACAGGTTGTTTCCTTTGGGCTCAGACAGGTGATAAGAAAGCAGCGCGTTGTATCCAGAGTCAGCGTCTACGGCCCTGATCTTTGCCACAAAGTATCCTGCTTCAGCAGAATAGGGGATGCTCTCACTGTTAACGCTGCCGTGCTCAGAATAGGGCGCCAGGATTGTTGGACTATTGTCGTTTTCATCTAAAATAAACACGTTGACGGTCACGTTGCTGCTGAGCGGAGGAACCCCAGAGTCTGTGGCCTGGACTTTGAACTGGAAGGTTTTTAGCTCCTCGTAGTTAAAACTCTGCAGACTGATGATGTCTCCAGTCTCTGAGTTGATGTTTATCATTGATGATAACTGCAGTGATTCACTGTTACTTTGCAGGTATGAATAAGTGACTTGACCACTTTGGTCAACATCAGCATCAACAGCAGTGATAGTCTTAATAGTCGCTCCTACTGGACTGTTCTCCTTCACATAAATATTAACGAGCTGCTCAGAGAAACTAGGTGCATTATCGTTCACATCAGAGACATGAACAGTCACTGTGCTGGTGCTGGAGAGAGGAGGAGCACCTTCATCAGTTGCTACAATTATGACATTAAACTGTGCTTTTGACTCTCTATCTAATGCTCCATTCACCACTAACGAATAATAATTTTTGTAGTTTGTGTCCAGTTTAAAGGGCACATCATTTGCAATTACAGCTTTGACTGCTCCGTTTTTTCCTCCATCTTTGTCTAGAACAGAAACCAGAGCAATAGCTGTCCCTACTTCAGCGTCCTCTTTCACTGTGCTCAGCAGTGACGTCACCGTGATCTCAGGAGCGTTGTCGTTCAGATCCAGCACTTCCACCAGCACCTTACAGTGACCAGACATCGGGGGCTGGCCTTTATCAGTGGCTTGTGCATGAATCTCAAACGCGGGATTTTCCTCAAAATCGATTTTCCCTTTCACTAAAATTGCACCTGATTTTGCATCAATCTGAAAAATCTCTTTAACGCGATCCTGGCCCTTTTTTCTCAGTGAATATTCTACTTCATTGTTCGACCCCTCGTCTTTGTCTGTCGCGTTCAGGACGATCACAGATGACCCTCTAGGCAGGTTTTCCAAAATCTGAATTTTATATAAAGATTGAGTGAAAACAGGGTGGTTGTCGTTTATGTCCAGAACGTTTACAATTATTTGTGAGGTTCCCGATTTAGACGGATTTCCTCCATCTACTGCGGTGAGCGTGAGCTTAACAGCAGAATCAGTCTCACGATCTAATGACTTTTTCAGTAGCAGCTCGGCGGACACGCTCTCTCCACCTTTGTGAATTTCTAAAGAGAAATATTCATTGTTGCTGAGCTTATAGGTATTAACGTCGTTTTTCCCAACATCCAAATCCGATGCTTCAACTAAACTAAATTTGACCCCTGGTAAAGTATTTTCGGCGACGTCAAGAATCTGAAATTGCTCAGAGAAAACTGGTGCGTTGTCATTTATATCCGCTATCGTGATCTCTATGCGATAGAGCTTCAGTGGATTATTTATCACGGCTTCTATGTTCACAATGCATTTTGCTGTCTTTGTGCAGAGCTCCTCCCGGTCTATCCTTTCACTGACATAAAGCACACCCGTCTTCAGATTTACATCAAAGTACTTTCTGCTCGATCCGCTAACGATTTGGAACATCCGAGACTCCAAATCCTGAATGTTCAGATTTAAATCTTTGGCGATATTTCCAACAAACGTGCCCGGGTTTACCTCCTCGGACACGGAATAAGACAGCTCTCCAACCACCGCTTCCCAACGAGAATGCAGAAACACGGCCACGGCGAAGGTCCAGAAATACATCCTTATGTCCGAATGGGAAAATGGCGTAAATCCCTGTCCAAACGCTCCGTTACACAGCCGCGTTTAAAGCCAAAGATGCGACCACAGATCCCTGCATTTTAAAAGTCCTTTGGAAAATATCATCTGCTCTTTGCTGTGTCGTTCTTCGTCTGTTTGGAACAAAGACGAGGATTTATTGTCGTATCTCTGGGAGGAGTTTTATGCTTCCCGAAGCCTTAGAACGATGCCATGGTCTTCAGTGTCCCCAAGTGGCAAATAAATGTAAATGCAATCTGTCGCCATTAAAAAATATTGGCACCTTTGTATGACGCAATGTTAATTGGGGGAAAAAATCGTATGAACTCCATATTACTAATAATAATGATGCACATTTTCCCAGATTGCTAAGTTACATAAAACATTTGAGGTAATTAAATATTAATTGATTTGCTGAAACAGATCCAGTATATAAAACCATTTAGCTGAAACACGTTTATTGAGCGCTGTAGACAGCTCCTAGGAGGTATGACTGAGAGTTCTTCAATGGAAATTAAAAAAAATAATAATAATGAAAAATGAATAAACAAACAGATGATGTCAAGAGAGTGACATGAGATTTTCTTTTTGGATAGGTCATGAACATATACTTGGTAAGATTGAATGTGGACTTTTCCTTTTTAAACACGAACCAATTAATCATTCGAACAATTAAAAGTGGGCAACAAATAATTCCATATTACAGCTTGGAGCTTTTTGCTATTGTGTATTGAAACAATTGCCATGGACCCTGATTCTTGAAATTTTAATTGTAAAATTTTTACCAGAGAAAGTTTTCAGACACTTCTCAACTTCTACACTACGCTCATGACACAATAAAATAGACTACAGCCAGCACCATCATTCATGAACAGACATTTCTACTTTTATATGGCATTAAAGTTTTGCTGGTTATACCGTCAAATTAATGTAGATGAATCAGACGAGGCAATATTTACAGATTTGTAAATAGAATTACTAAAAAACCACCAAAAAATTGAAATAAATGTATTTCTGTAGGGCTTCTTACCTTTTCTTTACTGGGTAAAGTCTGAGTTCTGGTAAAAGTGTCTCCTCCATTAATACTGATCAGTTCTCCATCTACAGGTGGAAACGCTGCTGGGAAAACCACCACGTCACTCTTGAGTGTGTCTGAGCTGAAACACACGTCATACTGCTGAGTAGATTTGGAGTAAGACCAGCTCCCGTCAGGGTGGGTGGTGATCATGGGGGCGCTGTACCTGCCCAAACCCCCGTCTGTCCTGTGACACCTGACGGCTATTAGAGTGATGAGACTCAGCAGGAAGATGGCTGACACCGACACAATGGCGATCAGCAGATACAGGTTGAGATCAGAGAAGCTCTCCTCCTTCATGGGCACATGTCTGAACTGAGTCTGGATGTCAGCTGCACTCTCCACCACCACCACCTCAATAGACACAGTAGCTGACAGGGAGGGGTCTCCATTATCAGAAACCAGCACCACCAAGGGGTGAGTTTTCAGGTCGTTGTCACTCATCCTCCTCTTAGTCCTGATTTCTCCCGTGCTGGTTCCCATCCGGAACAGGTTGTTTCCTTTGGGCTCAGACAGGTGATAAGAAAGCAGCGCGTTGTATCCAGAGTCAGCGTCTACGGCCCTGATCTTTGCCACAAAGTATCCTGCTTCAGCAGAATAGGGGATGCTCTCACTGTTAATGCTGCCGTGCTCAGAATAGGGCGCCAGGATTGTTGGACTATTGTCGTTTTCATCTAAAATAAACACGTTGACGGTCACGTTGCTGCTGAGCGGAGGAACCCCAGAGTCTGTGGCCTGGACTTTAAACTGGAAGGTTTTTAGCTCCTCATAGTTAAAACTCTGCAGACTGATGATGTCTCCGGTCTCTGAGTTGATGTTTATCATTGATGATAACGGCAGCGATTCACTGTTACTTTGCAGGTATGAATAACTGACTTGACCACTTTGGTCAACATCAGCATCAACAGCAGTGATAGTCTTAATAGTCGCTCCTACTGGACTGTTCTCCTTCACATAAATATTAACTAGCTGCTCAGAGAAACTAGGTGCATTATCGTTCACATCAGAGACATGAACAGTCACTGTGCTGGTGCTGGAGAGAGGAGGAGCACCTTCATCAGTTGCTACAATTATGACATTAAACTGTGCTTTTGACTCTCTATCCAATGCTCCATTCACCACTAACGAATAATAATTTTTGTAGTTTGTGTCCAGTTTAAAGGGCACATCATTTGCAATTACAGCTTTGACTGCTCCGTTTTTTCCTCCATCTTTGTCTAGAACAGAAACCAGAGCAATAGCTGTCCCTACTTCAGCGTCCTCTTTCACTGTGCTCAGCAATGACGTCACCGTGATCTCAGGAGCGTTGTCGTTCAGATCCAGCACTTCCACCAGCACCTTACAGTCAGTAGACATCGGGGGCTGGCCTTTATCAGTGGCCTGAACGTGAATCTCAAAGGCAGGATTTTCCTCAAAATCGATTTCACCATTGATTAAAATCGCACCTGATTTGGGATCAATTTGAAATAAATCTAGAACGTTATTCTGTCCTTTACTGCGAAGTGAAAATTCTATCTCAGCGTTCAGCTCATCATCCGCATCAGTTGCATTCAAAACAATCACAGTCTTCCCGACTTGAATATTCTCCGGGATCCGAGCTTTGTATAAAGATCGACTGAAAATGGGAGCATTGTCGTTAATGTCCAGCACATGGACTGTGATCTGAGATGTCCCCGACTTGGGCGGGTTGCCACCATCGACTGCGGTCAGCGTAAGCTGTATAACGTCTCGTTTTTCTCGGTCTAAAGGCTTTTGAAGCACGAGATTCGCGGATGTGCTGTCTCCGGTTTGAAGAACCTCCAACGAAAAATAATCATTTTGGTTTAATCTGTATGTACCAATGCTGTTCTTACCCACGTCTAGATCCGACGCTCCTATAATGCCAAATTTGGTTCCCGGCACCGTACTTTCAGCAATGTTTATGGTCTGTAAATGCTCAGCAAAATGCGGCGCATTATCGTTGATATCAAGTATATTAATCTCGAGACGATACAGCTTCAGGGGACTGTTCATCACGGCCTCGACGTCAACAATGCATTTTGCAGCTTTGCTGCAAAGCTCCTCGCGGTCTATTCTCTCACTCACATAAAGAACTCCCGTTTTCAAATTTACGTCGAAATATTTTCTCTTTGACCCGCTGACAATCTGAAAGCCTCTGACTTCCAAATCCTGAATATTGAGGTTTAGATCTTTAACAAGATTTCCTACAGAGGTCCCCGGATTTACCTCCTCCGATACAGAATAAGAGAGCTGTCCAGACATCGCCTCTAGGCAAAAATCCAAAAGTAGAACGGCTACGTAAATCCCAGAGAGTCCCAGCATCTTTTGCAACGAGATATTTTAATCCAACAAGAACGGAGCATATGGAAGCGAATCTTTAGATTTCCAAACGAGCAGGCAGAACTCGCGATGGTACGACGTCTCTTTGTAACAAAGCACTGAAGGCGAAACCGTCCTCTGAGTCAGGGAGGAGCGTTCATTTAATGAGAAGCCTAATAAAATGTGATGGTCTATACCGTCCCTGTGTGGACATATGCTGCAACTGCAATTTTTTTACGATGACGTGGAACTGAATTGACAAGATCTTAATTCACTTGTGCATTTGCCAGATCAACGCGTGATGCTCAGAAACTTGATTTCAGCACCATGGAGAACGACACAATCAGAAACCTGCCACGATTGCCTCGTACGTTTTTTTTAAAGTATTTTTTTAAGCAAATCATATCCAAAAATAAAATAAAGACAGCATAGTATTTAATGTTTTAAAAGACGGGTATTAATTTATGCACAACAACACATCATATTAGTATAGTAACTAAAATATTTTTATTCAAATTTGTCTTACCTTTTCTTTACTGGGTAAAGTCTGAGTTCTGGTAAAAGTGTCTCCTCCATTAATACTGATCAGTTCTCCATCTACAGGTGGAAACGCTGCTGGGAAAACCACCACGTCACTCTTGAGTGTGTCTGAGCTGAAACACACGTCATACTGCTGAGTAGATTTGGAGTAAGACCAGCTCCCGTCAGGGTGGGTGGTGATCATGGGGGCGCTGTACCTGCCCAAACCCCCGTCTGTCCTGTGACACCTGACGGCTATGAGAGTGATGAGACTCAGCAGGAAGATGGCTGACACCGACACAATGGCGATCAGCAGATACAGGTTGAGATCAGAGAAGCTCTCCTCCTTCATGGGCACATGTCTGAACTGAGTCTGGATGTCAGCTGCACTCTCCACCACCACCACCTCAATAGACACAGTAGCTGACAGGGAGGGGTCTCCATTATCAGAAACCAGCACCACCAAGGGGTGAGTTTTCAGGTCGTTGTCACTCATCCTCCTCTTAGTCCTGATTTCTCCCGTGCTGGTTCCCATCCGGAACAGGTTGTTTCCTTTGGGCTCAGACAGGTGATAAGAAAGCAGCGCGTTGTATCCAGAGTCAGCGTCTACGGCCCTGATCTTTGCCACAAAGTATCCTGCTTCAGCAGAATAGGGGATGCTCTCACTGTTAACGCTGCCGTGCTCAGAATAGGGCGCCAGGATTGTTGGACTATTGTCGTTTTCATCTAAAATAAACACGTTGACGGTCACGTTGCTGCTGAGCGGAGGAACCCCAGAGTCTGTGGCCTGGACTTTAAACTGGAAGGTTTTTAGCTCCTCGTAGTTAAAACTCTGCAGACTGATGATGTCTCCAGTCTCTGAGTTGATGTTTATCATTGATGATAACGGCAGTGGGTTTGCGTCATTTGGTAAAAAGCAATATTTCACGTGACCGTTCTGTTCAATGTCAACATCTGTTGCCGTTACAGTTTTAATAATCGCCCCAACTTGCATATTTTCACCAATATATGCATTAATTAGGGGCTCTGAAAAGAGGGGAGGGTTGTCGTTGACATCAGAAATGAGTATGGAGAGCACCGCTGAGCTGGTGAGGAACGGAGTTCCTCCATCAGACGCCACTATAGTGACGCTGTACGCGGACACGGTCTCTCTGTCCAAAGCTCTGTCCACTAATAACGAATAATAGTTCCTGTAGTTTGTTTCGAGTTTGAACGGAACCTCGTTTTTAATCTGGACGGACACCTGGCCGTTTTTACCCCCGTCCTTATCCAGAACTGACAGCAGCGCAACCACCAGCCCCACATTCGCATCCTCTCTGACGGACGAATGCAGTGACGTCACGGTCAGCTCGGGTGCGTTATCATTCACATCCAGCACCTCCACCAGCACTTTACAGTGTGCAGACATCGGAGGCTGCCCTTTATCGCTGGCCTCTACGCGTATCTCAAACGCTCTCTTGTCTTCAAAATCGATATTGCCTTTTACCGTAATGACGCCCGACTGGCTGTCAATTTCAAAAATATCAAGAACACGATCCTGATCTTTGCTTCTCAGTGAATATACGATCTCGCCATTTAGACCTTCATCGGCGTCGGTCGCGTTAACAGTTATTACTCTGGTGCCTAATGACGTGTTTTCTGGTATTTTTGTCTTATATAGAGCTTGACTGAATAGTGGGATATTATCGTTAATGTCTAAAACATTAATAATGAGCTGTGAAGTGCCTGTTTTGGGAGGACTCCCCCCATCGAGGGCGGTCAGTGTCATTCTGATCACAGCTTGCTTCTCTCGGTCTAAAGCCTTCTGCAGCACTAACTCCGCAGAAACGCCATCCCCCGATTTGTGTACTGATAAGGTGAAATATTCATTTTGGCTTAATTTGTAAGTACCCACTCCGTTTGTCCCCACATCTGCATCCGTTGCCTCTGATAAAGCGAATTTAACTCCTGGTAAGGTACTCTCAGCGATATGCAGATGTTGCAGTGTGGTAGAAAACAGCGGAGGGTTGTCGTTCACGTCTAAAATGTCTACGTCGATTCGATAAACCTTCAAAGGGTTGTTAATGACGGCTTCGACGTTTACCGAGCATTTAGGCTCCTCTGCACAGAGCTCCTCCCTGTCTATCCTTTCATTGACATACAATAATCCAGTCTTCAAATTTACCTCAAAGAATTTTCTCTTTGGCCCACTAACGATTTGAAACATGCGGTTTTCCAGTTCCTGTGACTTCAGATTGAGGTCCTTCGCGATATTTCCAACAGGAGTCCCCGCGTTTATCTCCTCTGCCACGGAATAGGAGAGCTGCCCAGTGACCGTCTCCCACTCACAACCCAGCAGGAAACACATATAGATCCCAAAATAGCTCCATATATTAGAGGAAGGCATATTTCCGTCCCAAATGAATCAAAATGTAAAAATATTTTAAGTATTTTCTCAAAAAGAGCAGCTGATCAGCTGAAGTGAGAGAAAAATATGACAGAGAGGCTGTGTTGGCTTCATCGTCTTGTCTTTACAACAAAGAGTGAGGGGAAAAAAGAAAAAGAAACAGGAGGGGCATAGCTGGCTGGAAGGGTAGAGCTGTTTCTAATGGACCAACAGCGACGCTGTGTGGGGACAGAGCCTCACTGCAAGCTACACCGGAAACTGGAACATTGCGTCTGCTGCTGAAATGATGTCACAGGCGGAAATACTGCAAAGTTCTATTTGTAACTGTCATATGAGAGCAGGAGGTCTTATTTCAGCACCAGGGACAGCGGGACCAGAACACAGAGGGTGCAGAGCTGCCTTTGGACCTGCACTCAAATCTGCTCTCATTCTTTCTGTCTGACATACAATCATCGATGCAGCATTTAGGCTTGAGGGACAGACAATTAATTCAACCTCTTTGCTTATTGCTTACTGATGATTCAGGCAAACTGTGCTGCATGTGAATGATTTTCCAGAATTCTGCAGGGACACCAGGCATGACCTTATGATCGTCCCCCTTATTTATAATCCCAGGATTACGCCAGAGATTCTGTCCTATTTCCATTCTAGAGGAAACATGATTTGATTTGAAAATATTAATAATCATCACATACTGATCCAAGAGCCATCTCTTAACCCTGCATTGTAATAACAGTAATGGCTCACAAATAATGACCTATATACTCATTGACTAATGCACCGGGCACAATGATGCCGTCACCAAGGACACTATACGTTAAGCTTTTCATTTCTGTAACACGCAAGCATGCTTACACATTACCACATAGACCAACCCCCTGGCTCATCGGTCCCAGACATCCCATCATGAAACTCAGTGATTCAGATGTTATTTGTAGGTCAGTGGTTCTGCAGGACGTCAGTCTGGGTGATTATTATCATGAAATCCACATGAGACACGGACAATGATGCTGCAGTTTCCTCAGCAGTGTCCACAGACATTATTGGTCATGTTACTGGTCATGAGCAGCTGCAGATCTCTGACCCAGTAACTGCAGCTCACTAGATCACTACGCATGCACTCATCCCTCTCTTTCTTTCCTTCTCTCTCTCTCTCTCTCGTACTCCTTCTTTCTCTGTTGATAGATAGATAGATAGATAGATAGATAGATAGATAGATAGATAGATAGATAGATAGATAGATAGATAGATAGATAGATAGATAGATAGATAGATAGATAGATAGATGAAAATCACATTTGCTAAATTAATTTGCTGAATAATTAATATTAGCTTAATAATCATTCAGAAACATACAAAGTACTGACCCCACCTCCACCCACACCCACACCCACACACACCCACGCACGCACACACACACACACACACACACACACACACACACACACACACACACACAGATTAACAAATCTAATAGCTGATTGGCTGCTCGACAACGATTTATCTACTATAGTTGAAGGACAAACAGCTGGGAACCTCTATGCAGCAGTGTGGTATGAGAGCAGAGGGACCAGGGAGTGGTTGGCATGGGGAGGGGTGAGAGGGTGGGAGCAGACTGAGGTGAATTATTAAAAGGACACTGTCACATGTCGTCAGAAAAGAAGATTCTGCCTCTTCATCACAGTGTATGACCTCCAAAGGGCAGCCATCAGTTGTGTGGGTGATGGTGAGTGTGTAAGGAAGAGTGATGTATGATGAAATGTGTGACATAGAGTGGGGGAAGGGTGCTTTCTGTGTAGGCTTCAAGGCAAGTTCACCCCACCATCTTTCTCCTTCCACCCAGTGCTCTCATCTCCATAGCAACCACAGGCATACACATCCTGCACATCTGCTAAAACACACATCCTTCCTAATGTAAAAGCTGATGGGTTTAATTAAAACACATTGGGTCTTTTTTCCTCTGCTGGTCTTCACCTCCGTCTCAATGAATGAAGCAGAAAACACCAGGCACGAACCACACACACGCAAACCCAGCTGGAAAAGTCAAAACCTAAATCTTGAGCATATCCCGACTGCCCACAGCAGGGCTGCTCATGCATTTGTAATGTGGCGTTGCAGCAGCATGTTCTCTCTGGCACATCCATCCTTTTAAAACCCCTCATAGCCCCACGCAGAGTCTGACCTTTGCATCTCGCCAGGCCCGGCCCACTGGACCCTTTCCTAACCGGTCCTACATCTGCAGTCTACACATGACACCCTGTTTCAGAGGCTGAGATACTGGAGTCATTTTTTGAGGGCTAAATGAGGTCTAAAAATAGAGAGGGGGTAGAAGAGACATACTGTTCATTCTATTGCTTTACTGGCTTACTGCTAAACAATGATATGTAGTTGTTTCCGAGTGGGAGACCGGGGGGGGGGGGGGGCTACTTGAATTAATCCATCAACCAGTTAATCATTTATTTCTAAATCTGCATTCGTGTCTTCTGGTTTTTTGGAAAAGTAGGGCAGGGCCGGATCCATGGAAACAAGATGAAAAAAAAAAACAAGGACACCGCAATATGGAGCAGGCCCAAATGTTCACATTCTCTCAGCCAAGCGATGAAAACCAGCAGCATGAACAGCAACACAGTGTATTTGGAAAGTCTGGCAGTGTGGGGGAAAAAATAAAATCACATAATTATTCACTCTATTATAAAAAACAAGAGAATTGTTTTTTTTATGATGGCTTCGTGTTCTCATGTACTGTAATTTCATACTGATGTAAACTGTATTATGTATTAACTTTAATTCAGACATTCTATAGTTTAGTTTGTTAAAATATCTTCTTCATTAATCAACTATTTACCAACAATTTAGTCAACACAAAGCTTGCAGATAGTATGAGCTGCAGTGTGTGGGTGCTAATCTGTGTGTGTGAGAGAGCTGTGAGAATGACAGGAAGGTGCTTGCAACGATTTCAATCATATGTGAATGTTGTGGCTCATTAGAGCTCTGGGAGAATATCTGCTGTGCGAATGTCTACTATAATTAGGTGGACAGATTGTGACGGCACAGTCATGGGTTGCTTTGCTACAACACAACAGGAACCTGTCGATAAAAGAGGAGCTCGAACCGGTGACGGTGACAACAATAGCATGGAATTCTGATTGGTTTCCTGGGAAAAGTGTCACAGTGGTGGACACCCTGATTGGCTGAACAGTGTGCCTGGTGATACGGGCAGGGTGCCATAAATCTCTACTTTAACAGGAGGCAGCTATAATTGATTCACTGGATCCCCTCTCGTATCCATGGTGATACAGATGCAGTGCAGCCCCCATCGTCCACACCCTGTTTCCACAATAACTCAGGACACATGATAAGGAGATGTTTTTCCACCCTTTTAATTTCCAATTTCCCTTAATAATATACAACAATAATACATCCTTTACACCCATTTTTTTCCAAACACTTGTGACAAGCTCCCCCCCCCATACCCTTCACCATCTGTGTGCGCGTGTGTCTGTGTCTGTGTGTTCGTGTGATTAAGAATCTAAATGTATAGCCAGGCGTGGATAACTGAGTTAGGTCAATAAAATACTATAGTAAAGCCATGAAGAGTGTCAATGCAAAATGGGACATCACCCTTTATCTCTTGATCAATACTGAATCAATAGCAATGTCATTATTACAGTAGCACAGTGGCAACAAGCGAGATAATTGGATGTAACGTCATCAGGACACAGTATGAAGTCTAAAGCAAACTGAAAAACATTACCATTTTCTACCACAAGAGGGAGCCCTCTGTAACACGGCCCTTTGTTCTCTCCAGAGCCAATATGCAGCAGCACATCCACACTGATGTGAACAGCAGCTGAACCTTTAAAGTTTTCTATTAGATTAGCAGCTTCACACGCTTCAGGATCTGCATCAGCACAGCAGATACTCTCACAGCCACGTTTCCACTGCTGGCGGAAATTAAACTTCATCCCTCACAGATGCAAAAGGAGACACTCGCGTATCTAACAATATCCTCACCTTTTCATCAGCCTGATACATATCAAAACAAAGAGGGAGAGACGGATGCCTCCAGCAGCCACAGCATATGTTTCCAGGTACATGCACAGAAGAACCTGACGGATAGTGATCTGTAACTTCCCCTACATCATTATACTTTATCATTGTTTATACAACAGTACAGCATCATGTACTGTCTATTTTTAGTTTCCTATTAGTCATAGCAATCCGGATGTAACAGGCGGTACAGAATGTTACGTGCATTGCAGGTGGAGGACTGTTGCACTCGAGCTTGACCCATTTCTTTATATATAGAGATAAAAAGGCCTGAATAATAGAGGAGAGCGCTGCTGGCCTGCAGAGAATCTGAGGCTGGAAAGAGCTGAAATGGTTTTGTGAGACTGCTCCACTTTCCACAGAAAA
The DNA here is from genome assembly GCF_003711565.1 of Takifugu flavidus. Taxonomy (NCBI): domain Eukaryota; kingdom Metazoa; phylum Chordata; class Actinopteri; order Tetraodontiformes; family Tetraodontidae; genus Takifugu; species Takifugu flavidus. Next base: position 9,992,162 of record NC_079528.1, on the reverse strand, counting down.
TGAGGAAAACTAAATTTAAAAAAACGACTCACCCACAAATTATTTAAGTCTGTGCTCTGTTCTCCCTAAAAATAGCAGACTCTCTTATCTCATCAAAAATGCGTACATCACTCTATGCAGCAGAGGCCAAGAGCAACGTGTCGAGGATAGAAAAGGTATGGCAATAACGGGAATTTTAGCCTCCATGTATGTGATATGTGATGGGAGAGGTAGAGTTGGCATTAGAATCCTGAGAATGTTCAAGTTTTATAATTAAACATGAACATGAGGCCACAGCAAAAGCAAATCAGCATTTCAGACCTCAAACAATAACAGAAGGGTCAAATTAAAAAGTGAGATGATTTAGACCTTAGCTGCTTCCTGGCACTGGGTGGGCACCCTGTTCCCTTCCAACTATCCTTCTTCATTTCATCATTAAGGCGATTCCACCTAATCGCATTACAGGAGTGACACTGTTGAATTACCTCTTTACACCCTTTGGTGAAGCGTTAATCCACAACAACTGGGAATATTGGCACAGCTGACAGAGGAACAGATGCTTCAACAGGAATTTTCTCTGTAAAGCACCTGAAGAAGCAGTGATAACTCCTTGATTTTAAAACATTTGCTTTAACAAGCAATATGGGGGCATATTATGTTGTAATCATCACAAAGGGAACAATTATCTTCAGCTTTTGTTCCACACATGTTTATCTTTTATTTTCTCTTTATATTATTTGTTAATGGTCAATCAGGTTCAAGACCTTTTGCAACTCAGCTCTCAGTCAAAGGGCAAAGCAAACTGAACGCAGATTATGGGAACCACAGGAGATAAACAACAGATTAAGGAACAATTCTACTCCAGACTCATCCCAAAGACCTCATTTGCTGGCACTTGTAAACCAGAGAACCAAACTGCCCTCTGTAAGTTTTAATCATGCTTTAACGCTGATGATGTCTTTGCTTGGTGATGCTGCTCAACTGTCACTAACTAGTTTTTCCCTTTATTTACCATAATGTGCTGCGTATCTTATCCAACTAAGCATTTTTTTAAGACTTTTTTTAAGCTACTGTCATTAAACTGTGATGTCCGTCCTGCTCTATCTGAATCCAGCTGATGAGTTGACCTGCAGGTCAGAAAGCTACTGGACACACTTCTTTCAAAAAGCATTGTCACGCCAAATAGAGCTGAACGAAGCGTTTTCTATTTCAAGCCTGACAGAAGGGTCCAAAGATACGATTCTGCGGCTGGAGCTCTGATACTCTGCTGCTGTAATCTGCTGCCGCCATATATTCAAAATCAAAATTCAATAGGTTTAAACAACTGTCATCGCTAAGCATTACTGAAAGAAAGAGAGAGAGAATTTATTCTGATACATTCACTTTGCTAACAGACCCCTGATGTACAGATGAACTTTAAAAAGGAAAGTATCACTGCTCATGAAAGGATGTAGATTGATTTTTATTAAAAATAAACAATAAATTCACATCACTTGGAAAGACATGCAAATACACTAACACAATATCCATCGCGTATCGGTCAGTTTATTCAAATTGCAGTTTCACGATCATACAGGAGGGGGCACAAGGATGGGCAACAGCGAGAGGAAAACAGGATGCGTAGGAGGGAGATGGGGGTGGGGGATGAAGAAAAAATTAGATCGTTATCGAAGAATGAAAATGACCATCTTCAGAAGAAGGAAGAAAAAAAGAGATACGGATGAAAATGAGAGGGGAAAGACTGAGGTTGAAATAAAGATCTGTGGCTTAGAGATGGTGAGAACAAAGAGGAGCAGAAGAGAGGCAGTGAGTGGGAGGAGAGAGTGGGATATGAGTCAAGCTTACTGCAATAATACTCCACACCATCCACACCCATGGCTTTGTTTAATTCATGCACTACACTAGGAATGTGCGGGGAAAAGCATTTTGGTTTAACAGACTGTATTAACACACATTCATAAAACAACTGTGCACAGCTGACAGTGTGTGTGTTATCTCATAACCAAACCTCTCTGATACAATGAGGTTAATAGTGTCTGCCCCTGATTGCTGAGGCCCTAAGATTCTTATAACAGATGGTTCATCTAAAAATAAACACAGCAGGCCAACTCAGAAAAAAACGACAAAAAAAGAGCAACATGTGGAATAGGATGACTCCCCTACTGTGGACAATAGCACAGTGTAACACGCTAAACATGATAATCAGGTGGAGCCAGATCATGCTTCAAACACTAAGTAATAACATAGTTAAGAAACATATCAGGCTGTATCTATAATTACCAGAAACATACACATAGAGGATGAACGAAATAGCCAAATATCTATCTTGGCCTGGATATATATAAGGAGGTCAGTGGGGGTTTTCTCCAGGTACTCTGGTTTCCTCCCACAATCCATGCACATTAGGTTAACTGGACACTCTATTGCCCCTAGGTGTGTGTGAGTAAATGGTGTGTGTATCCTTTGATGGACTGATAACCTGCCCAGGGTGTGTTCCTGTCAGTCACTCAGTGCTTGAATGCACTCCAGCATAGGAGTATGCTGCAGTTATGAGATGGATATATATTAAACAAAAAAAGCTTTTTTACAGAATATTTTAGATCTATAGATTGTAGCTAGTTCACATACACGATAATTCACTCACAAAGGGGAAATATCTACTGCACTAGGAACTTTGCCTATAATGTCCCTGACACTACCAAATTAGCATGCATGCATTAATGTGTGATCCTAAATAAATGTGCCATCAATCAGACAGGATGGTAGTGTCAGCACAGATTAGCTGTTGTCCATTGGGCACCGAGAGCACGGCAATCCTCTTAAAAAAAACAGTGCAGGCTTCCATTAACCATTCACATAGTGCGTACCACATTTCATCTGGTGAATCAGGATTTTAAATCTGCACAGTTGTATGTTAGCATCAGGGTGGATATGTCCCCCCAACTGTGCATTCTTCATCAGTGTCCCACTTCATCCACGCAGCCTCACAATGACCCCTCCGTCAGTTCAATCCCACAGGCAAGCAGCGTTGACCTAAGCAAGCAGCAGATGTTGCGGCTGCACGAGCACAGAGCAGCGCAGACTTACATCTGTTCACATCTCTGTTGATTCAGAAAAAAAGGAGAAATAATTAAATATAGGTCTAAACGCACTTAACGAGGCATGAGTTATTACATCAGTCATCCTGAAACACAGGCAGGCCCACAAAGTCTTTCACACTGTAGTACTACTACTAAGTCTCATGGATTTGTGCAACCAAGAGAGAAGATCGGCCAAATTCTTTTACATGGACACGTCGATGCGAGCACGCAGAGGCAGGCCGAGAGAGACCGAGGGAGAGAGAGAGACCGCTTCTCTTGGTTCACTTGCAGCAACATCCAGCCAACAGGATCCATCCACACAGCCTCAAGTCAGTGGACTGAAACTTACTGAAAGTGAGGGCTTATGTAACTGGGAGTCTGGGTCAGACCTACTGACACCATATCAGGCCAGAAAAGAAGAGTGGCGAGAAAAGTTCAGATCCTTACTTCCTTTAAAGGTCACTGCAGTAGGCCAAGAAATTTATTTAAAAGCTCTTCTATTGTCTGATAAATTATACTCTTTAATAACAAGGTGAAATAAATCACAGTTCTAAATTAGAGTGAGTCTAAAATGCAGCGTGTCATGTATCTGTACTCCAAACTGCAGAAGCAGACTGTAAGGTCCAGCCTATCGATCGAGCCGTGCAGTGCTGCAGAAGCACCCGGAGGAAAAGCAGGAACAGTCACAGCGGTCATTTCTTTTCAGCCTGTCGTTATGTGAAAAGCTATCAAATTACTATTCAAGACTTTATAATAATGATGCATTAAGAAAAACAACTGTAAGCATCTTGGATATTGACAATTTCTGCATAATTACACACCAGCAAAACGGGTTTTTCATCGCATGTGTAATACGGAGGAGGCTTCGGGCTGTTATTTTTAGTGAGTGAGTTTGGGGGCAATAAATTAGTCATAGCAGAAGCATCATGAAATGTGTTCTTAAGGACAAAGAGATTTTATTAATTTAATTCTCTGAGTGGGTGCGTCTCCAAATACATCACCATGGCAACACGTCTTGTTTTTTTTTGCCTCCATCTCTCCCTCTCCAGCTTTCCTACCGTTTCAATACCGCGGATTAGCCATTTGACCGTAGACTACTTGCGTGTCTATGAGGACATGAGCGGGGATGGAAGGTGCAAACATGAAGACAGTTGTTTTCACTGGACCCTTCTGAGCACGTAAATTAGATTACCATCACTGCTGCTGACCTCAATGTGAGTGGAGCCGTCCTCGCAACAAAGCTGGCACAGTCAGAGAGAATGTGTCCCACTGACACACAACAGCACACGCAGCATCAGAGCACTGACCCTACAGGCATGAGGCGCAGAGGGAGCACAGAAAAGCAGGAGGCAGGGCCACAAAACAAAAACATGGCTCACAGACAGACAGCAAAATGTTGCTTAGTAAAATATGGCACGATGGACAGAATCATCCAAGGCATGATTGTGGGGAAAGAAAAAAAGAGGCCAAAGGATGGGGGAGGGGGGATTCAGCAACTCCACAGCAGTTGTGACTTGGTGTGTGGCGAACGCTGTACCAGAGAGAGGTGGAAAGAGGATGAACCCAGACAACGCTAACAAAAAATAAACGTTCTATCAATATCAATATCAATCTTTATTTATATGGCACTTTTCATACGCTAGGTAGCACAAAGTGCCTCACAAAGGATAAAAACAGCAAAGAGAACAAGAAAATCAAGAAAAGGACAAGTTGAGACATGGCTGGGCACCGAGACCTGAGGCGAAGGAGACGCCACCTTTGGAGGTTCTACAAAGAATGTAACACATATGAGAATATACGAGAACCCCAACCTCCATGGAGAAAACAAGAATCCTACTGATAGAGCACATATGGCTAACAGCTGTGGCTCCATTGTCTCAGACTTAGTCCAAAGTCAAAGGCTCTCTCTCTCTCTCTCTCTCTCTCTCTCTCTCCTCTCTCTCTCTCTCTCTCTCTCTCTCTTTGGAATGTATTGGGCAGGGTACTTACACTAACGTCATCACATACACAGATGTATTAAAAGTAAAGCTTGATTAGCCCTGACTAGTTTGTGGTGCAGACATGCTGCATGCAAACACCGCTGCACCTATCTGCTGAGCCAGCCAGGCAGCCCCACAAACGCCCCCCCGCATAAACGACCACACCCCTGCCAAGGACGACACATAATATACTGCAACAAAAGTACCGGTTGAAGAAAAGTACTCTGCAGAGGGATATTTGCTGGCCAAACAGCCAGGATGACATAAAAATGATTAAACTGCTATGCACTTCAGTAAACAGCATCTCTGACTGTCGACTAATCGGACTCACTGACACTGTTGCTTTTCATATTTAATACATTTTAATCACCACAATTAATCTTTTCGAGGCATCTGCTGTCCAGGCACGGCTTATCACTGCTGCTTGTTTTGCAAAATACACGCTGTATTCCATTTAAACGTGCACATAAATTATGCATGCAGATGTGCACCAGTCGTGAATGCTCTCCAGCAATGGAACGGGGTACTGGTTGTTCTCCTTCTGTGTGTGTGCACCTGTAACTCTGCTCAGTAATTCAACATGTGCTTTTAAATACACATATTTATTAATGGTTAAACAAACACACCCCCTAAAATGAAAGTCTTCTCAAGCTGAGTGACAGGCAGGATTGTATGAATTGTGTAACATATCTAATTAGAAATTGAAGTCTTTGTGACCTGTCTATAGATTTTCTGACCCATATTTGTCTAACAGACAACACTTGCTGCTGTTTCAATCACTGAACGTTGCTGAAATATTGTGAGGTGTGTAAAGATGATGCTCAAAACCCTCGCTTCCCCTCCCCCTCCACAGCTTCCGTTCTCCCTCCCGTTCTCCTCTTCCGTTGCTGTTGCTAAGACAGCTGAACCCATGCTAGTATCAGAGCAAACCATTCCAGTCAAAGAGGTGGATCTCCTCCTCTGTTGCCATGGGCAACGCACAGTGTTCGACAGAGAATAAGCCCAGAAGTCGAGCACGCAGACGGCACACATGTGATAAAATATGACCTATTTTTTTAGATCATAGTCAAAAGGGAGCATCTACACCCAGCCACAGCGCCTGCTCGTGCTTCTGTCATCAGCATACATTCCTTGCACATTTTTGTGGAGCAATTTAAAGCACAACTGCCAAAAAATCATAAACAAAATTAAAAATGACTATTATTAAGATGCTATGCAGACCGCCATTCTGTCTCCACCTGACTCTCAGACGATTGTGATTCACTGCACACCAGCTGCAGGCTCACTCTCCCCCTCTGCTGTGGCTGCAGCCATTCATGGCCCACTGAATCACTTTAGCTACACCAGTGAGCACAGACTGCAAGTAACTCTGTCAGTCGCTCACTCTGTCTGCCTCACACACAAATACACACTGTTCTTCATAGATAGATGCATAGATAGATAGATAGATAGATAGATAGATAGATAGATAGATAGAGATAGATAGATAGATAGATAGATAGAAAGATAGATAGATAGATATATATATATATATATAGAGAGAGAGAGAGAGAGAGAGAGAGAGAGAGAGAGCAATGACATGATTTAAACCAGCCCAATTAGGATTTTGACCAGTGTAAAGAAAATTAATTCTGCGCAGAAGTGACGCTTACCTCCTCATTGTTTCTCCTCCTGTCAGGGAGCACCAGCGTATTAGCGTGGCTGCCTGGTACTATAGTAGATCCTATACTCATCCTGGGTCCAACTAACATGTAGCGTTTGTCTCCTGATCTGTACTGGATGCTGTGGCACAGTGTCCCATCATAATTAGTCTCTGGCAGATATTTAGAAGTGTAGTCTGGAGATTTGGAGCACTGCATTGCAATCAGGACGATGATGCTGACGATGAAGAGAACTGACACGGAGCCCAAAGTGATGATCAGATAAAAAGTCACGTGACTGTCCTCATCGTCCTTTGCAGAACTTTGAAGGTCAGAAGCAGCAAAAGCCTCTTTGGGCTCCACCAGTTTGACCATGACAGTAGCTGTTGCTGACAGGGAAACGTTGCCATTGTCTTTGACCAGTATGACCAGTTTATGCTCAGCCTCGTCTGTCTCTGTGAATGAGCGCAGTGTTCTGATCTGTCCTGTGTAGCGGTCCAAACCAAAGAGACTGTGGTCACTAACTTGCTGCAGTGAGAACAACAACCAGCCGTTATATCCTATATCAGCATCATAGGCTCTGACTTTAGTCACCAAGTGTCCTGCGTTCACATTGCGGGGAATCTCCTCCACACCTTCAGCAGAACCGTTGGAGCTGACTGGATACAGGATGACTGGAGCGTTGTCGTTCTGATCCAGAATGAACACCTTCACTGTCACGTTGCTGCTCAGTGACGGACTTCCAGAATCTGAAGCAACCACTTGGAACTGGAACGATTTCAGTGTCTCAAAGTCAAAACTTTTGAGAGCTGAAATTTGTCCGTTTTCTGAATTAATATTTAAAAATGATGTCATTGTTTTATGCTGATCCCCATTTCTTAGAATATTATACGATATGAGAGCATTATCACCCTCATCACAATCATGAGCGCTGACTGTAAATAAGGCGACACCTGCATCATTGTTCTCAGTAAGATAAAATGTGTAAGGATTTGTGAAAAACTCTGGACTGTTATCATTAACATCAGAAACAGATACACTTATTGTCCTCTGAGATGATAAGGGTGGATCGCCGGCATCTTTAGCAATGATTGTGATATCATACTTTGACTCACGTTCTCTGTCCAGGAGAGATTTGGTGACAACAGAGTACATGTTGTCTTGTAGAGTTGGTGATAACATAAAGGGAACATCTTCATTTATGAAACAGACCACCTTTCCATTCACACCTGAGTCTTTATCACTCACACTTATTAATGCTACTGTTGTTCCAGGTTTGGAATCTTCTGGAACTGCTTTTGAAAATGAAGTAACCTCAATGTCAGGTGCATTGTCATTCAGGTCCACAATAGTAATTTTAACACTTTTCTCTGTTTCTAGAGGCACAGCTCCTTTATCAGAAGCTTTTATATCAATTTCATACCTGTCTTTAACCTCAAAATCTATCAGTCCTTTGACAATAATTTCACCAGTATTTTCATCAATTTTAAAAAGTTTACGCATCTTATGATTGACATTATTGCCGAAGGAGTAAACCACCTCCCCGTTTAATCCATCATCTAAATCGGTGGCGTTCACTTGCAGGACAGTCGCGCCAATGGGTGAATTTTCATTCAGCACCGCGACATATGAGTCTGTGGCAAAAACGGGCATATTATCATTCACATCCAGAACTGTGATTGTTATGGTCATGGTTCCTGATCTCGCGGGTTTTCCACCATCAGCGGCTGTCAGCAGTAATTTGTGACTTCTCGTCGTTTCTTTGTCCAGCGATTTATGCAAATACAACACGGGGATTTTCCCGTCTTCTCCTCTGTCCTTGACCTCCAGCCTAAAATGTTCGTTTTGACTAAGTTTATATTGCTGGATTGAATAAGCGTCGCTGTCCGGATCGTGGGCACCTTGCAGCTGAAATCGCGCTCCGGGCAAAGCGGATTCCGATATTTCCAAACTGGTCTCGTTTACAGAGAAGGTGGGGAAGTGATCGTTCACGTCCAAAATCTCAACTGCGACGTAATGGACTTCTAACGGATCCTCCAGCACAGTCTTGATGTTAATAACGCAGGCACTGGCGCGTTCGCACACCTCCTCTCGGTCTATTTTTCGGTTGACGTGTAATATTCCATCGTTGCTGAGCTGAAACGGAGGTTCGGACGATCCAGAAACAATGCGGAATCCTCGAGCGTTCAAAACAGTCACATCCAGACCCAAATCTTTCGCCACATTTCCAACCACAGTACCTACTCCGAGCTCTTCCGGGATACTGTACCGTAGCTGCGCCGAAACAAAAATAAAATTAAGATTTAAAATAAAAACAAGAATGACGAGGCGCTCCAGCCTCCTGCATCCACGCCGTGCCATGATTAATCCAAGGTGGCAAAACAGTGAGACTATAACGCTTCAGGAATACGACAGTATAAAGCAGGGCAACGTTAATTAAAAAAAGAGAGAAAATCTTGATATAGAAATAGCAGGAACGCGTTAGATATTGGAAATCATCGCCTGAAAGCTCCCGTACTCTCTGCAGCCACGGCGCACAACTACGTATAGACAATGTTCAGCCAGATTCCTTCATGTATCCAAACAGTGACACCTCACGAGCAGAGCACATAGTGCAGACACAATTTCTACAATGAAATCTTCCTTTTATGTGTCGGAATTCACAGCGGTTCCTGTTGAAAATCCAGGCTTCAGATCAAAATAGCGAATTTGCCCATATTTTCAAAAAGATTTCGGTCAAAATTCAGACAGACAGACAGACAGACAGACAGACAGACAGACAGACAGACAGACAGACAGACAGACAGACAGACAGACAGATAGATAGATAGATAGATAGATAGATAGATAGATAGATAGATAGATAGATAGATAGATAGATAGATAGATAGATAGATAGATAGATAGATAGATAGATTGATTGATTATATAAAGGAGACGAACTTGTTCAGCACCATGGACAGCAAACAATGCCAAAAAGTTTCCCAAGAGTTCGATTAAAAGACCGCATGGTTGTTAATAAAATAGAAGAAGTGAGAAATGTACACACTAAAGTTCACACCCACTGAAATAAATGATTTCAATTCAATATTTGTATTGCTTGATTGTTTTAAGCTGCTGTAGTATTTTAGTCGTCTTACCTCCTCATTGTTTCTCCTCCTGTCAGGGAGCACCAGCGTATTAGCGTGGCTGCCTGGTACTATAGTAGATCCTATACTCATCCTGGGTCCAACTAACATGTAGCGTTTGTCTCCTGATCTGTACTGGATGCTGTGGCACAGTGTCCCATCATAATTAGTCTCTGGCAGATATTTAGAAGTGTAGTCTGGAGATTTGGAGCACTGCATTGCAATCAGGACGATGATGCTGATGATGAAGAGAACTGACACGGAGCCCAAAGTGATCATCAGATAAAAAGTCACGTGACTGTCCTCATCGTCCTTTGCAGAACTCTGAAGGTCAGAAGCAGCAAAAGCCTCTTTGGGCTCCACCAGTTTGACCATCACAGTAGCTGTTGCTGACAGGGAAACGTTGCCATTGTCTTTGACCAGTATGACCAGTTTATGCTCAGCCTCGTCTGTCTCTGTGAATGAGCGCAGTGTTCTGATCTGTCCTGTGTAGCGGTCCAAACCAAAGAGACTGTGGTCACTAACTTGCTGCAGTGAGAACAACAACCAGCCGTTATATCCTATATCAGCATCATAGGCTCTGACTTTAGTCACCAAGTGTCCTGCGTTCACATTGCGGGGAATCTCCTCCACACCTTCAGCAGAACCGTTGGAGCTGACTGGATACAGGATGACTGGAGCGTTGTCGTTCTGATCCAGAATGAACACGTTCACTGTCACGTTGCTGCTCAGTGACGGACTTCCAGAATCTGAGGCAACAACTTGGAACTGGAACGTTTTCTGGGCTTCAAAGTCAAAACTTTTAAGCGCAAAAATATCTCCATTCTCTGAGTTTATATTTAGAAACAAACCAGCGGTCTCTGCAGTGTTCTCTCTGTGGATACGATATGTAATCTGTGCGTTATTACTGTCATCGTGGTCGGATGCTGTTACGGAAAACACTGGCAACACCAGGTCGTTGTTTTCGGGAACGTAGAACGTATATGGGTGCATCGAAAACTGCGGGCTGTTGTCGTTCACGTCTGAAACAACAACACTAAGTTTCTTTTCAGATGACAGCGATGGCTCACCGCTGTCTTTCGCCACAACTGTTATTTCATATAAAGGCGTTGCTTCTCTGTCTAGGTGGGATTTTGTCACAACAGCAAACATGTTATCTTGCAAGGATGGAGATAAAGTGAAAGGAACGTCCTCGCGGATAAAACAGGAAACTTTTCCGTTCGGACCCGAGTCTCGATCACTGACGCTGATCAGAGCCACCGTCGTTCCAATTCTCGCATCCTCAGGAACAGATTTTGAAAACGACGTAATTTCAATCTCCGGAATATTATCATTTACATCCGTTACTTTTATCATCACAGTTCTGTACATTGACAGTGGGATGGCGCCCTTATCTGAAGCCTGAACATCAATTTCATACATTTTATTTTCCTCAAAATCAATGACACCTGACACTGTAATATCACCTGTGCTCGGATTGATGTCAAATTTATTTTTTACACGGGTGTCTAATTCCTGCCCGAATGAGTAAATAATGTCACCGTTTGCACCCTCATCTAAATCGGTCGCGTTAACCCGGATGACCAACGTCCCTGGAGGCGAGTTTTCATTTAAACTCGCGGTATACACGTCCTTTGTAAAAACAGGTGAATTGTCATTCACATCCAGCACCTGAATTATAATTTCCATGGTTCCAGACTTCGCGGGTCTCCCTCCGTCCACCGCTGTCAGCATTAATCTGTGCTCCTTTATTGCTTCCCTGTCTAACGCCTTCTGCAGTATTAAAAAGGGCATCTTGCGGTCTTCCCCTCTGTCCTTCACCTCCAAACGAAAGTGATCGTTTGGGCTTAATCTGTACTGCTGGACGGTAAACTGGCCGCCGTCTGGGTCCCGTGCAGCTTGAAGCTGGAACCGTGCTCCCGGTAATGTTGATTCGAATATTTCCAACCGCTTCTCTTTTTCCGGGAAGGTGGGTGGATGGTCGTTTACGTCCAGCACTTCTATAGCCACATAATGGATTTCAAGAGGATTTTCCAGGACCGTCTTAAGGTTGATAATACACGCGTTACTCCGTTCACAGATCTCCTCTCTGTCCACTTTCCTATTGACGTAAAGGATCCCGTCCTCCTTATTCACGCGAAAAAGAGGTTCGGCTGAACCCCCAACGATGCGATACTCTCTTTCTTTCAACGAAGCTTTATCGATCCCCAAATCTTTAGCGATATTCCCAACTAGAGTTCCTTCTTTCACCTCCTCCGAGATGGAATACCTTATTTGAGCTGCAGCCACGCTCCAAAACGCTGCCAAAACCACGACATAGGCGACGCATTTCCATCGCTCCGTGCACGCCAGTCGTGCGCTTTGTTCCATCTTAATGCAGCAGCTACAGTAATACAACAAATTGATACCGATAATTTAAAAAATACCTTGTAATAGTTGGAATTGGAAAAAAAACATTAACGATATTCCCTCTTCACAACGTGATGCATTGTCAGACCTGCCCCGGGTCTTTGAGCCGAGCTGGTTTCGTGTTCGGGCTCGGTAACACAACGATGTAAGGCTGGAACATGACGTCAAGAAGGAGTAGAGAGACATCTACTATTATGCTGACACCAAGTGATTCAGGAGGTTACTACAGCAAAGGGATGAACTGAGTATACATTTATAACATAATATAAAATTAGTTTTATAAAAAGGGTTATTTAAAAAGGGCAGCTTCTCTGTTAATATGAATGTCTATATTTGTGGAATATAGCCATGATATAGCCATGAACAGATATCCCTCCATCCATCCATCCATCCATCCATCCATCCATCATCCATCCATCCATCCATCCATCCATCCATCCATCCATCCATCCATCCTCTAGAAGCAATAAACCAATAGATAAATAAGAGCATTTAGGAAACTGCTGTGTTTAAGGTATAAAAGAAAACCATCAAAATTATGCATGGAAACATAACTCAATATGTAATAGAAAGACTTAATAACTGTGTTTTACTAAGCTAAAATGCGACTCCTCTTTGGTTGTTGGTGTAACTTGGACACCTGTCAAAACAGAACTTCTTATTTAGGAGCATATGAGCAGTCACAAGGATTCTGCAAAACAAGGCTTCAATTTTCATTTTTTTAAAAATCTGAGTGTAAATGTTATTGTTGCCAGCACATGTATCTTTTTTGTCACTTCATTTCTTCCCCACATTTTTTCCAGCACCTGCATACATCAATAATTTAATTCTCTATTTTCAGAATGACTTCCGTCAGTGGCCCTGAAATATTTGCTGTATAAGTGAAGGTATGGGCTGAATTCTTAGAAAAATCCAGTAAAGGCAATAAAGTATATTTTTCCTGTTCTTGTCTTTGGACAAAAACATGCTTAGTCTAGCCAATGATGAATATATGGTTTAAAAAAAGTGTGTGACACATTCAAGAAAATTCAGAGCATTTTTAAGCCAAAAAACTGCAGCAAAAAGTTTTATCATATGCTTTAACATGCAATTATTAAAATCCATGACATAAAGCAGCAGTCTCACTATTATAGGAAGCCTTTGTATCAGTGGTCTATGTGGCAGATAATAAGCATGATTACATCTATTTTTATCGTTACTTTTACATAGATTAAAATTGTTTTTTTCTTGATTTTTTTTACATTACCAGAGTTGAGAAGAAATAATTTTCTCAGATGATCTAAACTTTTGTTACATTACATGCCAACACACTTTGGTTAAACTGTCTTACCTCCTCATTGTTTCTCCTCCTGTCGGGGAGCACCAGTGTATTAGCGTGGCTGCCTGGTACTATAGTAGATCCTATACTCATCCTGGGTCCGACTAACATGTAGCGTTTGTCTCCTGATCTGTACTGGATGCTGTGGCACAGTGTCCCATCATAATTAGTCTCTGGCAGATATTTAGAAGTGTAGTCTGGAGATTTGGAGCACTGCATTGCAATCAGGACGATGATGCTGATGATGAAGAGAACTGACACGGAGCCCAAAGTGATGATCAGATAAAAAGTCACGTGACTGTCCTCATCGTCCTTTGCAGAACTCTGAAGGTCAGAAGCAGCAAAAGCCTCTTTGGGCTCCACCAGTTTGACCATCACAGTAGCTGTTGCTGACAGGGAAACGTTGCCATTGTCTTTGACCAGTATGACCAGTTTATGCTCAGCCTCGTCTGTCTCTGTGAATGAGCGCAGTGTTCTGATCTGTCCTGTGTAGCGGTCCAAACCAAAGAGACTGTGGTCACTAACTTGCTGCAGTGAGAACAACAACCAGCCGTTATATCCTATATCAGCATCATAGGCTCTGACTTTAGTCACCAAGTGTCCTGCGTTCACATTGCGGGGAATCTCCTCCACACCTTCAGCAGAACCGTTGGAGCTGACTGGATACAGGATGACTGGAGCGTTGTCGTTCTGATCCAGAATGAACATGTTCACTGTCACGTTGCTGCTCAGTGACGGACTTCCAGAATCTGAGGCAACAACTTGGAACTGGAACGTTTTCTGGGCTTCAAAGTCAAAACTTTTCAGGGCTAAAATATCTCCAGTCTCAGAGTTGATACTCAAAAATGAGGTCAGTTTGTTTTCTGGACTTCCATCTCTGAGAATATGATAGGAAACATGAGCGTTGTCGTTGTCATCACGATCAAAGGCTTTAACAGAAAACACTGATGTACCTGGTTGATTGGCTTCACTGATATAGAAAGTATAAGGACTCAGTGAAAACTCTGGCCTGTTGTCATTTACATCTGACACCACAACAGTGATTGTCTTCTCAGATGATAACGATGGTTGACCTGCATCTTTGGCAGTTATTGTTACATCATATTTATCTGTTTGCTCTCTGTCCAGAGCTGATTTGGTGACTAAAGAGTACATTTTTTCTTGTAATGACGGAGACAAGATAAATGGAACATCTCCAGCTATAGAACAGACAACATTCCCATTCAATCCAGAATCTAAGTCACTGACACTAATAAGAGCAACAGTGGTTCCAGATCTGGAATCTTCAGGGATGGAACTTGAAAATGATGTAACCTCAATCTCAGGCGTGTTGTCATTAACATCAATTATCTTGATAATAACACTTTTCTCTGTTGTTAGAGGAGGTAAACCTTTATCTGAAGCTTCAATTTCAATTTCATATTTATCTTTCTGCTCATAGTCTATGAGACCTTTCACAGTTATTTCCCCTGTTGATGGATTAATACCAAACAGCTGAAATATGTTATTGCTGACACTGTTACCAAATGAGTAAGACACCTCACCATTCTGGCCTTCATCTAAGTCAGTTGCATTCACTTGCACTACAGCGCTTCCCAAAGGAGCATTTTCTGGGAGCGTCACAGAGTAAACGTCTTTCGAAAAAACAGGCGTGTTATCGTTCACATCTAACACCTTCACAAGAATATTCATTTGACCGGATTTGGGAGGCTTGCCTCCGTCCAGCGCTGTCAGCACCAGGGAGTGGCTTGCTGCCGTTTCCCTGTCCAGCGATTTCTGCAAAACCAGTATGGGTATTTTCCCATCTTCTCCTTTATCTCGAACTTCCAGTCGGAAGTGGTCGTTTTGGCTGAGTTTGTATTGTTGCACGGAGAAATGACCGCTGTCTCGATCGCGTGAAGGTTTGAGCTGAAATCGCGCTCCCGGCAGGACAGACTCTGAGATTTCCAAACGTTTCTCTCCCTCTGGAAAACTGGGGGAATTGTCATTTACGTCCAGAATCTCCACTCCGATATTATGGATTTCCAGCGGATTTTCGAGCACCATTTTCAGATTAATCAAGCAAGTGCTGCTCTGCGCGCACACCTCTTCCCTGTCGATCTTCCGGCTCACATACAGGACGCCATCGTTTTGATTCACATTAAGGAGAAGATCCGCGTTACTTGAAACGATACGATACTTTCTATCTTTTAGTGTGCTTTTATCCAACCCCAGATCTTTTGCTATGTTTCCAACGACGGTCCCTTCATTTACCTCTTCAGCGATGGAATATCGTGTTTGCGCCGCGGCAACGCTCCACAAAAGCCCAGCGACGACGCAGGCGACAGAACAGTGTCTCACCATGCGCCCCTCGCGTCCCCTTTGTTCCATAATTAAACCAGACAGCACCAGTAATCCGACACAAAAACAACTACGGCGTTGTTATATCAGAGTCCAGTTCATCCTTGTGCAAAAACATCAATTTCCTTCAGCAGTGATGGAACAATAAATTATTTCATCCTAAAGGCAGCAACCTCGGGAATGACTGCGTTCACAACGCACAACCAAAGAGCTCAGGAGGTGGTACCAAAGTGATGACAAATACAGGATGCTGCTTCTTTCCGTTATACTGACACCGTGTGATGTAAATTCAAACGGCAAATATAAAATATAATAGAACAAGCCTTCTGGAGTGGTAAATAGTGTGTCTATAGGTTTCTATACCTTAAAGTGGAATCAAGGAGAGTAGCAATGGCACAATACAAAGCCCCGATTAAAATAACCATAAATGCATTCCCACAGAGTTTTCAGACCTAAAACCAATTATCAAAATAAAAGTTATAGAAGGTAAAACTTAGATAAAATCATTGTCTCTATAAATGAATGAGCTGGAAATCTGACAGAGCACTACACATGTGAATTATAATTTTATGTTTAGTCAAAAATAAACAGCAATGGTTAATAATGTCTGTGTACCAAGCTGACTAACTTATTTATCCCCTTTGAAAACCTATATTTTTTATATGTGTGGTGATGAATAGTGCATAATTTTAATGGGAAATTACATTTTATGTTTTTTAGTATTTTTCATTAAACTCTTACCTCCTCATTGTTTCTCCTCCTGTCAGGGAGCACCAGCGTATTAGCGTGGCTGCCTGGTACTATAGTAGATCCTATACTCATCCTGGGTCCAACTAACATGTAGCGTTTGTCTCCTGATCTGTACTGGATGCTGTGGCACAGTGTCCCATCATAATTAGTCTCTGGCAGATATTTAGAAGTGTAGTCTGGAGATTTGGAGCACTGCATTGCAATCAGGACGATGATGCTGATGATGAAGAGAACTGACACGGAGCCCAAAGTGATGATCAGATAAAAAGTCACGTGACTGTCCTCATCGTCCTTTGCAGAACTCTGAAGGTCAGAAGCAGCAAAAGCCTCTTTGGGCTCCACCAGTTTGACCATCACAGTAGCTGTTGCTGACAGGGAAACGTTGCCATTGTCTTTGACCAGTATGACCAGTTTATGCTCAGCCTCGTCTGTCTCTGTGAATGAGCGCAGTGTTCTGATCTGTCCTGTGTAGCGGTCCAAACCAAAGAGACTGTGGTCACTAACTTGCTGCAGTGAGAACAACAACCAGCCGTTATATCCTATATCAGCATCATAGGCTCTGACTTTAGTCACCAAGTGTCCTGCGTTCACATTGCGGGGAATCTCCTCCACACCTTCAGCAGAACCATTGGAGCTGACTGGATACAGGATGACTGGAGCGTTGTCGTTCTGATCCAGAATGAACACGTTCACTGTCACGTTGCTGCTCAGTGACGGACTTCCAGAATCTGAGGCAACAACTTGGAACTGGAACGTTTTCTGGGCTTCAAAGTCAAAACTCTTCAGGGCTAAAATATCTCCAGTCTCAGAGTTGATACTCAAAAATGAGGTCAGTTTGTTTTCTGGACTTCCATCTCTGAGAATATGATAGGAAACATGAGCGTTGTCGTTGTCATCACGATCAAAGGCTTTAACAGAAAACACTGATGTACCTGGTTGATTGGCTTCACTGATATAGAAAGTATAAGGACTCAGTGAAAACTCTGGCCTGTTGTCATTTACATCTGACACCACAACAGTGATTGTCTTCTCAGATGATAACGATGGTTGACCTGCATCTTTGGCAGTTATTGTTAGATCATATTTATCTGTTTGCTCTCTGTCCAGCGCTGACTTTGTCACTAAGGAATAAACATTGTCCTTTAAAGTTGGTGATAATGAAAATGGGACGCCTTCACCTACGGAACAAATTACTTTTCCATTTAGTCCAGAATCAAAGTCTCTGACACCTATGTGAGCAATAGTAGTTCCTGGTCTAGAATCTTCAGGGATGGAACTTGAAAATGATGTAACCTCTATCTCAGGTGCATTATCATTAACATCAATTATTTTTACAATTATGCTTTTTTGCATAACTAAAGGAGCAAATCCTTTATCTGACGCTTGAATTTCTATTTCATACCTGTCCTTCTCCTCATAGTCTATTAAACCTTTAACAGTTATTTCACCTGTCATTGCATCGATATCAAAGAGATTTAGCAACTTATGGTTTACAATATTACTGAAAGAATAAACAACTTCTCCATTCAGACCATCGTCCAGATCTGTTGCATTAACCTGTATTACTGTTGTGCCGAGTGGTGCATTTTCATCAAGCATTGCTGAGTAAAATTCTTGTGTGAAAACAGGTGGATTGTCGTTAATGTCTAAAATATTCACTATAATATTTAACTGGCCAGATTTCGGAGGCTTACCTCCATCCAATGCAGTCAACAACAAAGAATAGCTCCCCCTTGATTCCCTGTCTAATCCTTTCTGAACAACTAGGATCGGTATTTTACCATCTTCTCCCTTATCCTTAACCTCCAAACGGAAATGGTCATTTGGGCTGAGTTTGTACTGCTGGACAGAGAAAACACCCCCGTCTGGATCCCGCGCAGGTTGAAGAGGGATACGCACTCCAGCCAGCACAGACTCGGAAATCTCCAGCGTTTTCTCCTTCTCGGGAAAAGTGGGAGAATGGTCGTTTATGTCTTGAACGTCCACCTCTACATAGTGTATCTCCAGTGGATTTTCCAGGACAGTTTTCAGGCTGATTAAACAAGTGCTGCTATGCGCGCACACCGCCTCTCTGTCAATCTTCCTGCTCGCATACAGGACGCCGTCCTCTTGGCTGACGTGGAAAAGAGAATCCGCGTTATTAGACACAATGCGATACTTTCTGTCTTTCAGGGCGCTTTTATCGAATCCCAGATCTTTCGCCACGTTTCCAATCACAGTCCCCTCGTCGACTTCCTCAGAAACGGAGTACCTTATTTGCGCAGAGGACACGCTCCACAAAAGCACAACGATGCAGCAGACGACATACCCGCGTCCTCCCCGTCTCTGGCATCTCCTTTGTTCCATAATTGAACCCGGTATAAACAATATTTCTCTACAAAGATGACCCGATATACAAGCGCACTCCACCGTTTATGCCTGGAGAGACGATCATCCTCTTTTTAAAGGACAGCCATGAGGAAGACAGAGAAGATGATTGAACAGCGAACCAGCGTCAGGAAAGACTGCAGTGACGGTGGGTTGAGGACCGATGATGAGGGTTGACCGAAATATTGAGGCGGAAAGAAAAATGAATGGCTTTGTTTTCTATTATACTGACACCAAGCGATCAGTAATCATACTGCAGAAAAGCGCCAAGTCTCACTGAAAGAGGAATGCAGTTGGTATTTTCACAGGACAATGTCAAAAATGTAATGTCAGCTAAATAAAATACATTGCGTGCTCCTAATCAGCTCAATAGAATTTCTGTGGAATTAAGTGCAAACCTGTTCAAATGAATAGTTCTGAATTTGCCACCTCACCAAGGTTATCCCCATGAATCATAAATGAAACATATCCTCAGTTGTTGTTCTTAGAATCCTGTCTTGCTTGAGCAGGTGGACGTTCCATCCAGAAGGAAAAAAAGGAAAACACTGCAACTAATTTTTGAATCGTAATTAAGATAAAATAAACAATTCAACTTAGCTGAAGGTTTTGTGTCAATGTCATAATCCAAGAACAAACCACAACATAGAAATGGAGAGTTAAACTTTAAAATTCAATCATGGCCAAGCAATATGTTCGCATCACAAGGAACAACATCAACTGAGGACACAAAATTTGTGGTCTCATCAGTTGATGTTGGTACACTGGAGATACACTATGTAGAGCCTTTGCACCATCGATATTAAATACACGATATTATAGTGTATAAACAAAATCATAACGAAGAAATAATAAAGCGAGATATGAGGAGAATCCATATTTTGCAATTAGGATGGTGAACGTATGACTCTTACCTCCTCATTGTTTCTCCTCCTGTCAGGGAGCACCAGCGTATTAGCGTGGCTGCCTGGTACTATAGTAGATCCTATACTCATCCTGGGTCCAACTAACATGTAGCGTTTGTCTCCTGATCTGTACTGGATGCTGTGGCACAGTGTCCCATCATAATTAGTCTCTGGCAGATATTTAGAAGTGTAGTCTGGAGATTTGGAGCACTGCATTGCAATCAGGACGATGATGCTGATGATGAAGAGAACTGACACGGAGCCCAAAGTGATGATCAGATAAAAAGTCATGTGACTGTCCTCATCGTCCTTTGCAGAACTCTGAAGGTCAGAAGCAGCAGAAGCCTCTTTGGGCTCCACCAGTTTGACCATCACAGTAGCTGTTGCTGACAGGGAAACGTTGCCATTGTCTTTGACCAGTATGACCAGTTTATGCTCAGCCTCGTCTGTCTCTGTGAATGAGCGCAGTGTTCTGATCTGTCCTGTGTAGCGGTCCAAACCAAAGAGACTGTGGTCACTAACTTGCTGCAGGGAGAACAACAACCAGCCGTTATATCCTATATCAGCATCATAGGCTCTGACTTTAGTCACCAAGTGTCCTGCGTTCACATTGCGGGGAATCTCCTCCACACCTTCAGCAGAACCGTTGGAGCTGACTGGATACAGGATGACTGGAGCGTTGTCGTTCTGATCCAGAATGAACACGTTCACTGTCACGTTGCTGCTCAGTGACGGACTTCCAGAATCTGAAGCAACCACTTGGAACTGGAACGTTTCTGGGCTTCAAAATCAAAACTCTTCAGGGCTAAAATATCTCCAGTCTCAGAGTTGATACTCAAAAATGAGGTCAGTTTGTTTTCTGGACTTCCATCTCGGAGAATATGATAGGAAACATGAGCGTTGTCGTTGTCATCACGATCAAAGGCTTTAACAGAAAACACTGATGTACCTGGTTGATTGGCTTCACTGATATAGAAAGTATAAGGACTCAGTGAAAACTCTGGCCTGTTGTCATTTACATCTGACACCACAACAGTGATTGTCTTCTCAGATGATAACGATGGTTGACCTGCATCTTTAGCAGTTATTGTTACATCGTATTTATCTGTTTTCTCTCTGTCCAGAGCTGATTTGGTGACTAAAGAGAACATTTTGTCCTTTAATGATGGTGATAAAGCAAAAGGAGAATCATCACTTATGGTGCAAATGACCTTTCCATTTATTCCTGAATCTAAATCATTCACACTAATATGAGCAACAGTAGTTCCAGGTCGGGAATCTTCAGGAATGAAACTTGAAAAAGATGTAATTTCAATCTCAGGTACATTATCATTAACATCAACAACTTTTATCAAAACACTTTTCTCTGATGTAAGTGGAGCACTAGCTTTATCTGAAGCCTCAACCTCAATTTCATATCTTTCATTCTCCTCATAATCTATTGGACCTTTAACTGTAATCTCACCTGTTACTTCATTTATATCAAACAAATCTAGAACGTTCTGGTTCATAGAGTTGCTAAATGAATAAACAACTTCTCCGTTTGGACCATCATCTGCATCAGTTGCATTCACTTGTATGACTGTTGTGCCTATTGGAGAATTTTCATGAAGCATCACAGAATAAACATCCTTAGAGAAAACTGGGGCATTATCATTATTGTCCAACACATTTATTAGAATATTCATCTCACCGGATTTCGGAGGTTTACCTCCATCCAAAGCCGTCAAAACTAATGAATGACTTCCTGCAGTTTCCCTGTCCAAGGATTTTTGGACCACTAATATCGGGTTTTACCATCTTTTCCTCTGTCTTTAACCTCCAAACGGAAGTGATCGTTCTGACTGAGTTTATAGTGCTGAACAGAGAAACGACCGCTGTCTGCGTCTTGTGCGCCTTTCAGCTGAAATCGCGCACCAAGCAATGCGTTCTCTGATACCTCCAAAATTTTATTATCTTCTGGAAAGATGGGAGAATGGTCATTGATGTCCACCACTTCGACTTCAACGTAATGTATTTCCAGCGGATTTTCCAGCACCGTTTTCAGATTCACTAAACAAGAGCTGCTCTGCGCGCACACCTCTTCTCTGTCGATCTTCCGGCTCACATACAGAACACCGTCATTCTGGTTCACTTGGAATAGGACGTCCGCACTACTGGAAACAATGCGACATTTTCTCTCCTTCAAGGTGATCTTATCTAGTCCCAGGTCTTTTGCCACATTCCCCACCGCTGTTCCTTCGTTGACTTCCTCAGAGATGGAATACCTGATTTGCGCCGAAGCCGCGCTCAACAAGACAACCACAATAAGACAGCCGAGCGAATATCCCCGCGCCATCCACGGCTTTCTCCGTTTTTGTTCCATGATACACGCGATGTAATCAGTAATCCATCAAAAATGAAACGTTTCTTGCGCAGCTACAATCCAGAGGGTCCTCGTGTGAAAATATTCACTCAGTTCGCTTTTAGAGGGATCGACAAAGGCAACAATGAGGACAGAAACCACTGAGCGAAGGTGGGAGTAAAAAGACCCTCAGGAGGTGGGACCATAGCACAGTGACGACAAACTCACATAATATTCAGTTCCAACATTATACTGACACCATGTGATGAAGAGTCTCACTACAGAATATCTGATGCAACAACACATTGTACAGAAAATGTAGCCATGATAATATTATTCAAGTCGTTCAATGAAAAATAAAGTTAAAATTGTCTGAACAAGCACTGAAAATAGTTCAGACATTCAGCACTACGAACAGCGACCACTACCAGGGTGATAGTTTTTAATATATCCAGGAAAAGGTGATAATTAATAAACAGACACTATTAACTAAATTGTACAATTCTAGTTTGACACTCCTTTCAGCGCCACCATGTGTCTGAAAGATTTTTTTACTGTGCTGTCTCCTTTTTAATATAAATTCTTAATTATCACCAACTGAGTGTCCTTCATTTACAGTTTGAATGAAGTTTGGACATATATTTGCTGTTGTGTGTAGAGTGTTTTGAGGTACATTTAATATAACATTTAGACTGTTCAGTCTTCCAACACCTGAACACTTTCACATTTCAGCTTTCAACTATGTAATATGTCATGTAATGTTTAGTATTAAAGTACTGATGCGACAATCTTTGAAATATAGATCTTACCTCCTCATTGTTTCTCCTCCTGTCAGGGAGCACCAGCGTATTAGCGTGTGGCTGCCTGGTACTATAGTAGATCCTATACTCATCCTGGGTCCAACTAACATGTAGCGTTTGTCTCCTGATCTGTACTGGATGCTGTGGCACAGTGTTCCATCATAATTAGTCTCTGGCAGATATTTAGAAGTGTAGTCTGGAGATTTGGAGCACTGCATTGCAATCAGGACGATGATGCTGATGATGAAGAGAACTGACACGGAGCCCAAAGTGATGATCAGATAAAAAGTCATGTGACTGTCCTCATCGTCCTTTGCAGAACTCTGAAGGTAGCAGCAGCAGCAAAAGCCTCTTTGGGCTCCACCAGTTTGACCATGACAGTAGCTGTTGCTGACAGGGAAACGTTGCCATTGTCTTTGACCAGTATGACCAGTTTATGCTCAGCCTCGTCTGTCTCTGTGAATGAGCGCAGTGTTCTGATCTGTCCTGTGTAGCGGTCCAAACCAAAGAGACTGTGGTCACTAACTTGCTGCAGTGAGAACAACAACCAGCCGTTATATCCTATATCAGCATCATAGGCTCTGACTTTAGTCACCAAGTGTCCTGCGTTCACATTGCGGGGAATCTCCTCCACACCTTCAGCAGAACCGTTGGAGCTGACTGGATACAGGATGACTGGAGCGTTGTCGTTCTGATCCAGAATGAACACGTTCACTGTCACGTTGCTGCTCAGTGATGGACTTCCAGAATCTGAGGCAACAACTTGGAACTGGAACGTTTTCTGGGCTTCAAAGTCAAAACTCTTCAGGGCTAAAATATCTCCAGTCTCAGAGTTGATACTCAAAAATGAGGTCAGTTTGTTTTCTGGACTTCCATCTCTGAGAATATGATAGGAAACATGAGCGTTGTCGTTGTCATCACGATCAAAGGCTTTAACAGAAAACACTGATGTACCTGGTTGATTGGCTTCACTGATATAGAAAGTATAAGGGCTCAGTGAAAACTCTGGCCTGTTGTCATTTACATCTGACAACACAACAGTGATTGTCTTCTCAGATGATAACGATGGTTGACCTGCATCTTTGGCAGTTATTGTTAGATCATATTTATCTGTTTGCTCTCTGTCCAGAGCTGATTTGGTGACTAAAGAGAACATTTTGTCCTTTAATGATGGTGTGATAAAGCAAAAGGAGAATCATCACTTATGGTGCAAATGATCTTTCCATTTATTCCTGAATCTAAATCATTCACACTAATATGAGCAACAGTGGTTCCAGGTCGGGAATCTTCAGGAATGAAACTTGAAAAAGATGTAATTTCAATCTCAGGTACATTATCATTAATGTCAACTATCTCTATTAAAACACTTCTTTCTGTTTGTAAAAGGGGCATTGGCTTTATCCGATGCCTCAACCTCAATTTGAAATCTTTCACTCTCTTCATAATCTATCGGACCCTTAACTGTAATCTCACCTGTTACTTCATTTATATCAAACAAATCTAGAACGTTCTGATTCATAGAGTTGCTAAATGAATAAACAACTTCTCCGTTTGGACCATCATCTACATCAGTTGCATTCACTTGTATGACTGTTGTGCCTATTGGAGTATTTTCATGGAGCATCACAGAATAAACATCCTTAGAGAAAACAGGGGCATTATCATTAATGTCCAACACATTTATTAGAATATTCATCTCACCGGATTTCGGAGGTTTACCTCCATCAAAAGCCGTCAACACTAATGAATGACTTCCTGCAGTTTCCCTGTCCAAGGATTTTTGGACCACTAATATCGGGATTTTACCATCTTTTCCTCTGTCTTTAACCTCCAAACGGAAGTGATCGTTCTGACTGAGTTGTAGTGCTGAACAGAGAAACGACCGCTGTCTGCGTCTTGTGCACCTTTCAGCTGAAATCGCGCACCAAGCAATGCGTTCTCTGATACCTCCAAAATTTTATTATCCTCTGGAAAGATGGGAGAATGGTCATTGATGTCCAGCACTTCGACTTCAACGTAATGTATTTCCAGCGGATTTTCCAGCACCGTTTTCAGATTCACTAAACAAGAGCTGCTCTGCGCGCACACCTCTTCTCTGTCGATCTTCCGGCTCACATACAGAACACCGTCATTCTGGTTCACTTGGAATAGGACGTCCGCACTACTGGAAACAATGCGACATTTTCTCTCCTTCAAGGTGATCTTATCTAGTCCCAGGTCTTTTGCCACATTCCCCACCGCTGTTCCTTCGTTGACTTCCTCAGAGATGGAATACCTGATTTGCGCCGTAGCCGCGCTCAACAAGACAACCACAATAAGACAGCCGAGCGAATATCCCCGCGCATCCACGGCTTTCTCCCGTTTTTGTTCCATGATACACGCGATGTAATCAGCAATCCATCAAAAATGAAACGTTTCTCTGCGCAGCTACAATCCAGAGGGTCCTCGTGTGAAAATATTCACTCAATTCGCTTTTAGAGGGATCGACAAAGGCAACAATGAGGACAGAAACCACTGAGCGAAGGTGGGAGTAAAAAGACCCTCAGGAGGTGGGACCATAGCACAGTGACGACAAACTCACATAAAATTCAGTTCCAACATTATACTGACACCATGTGATGAAGAGTCTCACTACAGAATATCTGATGCAACAACACATTGTACAGAAAATGTAGCCATGATAATATTATTCAAGTCGTTCAATGAAAAATAAAGTTAAAATTGTCTGAACAAGCACTGAAAATAATTCAGACATTCAGCACTACGAACAGCGACCACGACCAGGGTGATAGTTTTTAATATATCCTGGAAAAGGTGATGGAATTAAATGAACAGAAACTATTAACTCAATTGTACAATTCTAGTTTGACACTCCTTTCAGCGCCACCATGTGTCTGAAAGATTTTTTTTTCTGTGCTGTCTCCTTTTTAATATAAATTCTTAATTATCACCAACTGAATGTCCTTCATTTACAGTTTGAATGAAGTTTGGACATATATTTGCTGTAGAGTGTTTTTGAGGCACCTTTAATATAACATTTAGACTGTTCAGTCTTCCAACACCTGAACACTTTCACATTTCAGCTTTCAACGATGTAATATGTCATGTAAAGTTTAGTATTAAAGTATTGACGTGACAATCTTTGAAATATAGATCTTACCTCCTCATTGTTTCTCCTCCTGTCAGGGAGCACCAGCGTATTAGCGTGGCTGCCTGGTACTATAGTAGATCCTATACTCATCCTGGGTCCAACTAACATGTAGCGTTTGTCTCCTGATCTGTACTGGATGCTGTGGCACAGTGTTCCATCATAATTAGTCTCTGGCAGATATTTAGAAGTGTAGTCTGGAGATTTGGAGCACTGCATTGCAATCAGGACGATGATGCTGATGATGAAGAGAACTGACACGGAGCCCAAAGTGATGATCAGATAAAAAGTCACGTGACTGTCCTCATTGTCCTTTACAGAACTTTGAAGGTCAGAAGCAGCAAAAGCCTCTTTGGGCTCCACCAGTTTGACCATCACAGTAGCTGTTGCTGACAGGGAAACGTTGCCATTGTCTTTGACCAGTATGGCCAGTTTATGCTCAGCCTCGTCTGTCTCTGTGAATGAGCGCAGTGTTCTGATCTGTCCTGTGTAGCGGTCCAAACCAAAGAGACTGTGGTCACTAACTTGCTGCAGGGAGAACAACAACCAGCCGTTATATCCTATATCAGCATCATAGGCTCTGACTTTAGTCACTAAGTGTCCTGCGTTCACATTGCGGGGAATCTCCTCCACACCTTCAGCAGAACCGTTGGAGCTGACTGGATACAGGATGACTGGAGCGTTGTCGTTCTGATCCAGAATGAACACGTTCACTGTCACGTTGCTGCTCAGTGACGGACTTCCAGAATCTGAGGCAACAACTTGGAACTGGAACATTTCTGGGCTTCAAAGTCAAAACTCTTCAGGGCTAAAATATCTCCAGTCTCAGAGTTGATACTCAAAAATGAGGTCAGTTTGTTTTCTGGACTTCCATCTCTGAGAATATGATAGGAAACATGAGCGTTGTCGTTGTCATCACGATCAAAGGCTTTAACAGAAAACACTGATGTACCTGGTTGATTGGCTTCACTGATATAGAAAGTATAAGGACTCAGTGAAAACTCTGGCCTGTTGTCATTTACATCTGACACCACAACAGTGATTGTCTTCTCAGATGATAACGATGGTTGACCTGCATCTTTGGCAGTTATTGTTAGATCATATTTATCTCTTTGCTCTCTGTCCAGAGCTGATTTGGTGACTAAAGAGAACATTTTGTCCTTTAATGATGGTGTTAAGGCAAAAGGAGAATCATCACTTATGGTGCATATAACCTTTCCATTTATTCCTGAATCTAAATCATTCACAGTAATATGATCAACAGTAGTTCCAGGTCGGTAATCTTCAGGGATGAAACTTGAAAAAGATGTCACCTCAATTTCTGGTGCATTATCGTTAACATCAGTTATGTCTATGATCACGGTCTTCTCTGTTTTTAAAGGAACAAAACCTTTATCTGAAGCCTCCACTTCAATTTCATATCTTTCATTCTCCTCATAATCTATTGGACCCTTAACTGTAATCTCACCTGTTATTCGATTTATATCAAACAAATCTAGAACGTTCTGGTTCATAGAGTTGCTAAATGAATAAACAACTTCTCCGTTTGGACCATCATCTGCATCAGTTGCATTCACTTGTATGACTGTTGTGCCTATTGGAGTATTTTCATGGAGCATCACAGAATAAGCATCCTTAGAGAAAACAGGGGCATTATCATTAATGTCCAACACATTTATTAGAATATTCATCTCACCGGATTTCGGAGGTTTACCTCCATCAAAAGCCGTCAACACTAATGAATGACTTCCTGCAGTCTCCCTGTCCAAGGATTTTTGGACCACTAATATCGGGATTTTACCATCTTTTCCTCTGTCTTTAACCTCCAAACGGAAGTGATCGTTCTGACTGAGTTTATAGTGCTGAACAAGAGAAACGACCGCTGTCTGCGTCTTGTGCACCTTTCAGCTGAAATCGCGCACCAGCTAACACTGACTCAAAAATATCCAATATTTTATCACTTTCGAGGAAAACAGGAGAATGGTCATTGATATCCAGTACTTCGACTTCAACGTAATGTATTTCCAGCGGATTTTCCAGCACCGTTTTCAGATTCACTAAACAAGAGCTGCTCTGCGCGCACACCTCTTCTCTGTCGATCTTCCGGCTCACATACAGAACACCGTCATTCTGGTTGACTTGGAATAGGACGTCCGCATTACTGGAAACAATGCGACATTTTCTCTCCTTCAAGGTGATCTTATCTAGTCCCAGGTCTTTTGCCACATTCCCCACCGCTGTTCCTTCGTTGACTTCCTCAGAGATGGAATACCTGATTTGCGCCGAAGCCGCGCTCAACAAGACAACCACAATAAGACAGCCGAGCGAATATCCCCGCGCCATCCACGGCTTTCTGTCAGGTTCCCAGTTTCTGGGAACTCTTTTGCAGGGTTTCTCCTGCGGGGGGCGTTGGAGCCATGCTTCAGCCACAGGTGGTGCCGGGGACTGGTGCACCTGCAGACTATCAGCAATCAAGCCACCTATTTATGGACTGTTCTCACGGGTGGCCAGCGTTGGCATGTCTTGTCTGTTTCGGAAGACCCCAGCTACACTCACTTGGACTATTGAAACACTTTTTTCCTTCGTGGATTACTTTTGACCCGTTTCTCGGACTGTTCGTTTATCTATATCCTTCGTGGTCTGCTTTTGACTCCGCTCGGATTTTTGTTGTAAGTTTTCATTGTTCTGTTTGGGTGAAGAACGGAGTCGTGGTCAACACGCATTTTGAGTTGCGCGATTTTGTGTGAACAGAAATAAAGCTTCACGGAAGACGATACGCCACTGTGTCCTGCCTGCTTTCGGGTCCTAACACAACCGCTCGTAACATTACATGCCAACCAACATGGATCCGGCGGACCAGGACGCAGTGCGCCGAACATTGGAGGCTCAGGGAAGGTTGCTGGGTCAACACGACCAGCTCCTCACCGACATCTGGACCTCCCTTCAGACTCTTAACGCCAGCGTGACGGCCCTGCTTGCCTCGGGACGAGCGGAGCTGGTCCCGCCTCCGACCCCCGCGGAGGCGCCGAGAGTTGCGTCACAGCTGTTCACTGCTGCACCACGGGAGCCCCACGTCCCGGTCCCGGAGCGATATTCCGGAGAGGCAGGTGCGTGTGCCTCATTCTTGCTCCAGTGCTCGCTGGTTTTTGACCTTCAACCCCTCACCTACCCCAGCGACAGGGCAAAGATTGCCTTCATGGTGAACCTACTCTCTGGGAGAGCGGCGCAATGGGCCACAGCCGTGTTGGAGAACCAGACCCCCCCGTCCTCTAGTTTTCCGGTTTTTACGGCCGAATTAAGACGGGTTTTTGATCATCCCATTCAGAGCAGCGAAGCGTCTTCCCAAATTCTGTCCCTGCGCCAGGGTCCCAGCTCTGTCGCTGACTACTCAATTCGTTTCCGTATCCTTGCTGCCCGAAGCGGCTGGAACGACGCAGCACTTCAGGGAGTTTTTACACAGGGGCTTTCCGACGACCTGAAGGACGAGTTAGCAGCGAGGGAGCAGCCGGAGACCTTGGAGGCGCTCATCGGTCTGGCTACTCGATTGGACAATCGACTTCGGGAGCGACGCCGGCAGAGGGTGAGCGAGCGGACGTGAGACCTTCTGGGAGGTTCTCCAGGCCGAGGGAGACCACCGGGGACTCGTCTGCCTTCGTCCCTGTTCCAGCGCCTGAGGCTTCAACCTGCGAGCCAATGCAGTTGGGTCGAACACATCTAACCCAGTCGGAACGTCTGCGCCGGCGCTCAGCTGGGTTGTGCGCCTACTGTGGCCACGCAGGCCACCTCCTCGACGACTGCCCGGTGCGGCCAAAAGATTAAGCTCGTCAATGCCGGCAGGAGTGCTGGCGAGCGGATCCTCTTCCTGCTCACCTCCCGTCCGTCTAACCCTCTCCGGCACGCTCCTTTGGGGACAGGAGTCGGTGCCAACTACCTTCCTGGTGGATTCGGGTGCAGACGGCAACTTCATTAGCCAGGACCTGGCCCAGCAGGTTCGTCTTCCCCTCGAGACGCTGCCCGAACCAAAGACCATTCTGGGTCTCGACGGAGAGGTCCTGGCTAGGATTACCCACCGGACCCAGGCAATCACCCTCATCATCTCTGGTAATCATCGGGAGCAGATCCACTTCTTCATCATCCGCTCCTCCTCATCCCCTGGAGTTCTCGGGTCCCCATGGCTGGCCCTACACAACCCTCAGTTTGACTGGCCAACCGGGAGGCTGGTGAGCTGGAGCGTTAACTGCCACACCACCAACTGTTTGCGTTCGGCGGTCACCTCCTTGTCAGGGTCTTCGGCACCTGTCCAGGAGATTCCCGATTTGTCCCAGGTTCCGAGGGATTACCATGACCTAGGCGAGTCTTCTCTGCAAGCAGCGGGCGCTCTCCCTTCCGCCCCATCGGCCCTATGACTGTGCCATCGATCTCCTCCCCGGGGCCACGTTACCGTCGAGCCGACTCTACAACCCTCCCAGGGCGGAACGGGAGGCGATGGAGAATTATATTGGAGAGTCCCTAGCTTCTGGCCTGATCAGACCCTCCTCTTCTCCAGTTGGTGCTGGTTTTTTTCTTCGTACAGAAGAAGGATGGAACCCTGCGTCCCTGCATCGATTATCGGTCCCTGAACGAAATCACAATCAAAAATAAGTATCCACTGCCCCTCCTCGACGCGGCCTTCGCTCCTCTACACCGGGCCCAGGTTTTTTCTAAATTAGACCTTCGGAGCGCATACCATCTTGTGCGGATTCGAGAAGGGGATGAGTGGAAAACAGCCTTCAACACCCCTTTGGGCCATTTTGAGTATCTGGTGATGCCGTTTGGACTCACCAACGCCCCCGCTGTGTTTCAGGCCCTTATCAACGACGTGCTCCGGGACATGTTAAATAAGTTCATCTTCGTATACCTGGACGACATCCTGATCTTTTCCGAGTCTGAGGAGGAGCACGTCCAGCATGTCCGGCTCGTTCTCCAACGGCTCCTGGAGAACCGACTTTTTTGTTAAAGCGGAGAAATGCGACTTCCACACCACCTCCATCTCTTTCCTGGGCTTCGTGGTGGCGCGAGGACAGCTTTCGCCAGACCCAGCCAAGGTGAGGGCGGTAATGGAATGGCCAACTCCTTCCTCCCGTAGGCAGTTGCAGCAGTTCCTGGGCTTCGCTAATTTCTACCGTCGCTTCATCCGCGACTACAGCAAGGTGGCCGCCCCGC
Organism: Takifugu flavidus; assembly: GCF_003711565.1. Lineage (NCBI taxonomy): Eukaryota > Metazoa > Chordata > Actinopteri > Tetraodontiformes > Tetraodontidae > Takifugu > Takifugu flavidus. The sequence continues at coordinate 9,960,776 of NC_079528.1, read as the reverse complement.
TCACCAGGCTCACTTCCACCCTACTTAGCTTCCGCTGGACTCCCGAGGCCGAAACGGCTTTCAACAGACTGAAGGTCCTGTTCTCGTCGTCACCTATTCTCACTCACCCCGACCCCAATCGGCAGTTCGTGGTTGAGGTGGACGCTTCAGATGTGGGAGTTGGGGCCGTCCTGTCCCAAAGGAGCGGGGAGGACCAGAAGCTCCATCCGTGTGCCTTTTTTAGTCACCGGCTTTCACCCGCAGAACGGAATTATGACGTGGGAAATAAGGAGCTCCTGGCCGTGGTCCTGGCGCTCCAGGAGTGGAGGCATTGGCTGGAGGGCGCCACCCAGCCATTTATCGTATGGACAGACCACAAGAACCTCACATACCTCCGGAACGCCAAGAGGCTTAACTCCCGGCAGGCTCGGTGGGCTCTATTCTTAGGGAGGTTTCGGTTCACTCTTACTTACCGTCCTGGATCGCGTAACCTGAAACCCGACGCCCTTTCCCGGCAGTTTGCCTCCGAGCCTGGGGAGATGGACCCGGACCCATATTACCCCTCTCCTGCATCCTGGGGGCTGCATCCTGGCAGGTGGAGGAGAGGGTCCGCGAAGCCCAGCAATCTGCCCCGGATCCTGGGGGATGTCCTCCAAACCGGTTGTTCGTCCCGGTGGCGGTGCGCTCAGAGGTGCTGCACTGGGCCCATTCGTCACGATTAACCTGTCATCCAGGAGTCAACCGCTCGTTACACTTCCTCCGGCAGCGTTTCTGGTGGCCCTCCATGGCCCAGGACACCAAGGACTACATTGCTGCCTGCCCGGTGTGTTCTAGGGGGAAGGCCTCCCATCGGCCACCGGCAGGACTCCTTCAGCCCCTGGAGATTCCTCGACGACCGTGGTCACATATAGCAGTGGACTTCATCACGGCCTCCCTCCTTCCCAGGGTCATGAGGTCGTTCTCACCGTGGTCGATCGTTTCTCTAAGTCGGCCCACTTTATTCCCCTACCCAAGCTCCCGTCGGCAGCAGAGACTGGAGAGCTCCTGGTCCAGCATGTGTTCCGCCTCCACGGATTACCTACTGACATAGTTTCGGATCGGGGGCCCACAGTTCTGCTCACAGGTTTGGAGGTCTTTTTGCTCGGCGCTGGGAGCCTCGGTCAGTCTTACGTCTGGGTACCACCCACAGGCCAACGGGCAGGCCGAGAGAACCAACCAGAGCCTGGAGGACGCCCTAAGGTGTGTGGCAGCCCAAGACCCATCCTCCTGAAGCACCTACCTGCCATGGTGGAGTACGCCCACAACTCCTTGGTTTCTGCCTCCACTGGTCTGTCTCCCTTCATGGCTTCCCTGGGCTACCAACCTCCATTGTTCGAGGGGCAGGGAGGAGGAGGAGGTTGCTGTACCGTCAGTGCAGGCCAACATTCGCCGTTGCAGGAGGGTGTGGAGACAGGTCCGTTCGACTCTGCTGCGGACTTCTCGTCGATCCCAACTGCAGGCCAATCGACATCGGACGCCAGCCCCCTCCTATCAACCAGGTCAGAAGGTCTGGTTGTCCACCAAGGACCTTCCACTCCAGGTCGAGTCTCGGAAGCTGGCTCCTCGCTTCGTGGGTCCCTTTGAGGTGGATCGGATGGTGAACCCCGCAGCCGTCCGCCTGAAGCTTCCCGCAGCGTTGAGGATACACCCCACCTTTCATGTTTCCAAGGTAAAGCCCGTTGCAGAGTCGGATCTGGTTCCCCCGTCTGATCCTCCACCTCCTCCCCGCATTGTGGACGGAGGCCCTGCCTATACGGTCCGGCGTATCCTGGACGTCCGCCGACGAGGCCGGGGCTTCCAGTTCCTAGTCGACTGGGAGGGGTATGGTCCGGAGGAGCGATCATGGGTTCCTCGCCGGTTCATTTTGGATACCAGCCTCCTCCGCGATTTCTACCATGCCCACCCGGAGAAGCCTGGAAGGACGCCAGGAGGCGCCCCTTGAGGGGGGGGTAATGTCAGGTTCCCAGTTTCTGGGAACTCTTTTGCAGGGTTTCTCCTGCGGGGGGCGTGGTGGAGCCATGCTTCAGCCACAGGTGGTGCCGGGGACTGGTGCACCTGCAGACTATCAGCAATCAAGCCACCTATTTATGGACTGTTCTCACGGGTGGCCAGCGTTGGCATGTCTTGTCTGTTTCGGAAGACCCTAGCTACACTCACTTGGACTATTGAAACACTTTTTTCCTTCGTGGATTACTTTTGAACCCGTTTCTCGGACTGTTCGTTTATCTATATCCTTCGTGGTCTGCTTTTGACTCCGCTCGGAATTTTTGTTGTAAGTTTTCATTGTTCTGTTTGGGTGAAGAACGGAGTCGTGGTCAACACGCATTTTGAGTTGCGCGATTTTGTGTGAACAGAAATAAAGCTTCACGGAAGACGATACGCCACTGTGTCCTGCCTGCTTTCGGGTCCTAACACAACCGCTCGTAACACTTTCTCCGTTTTTGTTCCATGATACACGCGATGTAATCAGCAATCCATCAAAAATGAAACGTTTCTTGCGCAGCTACAATCCAGAGAGTCCTCGTGTGAAAATATTCACTCAATTCGCTTTTAGAGGGATCGACAAAGGCAACAATGAGGACAGAAACCACTGAGCGAAGGTGGGAGTAAAAAGACCCTCAGGAGGTGGGACCATAGCACAGTGACGACAAACTCACATAAAATTCAGTTCCAACATTATACTGACACCATGTGATGAAGAGTCTCACTACAGAATATCTGATGCAACACATTGTACAGAAAATGTAGCCATTATATTATTAATCAAATAGTGCAATGAAAAAATAAAGTTAAATTTGTCTTAACAAGCACTGAAAATAGTTCAGACATTCAGCACTACGAACAGCGACCACGACCAGGGTGATAGTTTTTAATATATCCTGGAAAAGGTGATGGAATTAAATGAACAGAGACTATTAACTAAATTGTACAATTCTAGTTTGACACTCCTTTCAGCGCCACCATGTGTCTGAAAGATTTTCTTCTGTGCTGTCTCCTTTTCAATATAAGTTCTTAATTATCATGACTTCAATGGCCATCATACAGTTTGAGTGAAGTTTGGACGTATATTTGCTGTGGAGTGTTTTTGTGGATCTTTTTAGATAGAATTTGGACTGCTCAGTCTTCCAACACTTTTAAAATTTCGCACTTCAGGTCGTTAATATGTAATATGTCATGTAATGTTTCGTATTAAAGTATTGATGTGACAATCTTTGAAATATAGATCTTACCTCCTCATTGTTTCTCCTCCTGTCAGGGAGCACCAGCGTATTAGCGTGGCTGCCTGGTACTATAGTAGATCCTATACTCATCCTGGGTCCAACTAACATGTAGCGTTTGTCTCCTGATCTGTACTGGATGCTGTGGCACAGTGTCCCATCATAATTAGTCTCTGGCAGATATTTAGAAGTGTAGTCTGGAGATTTGGAGCACTGCATTGCAATCAGGACGATGATGCTGATGATGAAGAGAACTGACACGGAGCCCAAAGTGATCATCAGATAAAAAGTCACGTGACTGTCCTCATCGTCCTTTGCAGAACTCTGAAGGTCAGAAGCAGCAGAAGCCTCTTTGGGCTCCACCAGTTTGACCATGACAGTAGCTGTTGCTGACAGGAAACGTTGCCATTGTCTTTGACCAGTATGACCAGTTTATGGTCAGCCTCGTCTGTCTCTGTGAATGAGCGCAGTGTTCTGATCTGTCCTGTGTAGCGGTCCAAACCAAAGAGACTGTGGTCACTAACTTGCTGCAGTGAGAACACAACCAGCCGTTATATCCTATATCAGCATCATAGGCTCTGACTTTAGTCACCAAGTGTCCTGCGTTCACATTGCGGGGAATCTCCTCCACACCTTCAGCAGAACCGTTGGAGCTGACTGGATACAGGATGACTGGAGCGTTGTCGTTCTGATCCAGAATGAACACGTTCACTGTCACGTTGCTGCTCAGTGACGGACTTCCAGAATCTGAGGCAACAACTTGGAACTGGAACGTTTTCTGGGCTTCAAAGTCAAAACTCTTCAGGGCTAAAATATCTCCAGTCTCAGAGTTGATACTCAAAAATGAGGTCAGTTTGTTTTCTGGACTTCCATCTCTGAGAATATGATAGGAAACATGAGCGTTGTCGTTGTCATCACGATCAAAGGCTTTAACAGAAAACACTGATGTACCTGGTTGATTGGCTTCACTGATATAGAAAGTATAAGGACTCAGTGAAAACTCTGGCCTGTTGTCATTTACATCTGACACCACAACAGTGATTGTCTTCTCAGATGATAACGATGGTTGACCTGCATCTTTGGCAGTTATTGTTAGATCATATTTATCTCTTTGCTCTCTGTCCAGAGCTGATTTGGTGACTAAAGAGAACATTTTGTCCTTTAATGATGGTGTTAAGGCAAAAGGAGAATCATCACTTATGGTGCAAATGACCTTTCCATTTATTCCTGAATCTAAATCATTCACACTAATATGAGCAACAGTGGTTCCAGGTCGGGAATCTTCTGGAATGAAACTTGAAAAAGATGTAATTTCAATCTCAGGTACATTATCATTAACATCAACAACTTTTATCAAAACACTTTTCTCTGATGTAAGTGGAGCACTAGCTTTATCTGAAGCCTCCACTTCAATTTCATATCTTTCATTCTCCTCATAATCTATTGGACCCTTAACTGTAATCTCACCTGTTACTTCATTTATATCAAACAAATCTAGAACGTTCTGGTTCATAGAGTTGCTAAATGAATAAACAACTTCTCCGTTTGGACCATCATCTGCATCAGTTGCATTCACTTGTATGACTGTTGTGCCTATTGGAGTATTTTCATGGAGCATCACAGAATAAACATCCTTAGAGAAAACAGGGGCATTATCATTAATGTCCAACACATTTATTAGAATATTCATCTCACCGGATTTCGGAGGTTTACCTCCATCAAAAGCCGTCAACACTAATGAATGACTTCCTGCAGTTTCCCTGTCCAAGGATTTTTGGACCACTAATATCGGGATTTTACCATCTTTTCCTCTGTCTTTAACCTCCAAACGGAAGTGATCGTTCTGACTGAGTTTATAGTGCTGAACAGAGAAACGACCGCTGTCTGCGTCTTGTGCGCCTTTCAGCTGAAATCGCGCACCGGGTAGCACGCTTTCTGATATCTCTAATATTTTATTATCCTCTGGAAAGATGGGAGAATGGTCATTGATGTCCAGCACTTCGACTTCAACGTAATGTATTTCCAGCGGATTTTCCAGCACCGTTTTCAGATTCACTAAACAAGAGCTGCTCTGCGCGCACACCTCTTCTCTGTCGATCTTCCGGCTCACATACAGAACACCGTCATTCTGGTTCACTTGGAATAGGACGTCCGCACTACTGGAAACAATGCGACATTTTCTCTCCTTCAAGGTGATCTTATCTAGTCCCAGGTCTTTTGCCACATTCCCCACCGCTGTTCCTTCGTTGACTTCCTCAGAGATGGAATACCTGATTTGCGCCGAAGCCGCGCTCAACAAGACAACCACAATAAGACAGCCGAGCGAATATCCCCGCGCCATCCACGGCTTTCTCCGTTTTTGTTCCATGATACACGCGATGTAATCAGTAATCCATCAAAAATGAAACGTTTCTTGCGCAGCTACAATCCAGAGGGTCCTCGTGTGAAAATATTCACTCAATTCGCTTTTAGAGGGATCGACAAAGGCAACAATGAGGACAGAAACCACTGAGCGAAGGTGGGAGTAAAAAGACCCTCAGGAGGTGGGACCATAGCACAGTGACGACAAACTCACATAATATTCAGTTCCAACATTATACTGACACCATGTGATGAAGAGTCTCACTACAGAATATCTGATGCAACAACACATTGTACAGAAAATGTAGCCATTATATTATTAATCAAGTAGTTCAATGAAAAATAAAGTTAAATTTGTCTTAACAAGCACTGAAAATAGTTCAGACATTCAGCACTACGAACAGCGACCACGACCAGGGTGATAGTTTTTAATATATCCTGGAAAAGGTGATGGAATTAAATGAACAGAGACTATTAACTAAATTGTACAATTCTAGTTTGACACTCCTTTCAGCGCCACCATGTGTCTGAAAGATTTTCTTCTGTGCTGTCTCCTTTTCAATATAAGTTCTTAATTATCATGACTTCAATGGCCATCATACAGTTTGAGTGAAGTTTGGACGTATATTTGCTGTGGAGTGTTTTTGAGGATCTTTTTAGATAGAATTTGGACTGCTCAGTCTTCCAACACTTTTAAAATTTCGCACTTCAGGTCGTTAATATGTAATATGTCATGTAATGTTTCGTATTAAAGTATTGATGTGACAATCTTTGAAATATAGATCTTACCTCCTCATTGTTTCTCCTCCTGTCAGGGAGCACCAGCGTATTAGCATGGCTGCCTGGTACTATAGTAGATCCTATACTCATCCTGGGTCCAACTAACATGTAGCGTTTGTCTCCTGATCTGTACTGGATGCTGTGGCACAGTGTCCCATCATAATTAGTCTCTGGCAGATATTTAGAAGTGTAGTCTGGAGATTTGGAGCACTGCATTGCAATCAGGACGATGATGCTGATGATGAAGAGAACTGACACGGAGCCCAAAGTGATGATCAGATAAAAAGTCATGTGACTGTCCTCATCGTCCTTTGCAGAACTTTGAAGGTCAGAAGCAGCAAAAGCCTCTTTGGGCTCCACCAGTTTGACCATGACAGTAGCTGTTGCTGACAGGGAAACGTTGCCATTGTCTTTGACCAGTATGACCAGTTTATGCTCAGCCTCGTCTGTCTCTGTGAATGAGCGCAGTGTTCTGATCTGTCCTGTGTAGCGGTCCAAACCAAAGAGACTGTGGTCACTAACTTGCTGCAGTGAGAACAACAACCAGCCGTTATATCCTATATCAGCATCATAGGCTCTGACTTTAGTCACCAAGTGTCCTGCGTTCACATTGCGGGGAATCTCCTCCACACCTTCAGCAGAACCGTTGGAGCTGACTGGATACAGGATGACTGGAGCGTTGTCGTTCTGATCCAGAATGAACACGTTCACTGTCACGTTGCTGCTCAGTGACGGACTTCCAGAATCTGAGGCAACCACTTGGAACTGGAATGTTTTTAGGGTCTCAAAGTCAAAACTTTTCAGTGCAAAAATATCTCCAGTCTCAGAATTGATATTTAAAAATGAGGCAAAATTGGCGTCTAACGTTCTTTCTCTTCTTATGTGATATGTGATCATGGCATTATTATTTTCATCACAATCAGAAGCTTTTACCGAGAAGACTGAAGCACCTGGGCTGTTATTTTCAGTGACGTAAAAGCCATAGGAGCTTGATAAAAACTTTGGACTATTATCATTTACATCTGACACTATAAGACTTATTGTTTTCTCAGTCAAGAACGTCGGCTCACCTGTGTCTTTTGCAACAATTGTCAGATCATACTTGGAAACAATTTCCCTGTCTAGTTGTGATCTGGTTACGACAGCATACATGTTGTTCTGTAAAGACGGAGATAAATTAAATGGAGAATCTTCTTTTAGCGAACAAATTACCTTGCCATTTATTCCTGAGTCCAAGTCACTGACACTAATGAGGGCCACTGTTGTCCCCAACTTTGAGTCCTCTTTGATAGAGCTGGAAAACGATGTTACTTCTATTTCAGGTGCATTATCATTGATGTCAATGACAGATATCATGACACTTTTGTCTGTGGTTAGAGGGGCCTGAGCTTTATCAGATGCCTGAATGTCAAGTTCAAAACTCCTACTCTCCTCAAAATCTATCTTACCAATTACTCTGATTTCACCGGTATTTGTGTCAATGTCAAAAACGTTCATTAATTTTGAATCCATTTCTTTTCCAAACATATATATTATTTCCCCATTTGCACCCTCGTCCAAATCTGTTGCATTGATTTGAATCACAACAGTGCCAATGGGAACGTTTTCTTTGATTGTTGAAGAATATAATTCTTTGGCGAATACAGGTGAATTGTCATTGACATCAAGCACGTCTATAATTATGTCTATAGCACCTGATTTCGCAGGCTTGCCTCCATCCAGGGCTGTTAATTGCAGTTTGTGGCTAGAAGCTGTTTCCCTGTCCAGCTGCTTCTGCAAAACTAGGAACGGCACCTTGCGGTCCTCCCCTCTGTCTCTCACGTCTAATCGGAAATATTCGTTATGACTGAGTTTATACTGCTGAACAGACAGCTGTCCCACATCCGGGTCGCGCCCTGCCTGCAGTTGAAATCGAGCGCCAGGTAAAGCGGACTCGGAAATCTCGAGTTTTTTCTCTTTCTCTGGAAACACGGGCGAATGGTCATTAATATCGAGGATTTCTACAGCCACGTAGTGAATCTCCAGCGGATTTTCAAGCACGGTTTTCAGATTGATCAGACACGGGCTAATGCGGTCGCAAACCTCCTCCCTGTCTATTCTTTTATTCACGTACAATATGCCATCATTCTGATTCACCTGGAACAGCGGCTCAGTCGCGCCTGTTACAATTCGATAGCTCCTTTCTTTGAGTGAACTCTGGTCCAGTCCCAAATCCTTGGCTATATTTCCAACGATCGTTTTATCTTGCACCTCCTCTGATATAGAATATCTGATCTGTGCAGACGCTCCGATCAGCAGAATATCCAGAACGGCCGTGAAGGCAACCCAGCACCGCCACAGCTTCGGCGCTCCGCGTCTTCTTTGTTCCATGACTAGAACGCGAGATAAATCCATAAAAAATATCGTCGACAAATAAAACGAGATTTAATCCGTCAACATCCTTAATTGCGTCCAAGAACGGTTGTCAAAAAGCCCCAGCGAATCGCATTCGTTGCTGAAGAATGCTGCCCGGGGTGCAGTTCCAAACGAAATAAAGGGCTCGGACAGGGAAGGCTTGTGACGTTCGCGAACACATCTGCAAAACTCCTGAGCTGCACTGACGCCAAGCGTTGAAATTGTTAAATACAGACAATATAGAAGGATAGCCAGTTAAAGTATAATGCTGTTTCATCAAAACCGAAGGTGGGATATCCATAGTAACATTTAACCACGACGAAAGGGAAATTTCAATTTCTGAAAAGTTTTGGAGTCACTGGGAGCAAAAATCCACGACTCCAATAATGTTCAGATGTCAGTCACTTCAGTTGATTTTAGACAATCTGTATTTGAAATTTTATTTATATTCTCACTTTTTAAAGAAATTTTCCATGGTCTGTTTTTCTTATCTGTGTATGTGTATCTGAAATCTTGATAGTGCACTGAGCTGATTTTCTGTCTCTTATTTGACTTTGCCTGTTAAGAATCAGAGTTGGACCTGCTGTGTCATGGCTCGCTACTTGAAATGTAATTAATGGCAGACTTTTTTTCACACTTATTCTGTTCATTGCCCACAGCACAGCAAGGTATTTAACCATTTACCATGTGGTACACAACATAACACTCCATCGTGTTATTATTTCCAAGTCTTAAACCAAAGTGACTTATCTTGCTCGAATAGGAAAATCTTGATTGTCAATCAAATATAGAGCAGCTTACATTCAGCACAAAATAGGACAAAACATGAAAGGAAATGTAAGGAGACAAATAATAATTTTGTGTCAATCAAACGATTAATGTGCTTCCTGGAACTGTGACCACATCATAACGTTTTGATTCGTGGAAAGTGGGGACTTAACATAAAAAGCAGGCAATAACTTTGGATAACTGTCTGTAAAAAACAAGAATAAAAATAAATGTATTATCCTCATGTTCTTACCTCCTCATTGTTTCTCCTCCTGTCAGGGAGCACCAGCGTATTAGCGTGGCTGCCTGGTACTATAGTAGATCCTATACTCATCCTGGGTCCAACTAACATGTAGCGTTTGTCTCCTGATCTGTACTGGATGCTGTGGCACAGTGTTCCATCATAATTAGTCTCTGGCAGATATTTAGAAGTGTAGTCTGGGGATTTGGAGCACTGCATTGCAATCAGGACGATGATGCTGATGATGAAGAGAACTGAAACGGAGCCCAAAGTGATCATCAGATAAAAAGTCACGTGACTGTCCTCATCGTCCTTCGCAGAACTTTGAAGGTCAGAAGCAGCAAAAGCCTCTTTGGGCTCCACCAGTTTGACCATCACAGTAGCTGTTGCTGACAGGGAAACGTTGCCATTGTCTTTGACCAGTATGACCAGTTTATGCTCAGCCTCGTCTGTCTCTGTGAATGAGCGCAGTGTTCTGATCTGTCCTGTGTAGCGGTCCAAACCAAAGAGACTGTGGTCACTAACTTGCTGCAGTGAGAACAACAACCAGCCGTTATATCCTATATCAGCATCATAGGCTCTGACTTTAGTCACCAAGTGTCCTGCGTTCACATTGCGGGGAATCTCCTCCACACCTTCAGCAGAACCGTTGGAGCTGACTGGATACAGGATGACTGGAGCGTTGTCGTTCTGATCCAGAATGAACACGTTCACTGTCACGTTGCTGCTCAGTGACGGACTTCCAGAATCTGAGGCAACAACTTGGAACTGGAACGTTTTCAGAGTTTCAAAGTCAAAACTTTTGAGAGCTGAAATTTGTCCGTTCTCTGAATTGATATTTATAAAGGACGCTACCTCATGTTCACTCCCACCTCTCACAATATTAAAAGAAATTGCTGCATTTTCATTGGCATCCTTGTCAGTGGCAGTGACAGAGAATATCGGCTTTCCAGCAATGTTGTTCTCTGATAAATAAAAACGAAATGGATTTTGGATAAAATGTGGGCAATTATCGTTTACATCTGATATATGAATGTTTAAAGTTTGTGTCGTAGATAAGGGGGGTTCTCCACAGTCAATAGCGTGTATAATTATTTCATAATCAGAAATCATCTCTCTGTCTAAAAACTCTGTAGTTACAATTGAATATATGTTCTCCTTATACGAAGGTTTTAATGCAAATGGAACACCCGCGTTGATGCGTAAAATAATTTTTCCGTTGACACCAGAGTCTTTATCACTCACACTGATCAGAGAAATAACAGTTCCAGGCTTTGAATCTTCAGGGACAGTGTTTGACAGTGATGTCACTTCTATTTCTGGAGGATTGTCATTAACATCTTTAATCTTTACAATAACTCTGCACCCTCCAGTTAAAGGAGGTGTCCCTTTGTCCGACGCCTCAATATCAAGTTTATAAATACTATTTTCCTCAAAATCCAAGACTCCCTTCAGAATGATACGTCCACTGACACCATCCAATTCAAATATATCATAAATTTTACGCATTAGGGCTTTACTTAGACTGTACGTTATCTCTCCATTAGACCCTTCGTCTGGATCTATCGCTTTCACTGTTGTTATTGTAGTACCAGCAGGGACATTCTCATTGATTTCAATTTGATACGTATCCTTAATAAACACGGGACGATTATCATTATTATCAAGAACAATGACAGAAATGTTCAGCGTTCCTGATCTCGGAGGTTTGCCTCCATCAACCGCTGTAACAAGTAGCGAGTGTTGTTTACTTTTCTCTCGGTCTAAATATTTCTTCAGCACTAAAAATGGTGTTTTGTCTTCCTCGCTTTGGCTTGTTTCTAAATCAAAGTGATCATTTGATGATAGTGTGTAAGTGCGGATTGCGTTCACCCCAGAATCTGGATCCCGGGCCGCCTGCAATTGAAACCGCGTCCCCGGAGAGGTCTGCTCTGCTATCTGAAATCGCTGCTCCTTTTCGGAAAAACTGGGCGAGTGATCATTGACATCGGTGATTTCGACAACAATATGATGCATCTCCAGTGGATTTTCTACAACAATTTTCAGCTCCATCAGGCATGCGCCACTTCCCTGACATGTCTCCTCCCTGTCGATCTTCCTGCGAATCTGTAAAGCACCATTGTCCGGATTTACTTCAAAGAAACCGTCTTTAGATCCTGATACAACACGGAAACGCCGATCAGCCAGAGAGGATTTTTCGAGACCAAGATCCTTTGCAACGTTGCCAACAACGGTGCCTTCTTTCATCTCCTCCGGAACCGAATAACGCAAATCAGCCCAAGCTCGCTTCCCACACAGCAGCAGAAAAAGGACGTGAAAAATCATCCACCGGTCACTTGATCGAAATCGGTTTTTGCTCCCCATATTTATCCAACTGCGTAAACACACCAAGGTGTTTATCAGCGGTTAAAATGTGTGTATGCACAAAACATCCGGTCACATCCGTCTGCTTTCAGGATCAGTCGAGTTTCTGATCTGTGAGGTTGGAAACAAAAGCTTTTTCTGGTGGGGGGACGATAGAGACTCGATATTACAGTGACACCCAGAGGAGAACTTTGTGAACGGCCGGAAATGGGTAATAATAATAATAATAATAATAATAATAATAATAATAATAATAATAATAATAATAATAAAATAATAATAATAATAATAATAATAATAATAATAATAATAATAATAATAATAATAATAATAATAATAATAATAATTCATTTTCAGTCACTCTGGGTAGGGTTGGAAACTGATTTCTTTCCATTGACACCAAAAAATTGTTTTACTGGAATGCAACAGTTAATGCTACTAAACATATAAAATGAACGTTTGCTGAAAAAGATTGCTGATCCAAGTCAGCTACTTGTAATTTCAGATTAATGTTGCGACCAATTTGCCACAGAAGATTTCACAAACATATCACATAATCATTTAAAATCAGTGATTGAAAACAAAACAGATGTCAAGCTATCTATAGGACACGATCAAACCGCATATTACTGAGCGAAATAGATTCTAATAAAGAAACAGACAAAGCAAAAATTTCACGAAAAATACCATTTTGAAAGATACTTGGAAGGGGAGTCTGACCACAGTGTGTGTGTTTTTTTTTCTATTATAATTCTCGCCCTATTCAAACACATGTATAAATTTATTCTTCCTTGATGAAAGAATTACATATTGGGGCAATTCTTATAGTATCCCAAACTCCGTGACATACAATGAGCTATATAAAATTAATTTTAAATTCTTACCTCCTCATTGTTTCTCCTCCTGTCAGGGAGCACCAGCGTATTAGCGTGGCTGCCTGGTACTATAGTAGATCCTATACTCATCCTGGGTCCAACTAACATGTAGCGTTTGTCTCCTGATCTGTACTGGATGCTGTGGCACAGTGTCCCATCATAATTAGTCTCTGGCAGATATTTAGAAGTGTAGTCTGGAGATTTGGAGCACTGCATTGCAATCAGGACGATGATGCTGATGATGAAGAGAACTGACACGGAGCCCAAAGTGATCATCAGATAAAAAGTCACGTGACTGTCCTCATCGTCCTTTGCAGAACTCTGAAGGTCAGAAGCAGCAAAAGCCTCTTTGGGCTCCACCAGTTTGACCATCACAGTAGCTGTTGCTGACAGGGAAACGTTGCCATTGTCTTTGACCAGTATGACCAGTTTATGCTCAGCCTCGTCTGTCTCTGTGAATGAGCGCAGTGTTCTGATCTGTCCTGTGTAGCGGTCCAAACCAAAGAGACTGTGGTCACTAACTTGCTGCAGGGAGAACAACAACCAGCCGTTATATCCTATATCAGCATCATAGGCTCTGACTTTAGTCACCAAGTGTCCTGCGTTCACATTGCGGGGAATCTCCTCCACACCTTCAGCAGAACCGTTGGAGCTGACTGGATACAGGATGACTGGAGCGTTGTCGTTCTGATCCAGAATGAACACGTTCACTGTCACGTTGCTGCTCAGTGACGGACTTCCAGAATCTGAGGCAACCACTTGGAACTTGAACGTTTTCAGAGTTTCAAAGTCAAAACTTTTGAGAGCTGAAATTTGTCCGTTCTCTGAGTTTACGTTCAAGAATGACGTCACATCGTTTAACCTTGCGATACTATAACTGATCACAGCGTTCTCACTCACGTCATTGTCTGTTGCACTAACAGAAAATATTGAAGCTCCAGCAACATTATTTTCCACCAGATAAAACTGTAAAGGATTCTGGATAAATCTGGGACTGTTGTCATTTATATCCGATACCTGAACCTGTATACTTCTAACAGTAGACAAAGGCGGCTCACCACAGTCAACAGCCTGTATTATTATTTCATAGTGTGACGTCATTTCCCGATCCAAAAATGCCTTTGTGACGATAGAGTAAGTGTTCTCCTTATAGGAAGGTTTCAGCTCAAAAGGTACGTCTGAAGTGATGCGGGAAATAATTTTTCCATTGACACCAGAGTCTTTATCACTCACACTGATCAGAGAAATAACAGTTCCAGGCTTTGAATCTTCAGGGACAGTGTTTGACAGTGATGTCACTTCTATTTCTGGAGGATTGTCATTAACATCTTTTACCTTTACAATAACTCTGCAACGACTCCTAAATGGAGGTGTCCCTTTGTCCGACGCCTCAATATCTAATTTATATGTTTCTGATTCTTCATAATCCAACATTCCTTTCAGTTTAATCTGTCCAGTCAAACTATCTAATTCGAACAAATTGTAGATTTTTTGATGTATGGCCTCGCTCAGACTGTACTCTATTTCTCCATTAGCTCCTTCATCTGGATCTATTGCACTCACTTTAGTAACAGTTGTGCCAACAGGAACATTTTCATATATTTCAACTTGATATGTATCCTTAGTAAATTGGGGACGATTATCATTAATATCAAGAACAATAATGGAAACATTTAATGTTCCAGATCTTTGAGGTTTACCTCCATCAACCGCTGTCACAACTAACGAGTGTTTCTGTTTTTCCTCTCTATCTAATTGTTTCTTTAGCAACAAAAGTGGGATTTTATCTTCATCGGTTTGACTCGTCTCGATGTCAAAATGATCATTTGCTGATAGTATATATGTACGGATGGAATTCACTCCGGAGTCCGGATCGCGGGCAACACGCAGCTGAAATCGAGTTCCCGGGGATGTGTGTTCTGCCATTTCAAACCTTTGTTCAGTTTCAGGAAAACTAGGTGAGTGATCATTAATATCGGTGATTTCTACAACAACATAATGTATTTCCAGAGGGTTTTCAACAAGAATCTTAAGCTCAATCAAACACGCACTTCTGCCCGGACACGTCTCCTCTCTGTCGATTTTCTTACGGACCTTTAACGCACCAGTGTCCGCGTCCACGTCGAAAAAAGCCTCCTTAGATCCAGAAACAACGCGCAATCCCCGATCAGCCAGCGATGTTCTATCCATTCCAAGATCTTTAGCGACATTTCCAACAGCGGTTCCTTCTCTCGTCTCCTCTGGAATTGAATACCGCAGTTCAGCCACAGCCTTCCCGAAAATCAGCAGGACGGAAAAAGGAAAAAGGAAAAAGCAGGAACGGGCTCCAAAGCGACGTGTTTTATTTCCCATCGTGATTCCCAAACGCATCCACACACGAGCCTGTGTCAGCAACAATCGGATTGTGTAATTCCGACCTTTTCAATATCGCATATAGGAAATAGAGGACCCGGACTCACCGAGGCTCAGAATGAAATCGAGTGCATCCTCAGCTGTGAGCTACCGAACAAAGCCTTCAGTGAGGAGGGTCTGGTTCCCGTTTATGGCACTTTTGATGTAACAGTGACACCAAGAGGGGGAGAATCCACGTGGTTCACAGTTGCCAAGAACACAATTATATTAAAAAGATGCCCGTTATCATACTCGTAAAAACAACCCGTCATTTCAGTGTTGTCAGGCTATAACGGGCAGTTCTACGTGTATTATTAATTATTTACCTCTGTTTTCAGAATTGTAGACACTGCAGTACAAGATAGTGAGAAGTAAAAAATAATTGTTGACTGACCAGACGAGAGATTTTCTCTGATTGGATTCCAAGAATTTCAGCACCATGGAAAGCAAATGAATCTCAGTTTACCCTTTTAAAAAATCTATATTCATCTATTATAAAGAGAAAACAGCACCAAAAGTAACAAATAAAAGAAAAACTGGATAACTGTAATCAATGTTAAGACCTGTGTACTGAGTGTTATGATTCAAAAGAGTTTGACTTAAAAATATTTCCCAGCATTTGCCAAACATGATATAAATGAATCAAGTATGGAGCTGTGAGAAACTAGGAATTGATAATACTGCATTCAATAGTTATTTGAGAATAATACATTTTATAATGACATTTTCTTTTGTTTTTTATGTGTTTTTCCTGTCAGGAAAATCTGTAGGTAAGCAGCACAAAGAGGGACTGACGTTTCCTTTTATAGCTTGAGAACTGGCTGAAATTAAGACCCAACAATCACCTCTCTTATTCCATCACAAATAACATTCATCAACATGGTACACATCTGAGCAATCAGCAAAACATTTAACTACAAATCTCTTACCTCCTCATTGTTTCTCCTCCTGTCAGGGAGCACCAGCGTGTTAGCGTGGCTGCCTGGTACTATAGTAGATCCTATACTCATCCTGGGTCCAACTAACATGTAGCGTTTGTCTCCTGATCTGTACTGGATGCTGTGGCACAGTGTCCCATCATAATTAGTCTCTGGCAGATATTTAGAAGTGTAGTCTGGAGATTTGGAGCACTGCATTGCAATCAGGACGATGATGCTGATGATGAAGAGAACTGACACGGAGCCCAAAGTGATGATCAGATAAAAAGTCACGTGACTGTCCTCATCGTCCTTTGCAGAACTTTGAAGGTCAGAAGCAGCAAAAGCCTCTTTGGGCTCCACCAGTTTGACCATGACAGTAGCTGTTGCTGACAGGGAAACGTTGCCATTGTCTTTGACCAGTATGACCAGTTTATGCTCAGCCTCGTCTGTCTCTGTGAATGAGCGCAGTGTTCTGATCTGTCCTGTGTAGCGGTCCAAACCAAAGAGACTGTGGTCACTAACTTGCTGCAGTGAGAACAACAACCAGCCGTTATATCCTATATCAGCATCATAGGCTCTGACTTTAGTCACCAAGTGTCCTGCGTTCACATTGCGGGGAATCTCCTCCACACCTTCAGCAGAACCGTTGGAGCTGACTGGATACAGGATGACTGGAGCGTTGTCGTTCTGATCCAGAATGAACACGTTCACTGTCACGTTGCTGCTCAGTGACGGACTTCCAGAATCTGAGGCAACAACTTGGAACTGGAACGTTTTCAGTGTCTCAAAGTCAAAACTTTTCAAAGCTAAAATATCTCCATTATCTTGATTGATGTTTAGAAAGGTGGTTGCTTTAATGTCAGTGCTTGAATCTCTCGCAATTTGATAGGAAATCACCGCATTATCTCCCTCGTCACCATCTTGGGCATTTACAGAAAAAAGTGACACTCCTGGCTCATTATTCTCACAGACATAAAAGTTGTACTGACCTTGGAAAAACTGTGGACTGTTGTCATTGACATCAGAGACTACAACTCTGACTGTCTTGTCAGTTGTTAGGGCTGGTTCACCCCTGTCTTTTGCTGTGATTGTGACGTCATATATCGATTGGTTTTCCCTGTCCAGGTGTGACTTTGTAACAATGGCGTGCATGTTTTCCTGCACTGACGGCATTAATGTGAAGGGAACATCGCCGGCAACAAAGCTGATAACATTTCCGTTTATCCCAGAGTCTAAATCAGTAATGCTTATAAGTGCTACTGTAGTTCCAGGTCTGGAGTCCTCTGAAATTTTGTTAGACAGCGATGTCACCTCAATTATAGGTGAATTGTCATTAACATCTTTGATTTTTACAGTTATACTTTTATCTGTTCTGAGTGGCACGGAACCACTGTCAGATGCCTGGATATCTATCTCATAACTATCGTCCACTTCATAATCTAATTTTCCTTTTACAATTATTTCTCCTGTGGCGGCGTTAACATCAAAAAGCTCACGAACTTTGCTGTTCACGTTGCCAAAAGAATAGCTAACGTCTCCATTTAAACCGTCGTCCATGTCTGTGGCGTTGACTCGTATTATTGTCGTTCCGGGCGGCACATTTTCATTTATTTCTGTGGAATACGCATCCTTTGTAAACACGGGCGCGTTATCATTCACATCTAAGACGTCAATCATTATCTCCATGGTCCCTGATTTGGGTGGCTTGCCTCCATCCAGGGCCGTCAGCAGCAGCCTGTGGTTGCTGACGGCCTCTCTGTCTAATGGGCGTTGCAGCAGTAAAATCGGCACTTTCCCGTCTTTACCGCGGTCTTTGACTTCAAGGCGAAAATGGTTGTTTTGACTTAATTTATATTGCTGAACGGAATTTAATCCACTATCAGGATCCAGTGCTGCTTGTAGCTGGAATTTGGTTCCCGATAAGGTGGACTCTGATATTTCCAGCCTTTTACTGTTCTCCGGGAAGGATGGCGAGTGGTCGTTCACGTCTAACACTTCGACTGCAACATAATGGATTTCAAGTGGGTTCTCGAGCACCGTTTTAAGGTTTATCACGCAAGCTCCGGACCGCTGGCATATTTGTTCTCGGTCAATGTTACGGTTTATATATAAAACGCCGTCGTTTTCATTTACCTTGAAAAGGGGGTCGTTGACGCTGGAAACAATGCGGAATCCCCTTAATTTCAAAACATTTGAATCTATTCCAAGATCTTTTGCTATATTTCCAACAGCGGTGCCTTCCTTGATCTCCTCTGTTACAGAATATTTGATCTGGCCGGTCGTTTTTGGAAGAATCAAACACAAAACCATCATGAAAACAATCCATTTCCATCCGCGTCGCCAGGAGTCCTGTCCACTCCGTTCCATTGTCCAATACCAATGCCAAAAAATCCACGATTTATCAACTAATATACAATAGGTTTACGATTTTTTATGAGCTGATGCAAAAAGACAAGCCTTACGAGGGATGACTTGGAAAACAGATGGTTAAAATAAAATTACATCCAGGAGACGCTCGTCTGCATGGTAAATGGTTCAGAGGCAGCCGTTCAGGCTGGTTAAGAGTAAACCAGTAACCCGTATTTCTGGACGTTTAGTGCCACCTTGCGATCAACTCAAAAAAACGAACAAATCTGAACAAAGGCATATCAGAACCAGCCAAGAGAAATTCAGGAGTCATTAAAGTAATTTAGCCGAGGAAAATATGACAACAAAAGGAGGCGATGTATAAAGTACAAGAATTGTTTCTCACAATAAAACAGACAAAAAGATGAGTATTATTACTTGCATTATTTGTAGTAAGAGTCAAATAAGTATTATTTCAATTACTATTATTTAATTTTTTTTGTTAAAAGTAATTCAAAACTATAAATGTGATATACTTGATTTAAAATAATTATGCGTTTAGTTATGACAGTACTGTAATTCTATTATAAAGATTGTGCAAACAGGAATTAAAACAATGTTTGAATGGCTCTTACCTCCTCATTGTTTCTCCTCCTGTCAGGGAGCACCAGCGTATTAGCGTGGCTGCCTGGTACTATAGTAGATCCTATACTCATCCTGGGTCCAACTAACATGTAGCGTTTGTCTCCTGATCTGTACTGGATGCTGTGGCACAGTGTCCCATCATAATTAGTCTCTGGCAGATATTTAGAAGTGTAGTCTGGAGATTTGGAGCACTGCATTGCAATCAGGACGATGATGCTGATGATGAAGAGAACTGACACGGAGCCCAAAGTGATCATCAGATAAAAAGTCACGTGACTGTCCTCATCGTCCTTTGCAGAACTCTGAAGGTCAGAAGCAGCAAAAGCCTCTTTGGGCTCCACCAGTTTGACCATCACAGTAGCTGTTGCTGACAGGGAAACGTTGCCATTGTCTTTGACCAGTATGACCAGTTTATGCTCAGCCTCGTCTGTCTCTGTGAATGAGCGCAGTGTTCTGATCTGTCCTGTGTAGCGGTCCAAACCAAAGAGACTGTGGTCACTGACTTGCTGCAGTGAGAACAACAACCAGCCGTTATATCCTATATCAGCATCATAGGCTCTGACTTTAGTCACCAAGTGTCCTGCGTTCACATTGCGGGGAATCTCCTCCACACCTTCAGCAGAACCGTTGGAGCTGACTGGATACAGGATGACTGGAGCGTTGTCGTTCTGATCCAGAATGAACACGTTCACTGTCACGTTGCTGCTCAGTGACGGACTTCCAGAATCTGAGGCAACAACTTGGAACTGGAACGTTTTTAGAGTTTCAAAGTCAAAACTTTTCAGAGCTGAAATTTGTCCGTTCTCTGAGTTTACGTTCAAGAATGACGTCACATCGTTTAACCTTGCGATACTATAACTGATCACAGCGTTCTCACTCACGTCATTGTCTGTTGCACTAACAGAAAATATTGAAGCTCCAGCAACATTATTTTCCACCAGATAAAACTGTAAAGGATTCTGGATAAATCTGGGACTGTTGTCATTTATATCCGATACCTGAACCTGAATACTTCTAACAGTAGACAAAGGCGGCTCACCACAGTCAACAGCCTGTATTATTATTTCATAGTGTGACGTCATTTCCCGATCCAAAAATGCCTTTGTGACGATTGAATAAGCGTTCTCCTTATATGAAGGTTTCAGCTCAAAAGGTACGTCTGAAGTGATGCGGGAAATAATTTTTCCATTGACACCAGAGTCTTTATCACTCACACTGATCAGAGAAATAACAGTTCCAGGTTTTGAATCTTCAGGGACAGTGTTTGACAGTGATGTCACTTCTATTTCTGGAGGATTATCATTAACGTCGATGATCTTAATAATGACTCTGCACTCACCCGTTAAAGGAGGTGTTCCTTTATCTGATGCTTCAACATCCAGTTTGTAAATCTCGTTTTCTTCATAATCCACTGTTCCTTTTACAGTAATTATTCCAGTTATTGTGTCCAATTCAAAAATGTCATAGATTTTTCGCCTGAGTGTTTTTCCTAACGTGTATTCAATTTCTCCATTACTGCCTTCATCAGGGTCAGATGCAAGTAATCTAAATACTGAAGTTCCCGCTTTAATATTTTCTTTAATGGAAATTTGATAGATCTCTTGATTAAATATAGGACGGTTGTCGTTACTATCAAGAACAGAAATCGTTACATTTAACGCCCCTGATCTCGGAGGTTTTCCTCCGTCTACAGCTGTAACTATTAGCTTGTGTTTGTCTTTATGTTCTCGATCTAAAGTTTTCTTTAAAACTAAAAATGGAACCTTTTCCTCCTCAATTTGGCTGATGTCGATTTCAAAATGCTCGTTTGCGGTCACCGTGTAGGTTCGAATCGAATTAATTCCAGCATCAGTATCACGAGCAGTGTGCAACTGAAATCTCCTTCCTGGTAATGTGTGCTCAGCGATTGCAAACGTTTGTTCCTTCTCAGGAAATGTAGGAGAATGATCGTTCACATCGGTAATTTCCACATTTATGTAGTGTATCTCCAAAGGATTCTCCACCAGGATTTTCAGCTCCATTACACAAGCGCCGCTGCCCTGACAGAGCTGCTCCCTGTCGATGTGCTTGCGCACGAACAGAGCCCCGTTATTCTGGTTCACCTCAAAAATAGCCTCCTCGTTCCCAGACACAGCGCGGAACCGTCGATCAGTCAAAGAACCGCTATCAAGGCCGAGATCCTTTGCCACATTTCCCACCACAGTTCCCACTCGTACCTCCTCTGGAACAGAGTACCGTATCTGAGCCGAAGCCTGCTCCCCGAACAGCAGCACTAGAGCCAAAAAAAAAGAAATCCGACGAACCCCCCGTCGATGGTTTTCTATGACGATCTTCATCATTATCCAGCAACACACGGATGACGGTGAGCAAAACACAAAAGAAATGAACGTCCAACCCGCTAATTAACGCATAATTTGAAGCAGCGAAATTCTACTACACTCTGATTCTGTCTGAACCAAATACAGACTCGAGTCTGTTCAGCAAACAAAGGTTTTTAAGGGGAGGGACACCGTGGACTAAGTTGCCGGTGTAAGAGTGACACCCAGTGGTAAAGAAAACGGAGAACGTCTCATTTACATGAACGAATATATGAGCAAATATAAAACTGATCACTGAATAGTATTATAGCCTGCATCAAACTGGTTTTCTAAAAACAAAACTTTTCATGAGCTGAGATTATTTTATGAATGCCAGCCGGACGTGTTTCAGCACCAGGGACAGAACTCCAGCCTCAGACTGCTCAAGGTTCAAAGTGCTGCAGGGAGAGAAAAACCGCGCCCGACTGATCTAATAAATAACTGTGCTTGTACAAGTTAACACAACACCTGCAGCAACTGTTCAGTACAGACATTAGTCTGGCCTGGTTCGAACAGTGATCACATGTTATAACAGATATTTATCATCTATTTTTTAAAAAACCAATACATAGAACTTTTTGCTAAAATATTAACGAACAAATTGAATTCAGATCTATTTAGAAATGATCCCCCTAATTACTGAAAGAAATGATATACACATTTTTAAATACCTTGACTAAAAAAATAGTATTATGTGTTTCACTGGTGACATTAGTACCGGTAAATAGAAGAATGAATAAAAGTTCACAGTCTCTTACCTCCTCATTGTTTCTCCTCCTGTCAGGGAGCACCAGTGTATTAGCGTGGCTGCCTGGTACTATAGTAGATCCTATACTCATCCTGGGTCCAACTAACATGTAGCGTTTGTCTCCTGATCTGTACTGGATGCTGTGGCACAGTGTTCCATCATAATTAGTCTCTGGCAGATATTTAGAAGTGTAGTCTGGAGATTTGGAGCACTGCATTGCAATCAGGACGATGATGCTGATGATGAAGAGAACTGACACGGAGCCCAAAGTGATGATCAGATAAAAAGTCACGTGACTGTCCTCATCGTCCTTTGCAGAACTCTGAAGGTC
The DNA here is from genome assembly GCF_003711565.1 of Takifugu flavidus. Classification (NCBI taxonomy): domain Eukaryota; kingdom Metazoa; phylum Chordata; class Actinopteri; order Tetraodontiformes; family Tetraodontidae; genus Takifugu; species Takifugu flavidus. The sequence goes on along the minus strand of NC_079528.1, from coordinate 9,938,019 downwards.
AGAAGCAGCAAAAGCCTCTTTGGGCTCCACCAGTTTGACCATCACAGTAGCTGTTGCTGACAGGGAAACGTTGCCATTGTCTTTGACCAGTATGACCAGTTTATGCTCAGCCTCGTCTGTCTCTGTGAATGAGCGCAGTGTTCTGATCTGTCCTGTGTAGCGGTCCAAACCAAAGAGACTGTGGTCACTAACTTGCTGCAGTGAGAACAACAACCAGCCGTTATATCCTATATCAGCATCATAGGCTCTGACTTTAGTCACCAAGTGTCCTGCGTTCACATTGCGGGGAATCTCCTCCACACCTTCAGCAGAACCGTTGGAGCTGACTGGATACAGGATGACTGGAGCGTTGTCGTTCTGATCCAGAATGAACACGTTCACTGTCACGTTGCTGCTCAGTGACGGACTTCCAGAATCTGAGGCAACAACTTGGAACTGGAACGTTTTCAAAGTTTCAAAGTCAAAACTTTTCAGAGCTGAAATTTGTCCGTTCTCTGAGTTTACGTTCAAGAATGACGTCACATCGTTTAACCTTGCGATACTATAACTGATCACAGCGTTCTCACTCACGTCATTGTCTGTTGCACTAACAGAAAATATTGAAGCTCCAGCAACATTATTTTCCACCAGATAAAACTGTAAAGGATTCTGGATAAATCTGGGACTGTTGTCATTTATATCCGATACCTGAACCTGAATACTTCTAACAGTAGACAAAGGCGGCTCACCACAGTCAACAGCCTGTATTATTATTTCATAGTGTGACGTCATTTCCCGATCCAAAAATGCCTTTGTGACGATAGAGTAAGTGTTCTCCTTATAGGAAGGTTTCAGCTCAAAAGGTACGTCTGAAGTGATGCGGGAAATAATTTTTCCATTGACACCAGAGTCTTTATCACTCACACTGATCAGAGAAATAACAGTTCCAGGCTTTGAATCTTCAGGGACAGTGTTTGACAGTGATGTCACTTCTATTTCTGGAGGATTGTCATTAACATCTTTTACCTTTACAATAACTCTGCAACGACTCGTTAGCAGTGGAGGTGTCCCTTTGTCCGTCGCCTCAATATCTAATTTATATGTTTCTGATTCTTCATAATTCAACAGCCCCTTAAGCCGAATTTTACCATTTAATCTATCCAGTTCAAATATGTCATAAACGTTACGTACTAATGTTTTGCTGAGACTGTACTCTATTTCTCCATTAGCTCCTTCATCTTGATCTATCGCACTCACTTTAGTTACAGTTGTGCCAACAGGAACATTTTCGAAAATTTCGACTTGATATGTATCCTTAGTAAATACAGGACGATTATCATTAATATCAAGAACAATAATGGAAACATTTAATGTTCCAGATCTTTGAGGTTTACCTCCATCAACCGCTGTCACAACTAACGAGTGTTCTGTTTTTCCTCTCTATCTAATTGTTTCTTTAGCAACAAAAGTGGGGTTTTATCTTCATCGGTTTGACTCGTCTCGATATCAAAATGATCATTTGCTGATAGTATATATGTACGGATGGAATTCACTCCGGAGTCCGGATCGCGGGCTGCGTGTATTTCGAATCGAGCCCCCGATGATGTTTGCTCTGCAATTTGAATCCTTTGTTCAGTTTCAGGAAAACTAGGTGAGTGATCATTAACATCGGTGATTTCTACAACAACATAATGTATTTCCAGAGGGTTTTCAACAAGAATCTTAAGCTCAATCAAACACGCACTTCTGCCCGGACACGTCTCCTCTCGGTCGATTTTCTTACGGACCTTTAACGCACCAGTGTCCGCGTCCACGTCGAAAAAAGCCTCCTTAGATCCAGAAACAACGCGCAATCCCCGATCAGCCAGCGATGTTCTATCCATTCCAAGATCTTTAGCGACATTTCCAACAGCGGTTCCTTCTCTCGTCTCCTCTGGAATTGAATACCGCAGTTCAGCCACAGCCTTCCCGAAAATCAGCAGGACGGAAAAATGAAAAAGGAAAAAGCAGGAACGGGATCCAAAGCGACGTGTTTTATTTCCCATCGTGATTCCCAAACGCATCCACACACGAGCCTGTGTCAGCAACAATCGGATTGTGTAATTCCGACCTTTTCAATATCGCATATAGGAAATAGAGGACCCGGACTCACCGAGGCTCAGAATGAAATCAAGTGCATCCTCAGCTGTGAGCTACCGAACAAAGCCTTCAGTGAGGAGGGTCTGGTTCCCGTTTATGGCACTTTTGATGTAACAGTGACACCAAGAGGGGGAGAAACCACGTGGTTCACAGTTGCCAAGAACACAATTAATTAAAAAGATGCCCGTTATTATACTCGTAAAAACAACCCGTCATTTCAGTGTTTTCAGGCTATAACGGGCAGTTCTACGTGTATTATTAATTATTTACCTCTGTTTCTAGAATTGTAGACACTGCAGTACAAGATAGTGAGAAGTAAAAAAGAATTGTTGACTGACCAGACGAGAGATTTTCTCTGACTGGATTCCAAGAATTTCAGCACCATGGAAAGCAAATGGATCTCAGTTTACCCTTTTAAAAAATCTATATTCATCTATTATAAAGAGAAAACAGCACCAAAAGTAACAAATAAAAGAAAACTCTTCAATGAGAAACAGGATAACTGTAATCATTGTTACGACCTGTGTACTGAGTGTTATGATTCAAAAGAGTTTGACTTTATATTTAGCAGCTTTTGCCAAACATGATATAAATTAATCAAGTATGGAGCCGTGAGAAACAAGGAATTGATAATACTGCTTTCAATAATTATTTGAGAATAATACATTCTATTATAACATTTTTGTTGTTTTTTATGTTTTTTTTCCTGTCAGAGAAATCTGTAGGTAAGCAGCACAAAGAGGGACTGAAGGTCAATTTTCTAGTTTGAGAACTGGCTAAAATTCAGACCCAACAATCTCCTCTCTTTCTCCATCATAAATAACATTCATCAACATGGTACACATCTGAGCAATCAGAAAAACATTTAACTACAAATCTCTTACCTCCTCATTGTTTCTCCTCCTGTCAGGGAGCACCAGTGTATTAGCGTGGCTGCCTGGTACTATAGTAGATCCTATACTCATCCTGGGTCCAACTAACATGTAGCGTTTGTCTCCTGATCTGTACTGGATGCTGTGGCACAGTGTCCCATCATAATTAGTCTCTGGCAGATATTTAGAAGTGTAGTCTGGAGATTTGGAGCACTGCATTGCAATCAGGACGATGATGCTGATGATGAAGAGAACTGACACGGAGCCCAAAGTGATGATCAGATAAAAAGTCACGTGACTGTCCTCATCGTCCTTTGCAGAACTTTGAAGGTCAGAAGCAGCAAAAGCCTCTTTGGGCTCCACCAGTTTGACCATGACAGTAGCTGTTGCTGACAGGGAAACGTTGCCATTGTCTTTGACCAGTATGACCAGTTTATGCTCAGCCTCGTCTGTCTCTGTGAATGAGCGCAGTGTTCTGATCTGTCCTGTGTAGCGGTCCAAACCAAAGAGACTGTGGTCACTAACTTGCTGCAGTGAGAACAACAACCAGCCGTTATATCCTATATCAGCATCATAGGCTCTGACTTTAGTCACCAAGTGTCCTGCGTTCACATTGCGGGGAATCTCCTCCACACCTTCAGCAGAACCGTTGGAGCTGACTGGATACAGGATGACTGGAGCGTTGTCGTTCTGATCCAGAATGAACACGTTCACTGTCACGTTGCTGCTCAGTGACGGACTTCCAGAATCTGAGGCAACAACTTGGAACTGGAACGTTTTCAAAGTTTCAAAGTCAAAACTTTTCAGAGCTGAAATTTGTCCAGTTTTTGAATTGATATTTAGAAAAGAAAGTATGTCATTATGACTGACGTCTCTCAGAATGTCATAGGTAATCTCTGCATTTTCATTAATATCATTGTCCTTTGCATTCACGGAGAATATTGTTTTTCCTGGAATATTATTTTCCTCCAGATAAAAAAATAAAGCACTTTGTTCAAAATGTGGGCTGTTGTCGTTAACATCTGATAAATAAATGTTCAGTGTTTTTAGAGCTGACAGGGGAGGTTCTCCACAATCAAAGGCTTTAATCAATATTTCATAACTGGACACCTCCTCTCTGTCTAGGGGTCCCCTGCTGACAACAGAGTATGTGTTTTCTTTGTATGAAGGCTTTAATTCAAATGGGACATCATTCAAAATTTGGGAAATTATTTTTGCATTGACTCCAGAGTCTTTATCCTTCACACTGATCAGAGAAATAACAGTTCCAGGCTTTGAACCTTCAGGTACAGTATTGGACAGTGACGTCACCTCTATTTCCGGTGGATTGTCGTTGACGTCTAAAATCTTAATAACAATTCTACACTCACCCGATAATGGTGGTGCTCCTTTATCTGATGCCTCAATATCGAGTTCATACATGTCATTTTGCTCATAGTCCACTAATCCCTTTATTTTAATATCTCCAGTTAATTTGTCCAGTTCAAAAATGTCAAAGACTGATTTTTTCACAGTTTTTCCAAATCTGTATTCAATTTCTCCATTAATTCCTTCATCGGGATCTGTTGCATTCAGACTAAATATAGAGGTGCCAATTTTTATATTTTCTTTCATAGAAATTTGATACATCTCTTGAGTAAATGTCGGACGGTTATCATTAATATCAAGAACAATAATGGTAACATTTAACGCCCCTGATCTCGGAGGTTTTCCTCCGTCTACAGCTGTAACTATTAGCGTGTGTTTATCTTTATGTTCTCGATCTAGCAATTTCTTAAGCACTAGAAATGGAATCTTTCCAGCATCACTTTGTCGTACACTTATTTCAAAATGTTCGTTTGCGGTCACCGTGTAGGTTCGAATCGAATTAATTCCAGCATCAGGATCACGAGCAGTGTGCAACTGAAATCTCCTTCCTGGTAATGTGTGCTCAGCGATTTCAAACGTCTGTTCCTTCTCGGGAAATGTAGGAGAATGATCGTTCACATCGGTAATTTCCACATTTATGTAGTGTATCTCCAAAGGATTCTCCACCAGGATTTTCAGCTCCATTACACAAGCGCCGCTGCCCTGACAGAGCTGCTCCCTGTCGATGTGCTTGCGCACGAACAGAGCCCCGTTATTCTGGTTCACCTCAAAAATAGCCTCCTCGTTTCCAGACACAGCGCGGAACCGTCGATCAGTCAAAGAACCGCTATCAAGGCCGAGATCCTTTGCCACATTTCCCACCACAGTTCCCACTCGAACCTCCTCTGGAACAGAGTACCGTATCTGAGCCGAAGCCTGCTCCCCGAACAGCAGCACTAGAGCCAAATAAAAAGAAATCCGACGAACCCCCCGTCGATGGTTTTCTCTGACGATCTTCATCATTATCCAGCAACACACGGATGACGGTGAGCAAAACACAAAAGAAATGAACGTCCAACCCGCTAATTAACGCATAATTTGAAGCAGCGAAATTCTACTACACTCTGATTCTGTCTGAACCAAATACAGACTCGAGTCTGTTCAGCAAACAAAGGTTTTTAAGGGGAGGGACACCGTGGACTAAGTTGCCGGTGTAAGAGTGACACCCAGTGGTAAAGAAAACGGAGAACGTCTCATTTACATGAACGAATATATGAGCAAATATAAAACTAATCACTGAATAGTAGTATAGCCTGCATCAAACTGGTTTTCTAAAAAAAAAACTTCATGGCTGGGATTATTTTATGAATGCCAGCCGGACGTGTTTCAGCACCAAGGACAGAACTCCAGCCTCAGACTGCTCAAGGTTCAAAGTGCTGCAGGGAGAGAGAAACCGCGCCCGACTGACCTAAGAAATAACTGTGCTTGTACAAGTTAACACAACACCTGCAGCAACTGTTCAGTACAGACATTAGTCTGGCCTGGTTCGAACAGTGATCACATGTAATAACAAATATTTATAATCTATTTTTTTTAAAAACCAATACATAGAACTTTTTGCTAAAATATTAACAAACAAATTGAATTCAGATCTATTTAAAAATGATCCCCCTAATTACTGAAAGAAATGATACACACATTATTAAATACCTTGACTAAAAAAAATAGTATTATGTGTTTCACTGGTGACATTAGTAAATAGAAGAACGAATAAAAGTTCACAGTCTCTTACCTCCTCATTGTTTCTCCTCCTGTCAGGGAGCACCAGCGTATTAGCGTGGCTGCCTGGTACTATAGTAGATCCTATACTCATCCTGGGTCCAACTAACATGTAGCGTTTGTCTCCTGATCTGTACTGGATGCTGTGGCACAGTGTCCCATCATAATTAGTCTCTGGCAGATATTTAGAAGTGTAGTCTGGAGATTTGGAGCACTGCATTGCAATCAGGACGATGATGCTGATGATGAAGAGAACTGACACGGAGCCCAAAGTGATCATCAGATAAAAAGTCACGTGACTGTCCTCATCGTCCTTTGCAGAACTTTGAAGGTCAGAAGCAGCAAAAGCCTCTTTGGGCTCCACCAGTTTGACCATCACAGTAGCTGTTGCTGACAGGGAAACGTTGCCATTGTCTTTGACCAGTATGACCAGTTTATGCTCAGCCTCGTCTGTCTCTGTGAATGAGCGCAGTGTTCTGATCTGTCCTGTGTAGCGGTCCAAACCAAAGAGACTGTGGTCACTAACTTGCTGCAGTGAGAACAACAACCAGCCGTTATATCCTATATCAGCATCATAGGCTCTGACTTTAGTCACCAAGTGTCCTGCGTTCACATTGCGGGGAATCTCCTCCACACCTTCAGCAGAACCGTTGGAGCTGACTGGATACAGGATGACTGGAGCGTTGTCGTTCTGATCCAGAATGAACACCTTCACTGTCACGTTGCTGCTCAGTGACGGACTTCCAGAATCTGAGGCAACCACTTGGAACTGGAACGTTTTTAGAGTTTCAAAGTCAAAACTTTTTAGAGCTGAAATTTGTGTCCGTTCTCTGAGTTTACGTTCAAGAATGACGTCACATCGTTTAACCTTGCGATACTATAACTGATCACAGCGTTCTCACTCACGTCATTGTCTGTTGCACTAACAGAAAATATTGAAGCTCCAGCAACATTATTTTCCACCAGATAAAACTGTAAAGGATTCTGGATAAATCTGGGACTGTTGTCATTTATATCCGATACCTGAACCTGAATACTTCTAACAGTAGACAAAGGCGGCTCACCACAGTCAACAGCCTGTATTATTATTTCATAGTGTGATGTCATTTCCCGATCCAAAAATGCCTTTGTGACGATAGAGTAAGTGTTCTCCTTATAGGAAGGTTTCAGCTCAAAAGGTACGTCTGAAGTGATGCGGGAAATAATTTTGCCGTTGACGCCAGAGTCTTTATCACACTCACACTGATCAGAGAAATAACAGTTCCAGGCTTTGAATCTTCAGGGACAGTGTTTGACAGTGATGTCACTTCTATTTCTGGAGGATTGTCATTAACATCTTTTACCTTTACAATAACTCTGCAACGACTCGTTAGTGGAGGTGTCCCTTTGTCCGACGCCTCAATATCTAATTTATATGTTTCTGATTCTTCATAATCCAACATTCCCTTCAGTTTAATCTGTCCAGTCAAACTATCTAATTCGAACAAATTGGAGATTTTTTGATGTATGGCCTCGCTCAGACTGTACTCTATTTCTCCATTAGCTCCTTCATCTGGATCTATTGCACTCACTCACTTTAGTACAGTTGTCCCAACGGGAACATTTTCGAAAATTTCTACTTGATATGTTTCCTTAGTAATTGGGGTCTATTATCATTATTATCAAGAACAATAATGGAAACATTTAATGTTCCAGATCTTTGAGGTTTACCTCCATCAACCGCTGTCACAACTAACGAGTGCTTCTGTTTTTCCTCTCTATCTAATTGTTTCTTTAGCAACAAAAGTGGATTTTATTTATCTTCATCGGTTTGACTCGTCTCGATATCAAAATGATCATTTGCTGATATTAAATATGTACGGATGGAATTCACGCCGGAGTCCGGATCGCGGGCAACACGCAGCTGAAATCGAGCCCCCGATGATGTTTGCTCTGCAATTTGAATCCTTTGTTCAGTTTCAGGAAAACTAGGTGAGTGATCATTAATATCGGTGATTTCTACAACAACATAATGTATTTCCAGAGGGTTTTCAACAAGAATCTTAAGCTCAATCAAACACGCACTTCTGCCCGGACACGTCTCCTCTCTGTCGATTTTCTTACGGACCTTTAACGCACCAGTGTCCGCGTCCACGTCGAAAAAAGCCTCCTTAGATCCAGAAACAACGCGCAATCCCCGATCAGCCAGCGATGTTCTATCCATTCCAAGATCTTTAGCGACATTTCCAACAGCGGTTCCTTCTCTCGTCTCCTCTGGAATTGAATACCGCAGTTCAGCCACAGCCTTCCCGAAAATCAGCAGGACGGAAAAAGGAAAAAGGAAAAAGCAGGAACGGGATCCAAAGCGACGTGTTTTATTTCCCATCGTGATTCCCAAACGCATCCACACACGAGCCTGTGTCAGCAACAATCGGATTGTGTAATTCCGACCTTTTCAATATCGCATATAGGAAATAGAGGTCCCGGACTCACCGAGGCTCAGAATGAAATCGAGTGCATCCTCAGCTGTGAGCTACCGAACAAAGCCTTCAGCGAGGAGGGTCTGGTTCCCGTTTATGGCACTTTTGATGTAACAGTGACACCAAGAGGGGGAGAAACCACGTGGTTCACAGTTGCCAAGAACACAATTATATTAAAAAGATGCCCGTTATTATACTCGTAAAAACAACCCGTCATTTCAGTATTTTCAGACTATAATGGGCAGTTCTACGTGTATTATTAATTATTTACCTCTGTTTTTAGAATTGTAGACACTGCAGTACAAGATAGTGAGAAGTAAAAAAAAGAATTGTTGACTGACCAGAGAGAGATTTTCTCTGATTGGATTCCAAGAATTTCAGCACCATGGAAAGCAAATGGATCTCAGTTTACCCTTTTAAAAAATCTATATTCATTTGTCATGAAGAGAAAACAGCGCAAGAACTAACAAATAAAATAAACTCTTCAATAAGAAAAAGGATAACTGCAATCATTGTTAAGACCTGTACATAAAGTACTGAAGAAGCCTTCTGGATAGAAGGCAAAATAGCTTCAAAAGAGAAGAAAAACACTCTAGTTAACACAGAAAACTACCTTGGTTAAGGTACTGAGTGTTATGATTCAAAGGGTTTTACTTAAAAATATTTACCAGCATTTGCCAAACATGATATAAATGAATCAAGTATGGAGCTGTGAGAAACTAGGAATGATAATAATACTGCTTTCAATAGTTATTTATGCTGACATGTTTTCATTATTTTTTTTTATTTTTTATGTGTTTTTCCTGGAAGATAAATCTGTAGGTAAGCAGCACAAAGAGGACTGAAGGTCAATTTTCTAGTTTGAGAACTGGGTAAAATTCAGACCCAACAATCTCCTCTCTTTTTCCATCATAAATAACATTCATCAACATGGTACACATCTGAGTAATCAGAAAAACATTTAACTACAAATCTCTTACCTCCTCATTGTTTCTCCTCCTGTCAGGGAGCACCAGCGTATTAGCGTGGCTGCCTGGTACTATAGTAGATCCTATACTCATCCTGGGTCCAACTAACATGTAGCGTTTGTCTCCTGATCTGTACTGGATGCTGTGGCACAGTGTCCCATCATAATTAGTCTCTGGCAGATATTTAGAAGTGTAGTCTGGAGATTTGGAGCACTGCATTGCAATCAGGACGATGATGCTGATGATGAAGAGAACTGACACGGAGCCCAAAGTGATCATCAGATAAAAAGTCACGTGACTGTCCTCATCGTCCTTTGCAGAACTTGAAGGTCAGAAGCAGCAAAAGCCTCTTTGGGCTCCACCAGTTTGACCATGACAGTAGCTGTTGCTGACAGGGAAACGTTGCCATTGTCTTTGACCAGTATGACCAGTTTATGCTCAGCCTCGTCTGTCTCTGTGAATGAGCGCAGTGTTCTGATCTGTCCTGTGTAGCGGTCCAAACCAAAGAGACTGTGGTCACTAACTTGCTGCAGTGAGAACAACAACCAGCCGTTATATCCTATATCAGCATCATAGGCTCTGACTTTAGTCACCAAGTGTCCTGCGTTCACATTGCGGGGAATCTCCTCCACACCTTCAGCAGAACCGTTGGAGCTGACTGGATACAGGATGACTGGAGCGTTGTCGTTCTGATCCAGAATGAACACCTTCACTGTCACGTTGCTGCTCAGTGACGGACTTCCAGAATCTGAGGCAACAACTTGGAACTGGAACGTTTTTAGAGTTTCAAAGTCAAAACTTTTGAGAGCTGAAATTTGTCCGTTCTCCGAGTTAATATTCAGGAATGCTGCCATATCATTCTGAACACCTCCTCCTCTCATTATATGATAGCACACAACAGCATTATCGTTTGAGTCGTTATCAGATGCACTCACGGAAAATATTGACTCTCCAGGAGTGTTGTTCTCCGTCAAATATAGTTCCAGTGTCCTTGAAGAGAATTGTGGGACATTATCATTCACATCTGACACCTGAATACTCAATGTTTTTAACGTGGAAAGAGGGGGATCACCGTAGTCTCTCGCTGTTATTAAAATATCATAATGAGACACGCTTTCCCTGTCCAAAGATTCTTTTGTCACTAAGGAATACATGTTTTCTTTGAATGACGGTTTTAATTCAAACGGTACGCTCCCCGACAGACTGCAGGTGACTTTTCCATTCAGACCAGAATCACTGTCTGTCACACTGATCAGAGCGACCACAGTGCCGTGTTTTGAATCCTCTGGCACCATGCTTGTTATCGATGTCACCTCAATGTGCGGCTCGTTATCATTGACATCCTGGATTTTAATTATAACTCTACAGTCTGTCGTCATCGGCGGCTGACCCTTGTCAGAGGCTTGGACGTCTAACTTGAAAACATCGGTCGTCTCATAGTCGATTTTCCCTTTAAGTCGGATTTCTCCGGTGTTTTTATCTAAACTAAACAGCCCCTGCGCGTTAGTGGTAATATCGCCCCCGATTACATATTCGACATCCCCGTTACTCCCCTCGTCTAAGTCGGTTGCCTTGACCTTCATTACAACTGTATCTAAAGCAGCATTTTCTTGTAATATCACAGAATAAACCTCCTTTGAAAACATAGGTCTGTTATCGTTTATATCAAGAACATTTACGGTAATGTTGAGATTTGCTGACTTTTGCGGGGTTCCGCCATCCACAGCAGTTAAAATCAAACTGTGGTTCATCTTTTGCTCCCTGTCCAAGTTCCTCTGCAGAACTAAAAAAGGGATTTTATCTTCTCCCCTCTCTCGAATTTCAAGGTGAAAATTCTCGTTGTGACTAAGTTTATAGCGTTGGACAGAATTGATGGCGATGTCGGGATCACGGGCGCCAGGTAACTGAAACCGCGCTCCTTGTAAGGTGTTTTCCGCGATTTCTATTATCTTTTCTTTTTCGATAAAGGCAGGCGCGTGGTCGTTAGCATCCGTGATTTCCACTGCGACATAGTGGATTTCCAGGGGATTTTCAACGACTATTTTCAGATCTATCACACAAACGCTGTTTGTGTCGCATAGCAGCTCTCGGTCGAGGTTCTTGTGAACATAGAGCGCTCCATTGTTCGGGTTTACCTCAAACAGCGCCTCCTGACCTCCAGAAACAATGCGAAAACGTCTGCTCATTAAATTACTCACATCCAGGCCCAGATCCTTGGCAACATTTCCCACTGTGGTGCCCAGTTTAACTTCTTCTGCTGTCGAGTATTTTATCTGGGCAAAGGTGTGCTGGGCTGAGCAGAGCAGCAGAGAAAAAAGAAGAGAACGCGACCAACCCATCGTTGTACCTCCTTTTCCTTTGTATTTTGTGGTGTGCACACTCGGAACAACGTCCACAAAGGAAGTCTGTTTACAAAAACATCAGTTGTTATGGATTAAAATTTCAGGGAAAAAAATCCGTTTGTGCGTAAAAGCGCAGCTCATGATCCGCCATGCAGCCACCCTCTGAGAGGTGGAGACGAAAACCACAGAATCCTATTAAAAGGAGGCAGAGTCGATTTTGGGTACAGCCTTTTTATATCTACTGTAACACTGACACCCAGTGGACTACTATCTTCATGTCTGGTGTACAGCTAATAATTATCCAAATCCAGCTAAATATCATAAAAATGCCTCTTCTCACCAGAACACCAAACATTTGTTTTTTCATACACAGCGTTTTTTATGACAATCACTCCATTCAAGCAATCTTTAGATAAGAAAATATAATTCCATGGTCCAGGACCATAGCACCCGAAAGCATAAAGATGAATGGTGCAACTTCAGAATCACAAAAGTTACAAAAAAGAAAAACACATCAGTCAACAGCCACATTGCATTGATTAAAGATGCCATTATGAAAGTTAGAGATGACCAAACTTTGTGGATTTTTTTAAGTGACATTGTTATTTGATAAGATTGTAAGATAAATTGAGTATTAATAAAAAATGAATGTAATCTTCGACTCTTACCTCCTCATTGTTTCTCCTCCTGTCAGGGAGCACCAGCGTATTAGCGTGGCTGCCTGGTACTATAGTAGATCCTATACTCATCCTGGGTCCAACTAACATGTAGCGTTTGTCTCCTGATCTGTACTGGATGCTGTGGCACAGTGTTCCATCATAATTAGTCTCTGGCAGATATTTAGAAGTGTAGTCTGGAGATTTGGAGCACTGCATTGCAATCAGGACGATGATGCTGATGATGAAGAGAACTGACACGGAGCCCAAAGTGATCATCAGATAAAAAGTCACGTGACTGTCCTCATCGTCCTTTGCAGAACTCTGAAGGTCAGAAGCAGCAAAAGCCTCTTTGGGCTCCACCAGTTTGACCATCACAGTAGCTGTTGCTGACAGGGAAACGTTGCCATTGTCTTTGACCAGTATGACCAGTTTATGCTCAGCCTCGTCTGTCTCTGTGAATGAGCGCAGTGTTCTGATCTGTCCTGTGTAGCGGTCCAAACCAAAGAGACTGTGGTCACTAACTTGCTGCAGGGAGAACAACAACCAGCCGTTATATCCTATATCAGCATCATAGGCTCTGACTTTAGTCACCAAGTGTCCTGCGTTCACATTGCGGGGAATCTCCTCCACACCTTCAGCAGAACCGTTGGAGCTGACTGGATACAGGATGACTGGAGCGTTGTCGTTCTGATCCAGAATGAACACGTTCACTGTCACGTTGCTGCTCAGTGACGGACTTCCAGAATCTGAGGCAACAACTTGGAACTTGAACGTTTTTAGTGTCTCAAAGTCAAAACTTTTCAAAGCTGAAATTTGTCCATTCTCTGAATTGATATTTATAAAGGACGCTACCTCATGTTCACTCCCACCTCTCACAATATTAAAAGAAATTGCTGCATTTTCATTGGCATCCTTGTCAGTGGCAGTGACAGAGAATATCGGCTTTCCAGCAATGTTGTTCTCTGATAAATAAAAACGAAATGGATTTTGTATAAAATGTGGGCAATTATCGTTTACATCTGATATATGAATGTTTAAGGTTTGTGTCGTAGATAAGGGGGGTTCTCCACAGTCAATAGCGTGTATAATTATTTCATAATCAGAAATCATCTCTCTGTCTAAAAACTCTGTAGTTACAATTGAATATATGTTCTCCTTATAGGAAGGTTTTAATGCAAATGGAACACCCGTGTTGATGCGTAAAATAATTTTTCCGTTGACACCAGAGTCTTTATCACTCACACTGATCAGAGAAATAACAGTTCCAGGCTTTGAATCTTCAGGGACAGTGTTTGACAGTGATGTCACTTCTATTTCTGGAGGATTGTCGTTAACATCTTTAATCTTTACAATAACTCTGCACCCTCCAGTTAAAGGAGGTGTCCCTTTGTCCGACGCCTCAATATCAAGTTTATAAATACTATTTTCCTCAAAATCCAAGACTCCCTTCAGAATGATACGTCCACTGACACCATCTATTTCAAATATATCATAGATCTTACGTGTTGGAGCCTCGCCTAGAGTATACTCCACTTCTCCATTAGTCCCTTCGTCTGGATCTATCGCTTTCACTGTTGTTATTGTAGTACCAGCAGGGACATTCTCATTGATTTCAATTTGATACGTATCCTTAATAAACACGGGAAGATTATCATTATTATCAAGAACAATGACGGAAATGTTCAGCGTTCCTGATCTCGGAGGTTTGCCTCCATCAACCGCTGTAACAAGTAGCGAGTGTTGTTTACTTTTCTCTCGGTCTAAAGATTTCTTCAGCACTAAAAATGGTGTTTTGTCCTCCTCACCTTGGCTTGTTCCTAAATCAAAGTGATCATTTGATGATAGTGTGTAAGTGCGGATTGCGTTCACCCCAGAATCTGGATCCCGGGCCGCCTGCAATTTGAACCGCGTCCCCGGAGAGGTCTGCTCTGCTATCTGAAATCGCTGCTCCTTTTCAGAAAACCTGGGCGAGTGATCATTGACATCGGTGATTTCGACAACAATATGATGCATCTCCAGTGGATTTTCTACAACAATTTTCAGCTCCATCAGGCATGCGCCACTTCCCTGACATGTCTCCTCCCTGTCGATCTTCCTGCGAATCTGTAAAGCACCATTGTCCGGATTTACTTCAAAGAAACCGTCTTTAGATCCTGATACAACACGGAAACGCCGATCAGCCAGAGAGGATTTTTCGAGACCAAGATCCTTTGCAACGTTGCCAACAACGGTGGATTCTTTCATCTCCTCCGGAACCGAATAACGCAAATCAGCCCAAGCTCGCTTCCCACACAGCAGCAGAAAAAGGACGTGAAAAATCATCCACCGGTCACTTGATCGAAATCGGTTTTTGCTCCCCATATTCATCCAACTGCGTAAACACACCAAGGTGTTTATCAGCGGTTAAAATGTGTGTATGCACAAAACATCCGGTCACATCCGTCTGCCTTCGGGATCAGTCGAGTTTCTGATCTGTGAGGTTGGAAACAAAAGCTTTTTCTGGTGGGGGGACGATGGAGACTCGATATTACAGTGACACCCAGAGGAGAACTTTGTGAACGGCCGGAAATGGGTAAAAATATATTAAGAAAAACAACACCAACAACAACAACAACAATAATATGCTCGTTGTGAGAGTACGTGGGTCGAGTTATAAATTGATTTGTTGCCGCCATCAAAAAAGATGGACAATATAATATGTTGTATCGTTTAAGCGTGTTCCTGGAAGGGTGAAGGTTTGCTCATAAAAGTGATTGCTGATGCACACCAGCTATTTGTAATCACAGAGCACTGATTAAAAAAAACATAAACATATTTTTCATAAGGATGAGGGTAATTGAGGGTTATTGAATGTCATCATATGGTCATTGTTTATTTTCGTTTTGTTTGCCAATTTTGGTTTACATTTTGCCAGCATAATTAAGAACTGTAATGGAAAAAAAGAGTGTGTATGTGTGTGTGTGTGTGTGTGTGTGTGTGTGTGTGTGTGTGCGTGCGTGTGTGTATGTATATTAGAACAGAAATTACTAATTTTAAAGCAGCATAAATAACTATTATCAATAATTTATGGAGAAGGGGCAGAATGGAGTAAATTATTTTTGTTCCTAACCCTTTTCGGACATTTACATGATTTCATTATACTGCTTTGATTTGACTGTCTATCTGTTTTACTTGTTCATGCATCTTGTTGCTTGTCTGGGGTTAGGCCCTGGGATTCTGGAAAGCGCCTTGAAGCAATTTTGATTGTATAAGACGCTATATAAATAAAGATTGATTTGATTTGCAAAGATTTACCACAGATATGTTAAAAACCAAGTCACACAATTCATTAAAATCAATGGTTGGAAACAAAAAGGAAGCCAAAATATCTATGTTCCAATAGGCAACGTTTATACTAGCAATTGCAAAGACAGATGCCAGAGCAGATTAAACTCTTATGAAGAAACAGAACAAACACATTTATCGTGGTGGTTCTAACTGTTAACAAGAGACTGGGGCATACAGAAAAACCATCAAAAAGTAATTTGAACGCTTACCTCCTCATTGTTTCTCCTCCTGTCAGGGAGCACCAGCGTATTAGCGTGGCTGCCTGGTACTATAGTAGATCCTATACTCATCCTGGGTCCAACTAACATGTAGCGTTTGTCTCCTGATCTGTACTGGATGCTGTGGCACAGTGTCCCATCATAATTAGTCTCTGGCAGATATTTAGAAGTGTAGTCTGGAGATTTGGAGCACTGCATTGCAATCAGGACGATGATGCTGATGATGAAGAGAACTGACACGGAGCCCAAAGTGATGATCAGATAAAAAGTCACGTGACTGTCCTCATCGTCCTTTGCAGAACTTTGAAGGTCAGAAGCAGCAAAAGCCTCTTTGGGCTCCACCAGTTTGACCATCACAGTAGCTGTTGCTGACAGGGAAACGTTGCCATTGTCTTTGACCAGTATGACCAGTTTATGCTCAGCCTCGTCTGTCTCTGTGAATGAGCGCAGTGTTCTGATCTGTCCTGTGTAGCGGTCCAAACCAAAGAGACTGTGGTCACTAACTTGCTGCAGTGAGAACAACAACCAGCCGTTATATCCTATATCAGCATCATAGGCTCTGACTTTAGTCACCAAGTGTCCTGCGTTCACATTGCGGGGAATCTCCTCCACACCTTCAGCAGAACCGTTGGAGCTGACTGGATACAGGATGACTGGAGCGTTGTCGTTCTGATCCAGAATGAACACGTTCACTGTCACGTTGCTGCTCAGTGACGGACTTCCAGAATCTGAAGCAACAACTTGGAACTGGAATGTTTTAAGGGTCTCAAAGTCAAAACTTTTGAGAGCTGAAATTTGTCCATTTTCAGAATTGATATTTAAAAATCCTGTATATTTCCCGAAGCTACTTTCCTCTCTTATTATATGATAACTTACAGCAGCATTTTCATTCAAATCTTTATCCGAGGCAGTCACGGAAAAAATCTGGTTTCCGGGAACGTTATTCTCTACCAGGTACAGCTCGATCGGATTCTGTGAATATTCAGGAGCATTGTCGTTCACGTCTGAAACGTCAATACGAAAAGTTCTGGAGGCAGACAGAGCTGGCTGACCACAGTCTGTCGCCGTTATTGTGATGTCATAGTAAGAAACCAGTTCTCGATCCAAAGGTTGTTTCAGAATTAAAGAATACATATTATCCTGATATGATGGCTTTAAATCAAACGGCACGTTGTCAGAAAGGCTGCAAATGACTTTACCGTTTAAACCAGCATCCCGGTCTGCGATGCTGATAAGAGAAATAACAGTTCCAGATTTGGAGTCTTCTGATACCCTGGTCGACAGAGAGGTCACTTCAATTTGAGGCGTGTTGTCGTTCTGGTCCAGCACTTTTATTATGACCGTGCAGTCCGTGCTCATAGGAGGTTGGCCTTTGTCAGTGGCGTGCACGTCCAATTTAAAGATTTCCACCTTTTCAAAATCAATTTCCCCTTTCACTTTTATTTCACCCGTCTCTTTATTTAAGTCAAATATATCGTATATCTTCCGATCCAGCTGACCGCCGAACAAATATTCAATCTCTCCATTTGCTCCTTCATCCAAATCGGTTGCCTTTACGTTAATCACGCTCGTGCCCGCAGCTACGTTTTCGGGTATATCTGCAGAATAGACCTCTTGGCTGAATATGGGGTGGTTATCGTTTGAATCCAGAACGATCACCGTGACGTTGAGTGTTCCCGATCTCGGCGGATTTCCACCATCAACCGCTGTCAGGATTAAATGGTGCTCGCGGAGTTTTTCCCGATCCAGCGACCTCTGCAAAACCAGGAACGGTATTCTGTCCTCTGCTCTCTCTCGAATCTGAATGTTGAAGTACTCGTTCTGATTTAATCTGTAGACGCGAAGTGTGTTTGCGCTAACATCTGGGTCGTGCGCGGACGGCAGCTGGAAACGCTTGCCAGGAACCGTGGACTCTGATATTTCCAGTATTTTTTCGTCTTCCTGAAAGGTCGGCGAATTATCATTTACATCTATTATTTCTACGGTCACATAATGTATTTCCATGGGGTTTTCTGCTACAATTTTAAGGTTCATTAAACAGGGAACCACTGTTTCACAAAGCCCCTCCCGGTCAAGGTTTTTACGCACAGACAAAACGCCGTTATTCTGATTTACTTCGAAATCAACCTCCTTTGTTCCCGAAACAATACGAAAGCGTCGTTCCTCCAGAGTACTGATGTCCAGTCCCAGATCTTTGGCAACATTTCCAACAACTGATCCCACCTTTACCTCCTCTGGCACCGAATATTTTACTTGAGCGGACAGCCAATCCACACAGCTAAGCAGAACCGAGAAACGCAGGACCAGACACAAGGACAGTGTTCTCCGTCGTTGTCCTCCAGCTCCCATCTTTCCTGTTCGATAAGTATATCCACTCAGAGGTCCTCCACACAAAAAGGGGCCTGATTACCAAAATACAATATCAAAATGTTTGAGGTGATGTCGGTGTATCTGTGCCCCGAACAACAAAGCATCCCTCGATTTTGTTGCGATGCTGCCTCTGCTCATGAGAACAAAACCTCCCTCAACAGGGAGGGACGAACAGTACAAGCTGATATGACACTGACACCGTGTGGTGTGACATGCTTCTAACATTCATACGACGTAATAAAAATAGAGCGTAAAAGTGCTGCATGTATGTTGTAATGGTTGAGGGTTAAATTTCAATCACCCATATCAATGTTCTGAGCAAACATTATTATTAAACTGCATATTGATTCTAAAACCCTCTAAATTGTGAGAAATAAAGAATTTATTCCGCATTCAGAATACATCAGACTACACTTCCTGCTATGAAAAGTATTGAATTGTTTGAGTCTGAGAATTTTATTTGAATGTAAATGTGTGTGTGTGTGTGTGTGTGTGTGTGTGTGTGTGTGTGTCTGTGTGTGTGTGTCTGTGTATGAGAGTCTGTGTGTGAGTGTTCATGTGTGTGTGTGTTTGTATGTTTGTTTTACCACCAAAGGAGTCAGTATAAACTATACATGTGATAATCAACACCATTAACAAAATTCAACATTCAGTCTGAATAAATGGACTATAACCCCATTTCCAAAACATCAACAGCTTATAAACACATAAACAGTACTTTTATAGTTTACATGAAAAGCAAAATCATTACACAATGTTCCAAATATAATTTAGAACATTACCATAAATCTAATTTCAAAAGCAAGTGATGAGACAAAGTTAAAGACAAAGTGTGATGGTTTAGATCACTTACCTCCTCATTGTTTCTCCTCCTGTCAGGGAGCACCAGCGTATTAGCGTGGCTGCCTGGTACTATAGTAGATCCTATACTCATCCTGGGTCCAACTAACATGTAGCGTTTGTCTCCTGATCTGTACTGGATGCTGTGGCACAGTGTCCCATCATAATTAGTCTCTGGCAGATATTTAGAAGTGTAGTCTGGAGATTTGGAGCACTGCATTGCAATCAGGACGATGATGCTGATGATGAAGAGAACTGACACGGAGCCCAAAGTGATCATCAGATAAAAAGTCACGTGACTGTCCTCATCGTCCTTTGCAGAACTTTGAAGGTCAGAAGCAGCAAAAGCCTCTTTGGGCTCCACCAGTTTGACCATCACAGTAGCTGTTGCTGACAGGGAAACGTTGCCATTGTCTTTGACCAGTATGACCAGTTTATGCTCAGCCTCGTCTGTCTCTGTGAATGAGCGCAGTGTTCTGATCTGTCCTGTGTAGCGGTCCAAACCAAAGAGACTGTGGTCACTAACTTGCTGCAGTGAGAACAACAACCAGCCGTTATATCCTATATCAGCATCATAGGCTCTGACTTTAGTCACCAAGTGTCCTGCGTTCACATTGCGGGGAATCTCCTCCACACCTTCAGCAGAACCGTTGGAGCTGACTGGATACAGGATGACTGGAGCGTTGTCGTTCTGATCCAGAATGAACACGTTCACTGTCACGTTGCTGCTCAGTGACGGACTTCCAGAATCTGAGGCAACACTTGGAACTGGAACGTTTTTAGGGTCTCAAAGTCAAAACTTTTGAGAGCTGAAATTTGCCCGTTCTCTGAATTGATATTGAGGAAAGATGTCAAGTCATTTTGCAGCCCATCGCCTCTGACAATATTGTAGTTCACGATTGCATTTTCATTCAGATCATCATCAGCAGCACTTAGAGAGAATATCGATGCACCTTGGGCATTATTTTCCACCAAATAAAGTTCAAATGGGTTCTGATTAAAAATGGGTCTATTGTCATTTACATCAGAAACAAAAACAGTGAGAGATTTCACAGTGGAGAGCTGGGGCTCACCACAGTCTGTAGCTGTAATCACAATATCATAATGAGACACAGCTTCTCGATCTAAGCGGCCTTTAGTCACAAGGGAGTACATGTTTTCCTCAATAGATGGGGTCAAATCAAAGGGGACATCACCAGTTATTTTACAAATAACTTTTCCATTGAGTCCAGAGTCCCTGTCCCTGATACTGATTAAAGAAATAACAGTGCCGTGCTTTGCATCTTCTGGAACTGAAGTAGACAATGATGTAATTTCAACCTCTGGCTGGTTGTCATTAACATCCCTTATTTTGATCACGACTCTACTTTCGGCTGTCCACGGTGGCTGACCTTTATCAGAGGCCTGTATGTCTAATCTATAAATCTCAGTGTCCTCAAAATCCACTTGTCCTTTGACTCTAATCTCACCTGTCAACCCGTCGAGTTCAAACGTGTCTTGCACTTTTTTCTTTTGCGTTTTTCCAAATGAATATTCAATTTCGCCATTCAAACCTTCATCTAGATCTGTCGCGTTTAACTGCACCACAAGAGTCCCCTTCGGTGCATTTTCATCCAGTGACACGGTATATATGTCTTTGCTGAAAACAGGCCGATTATCGTTTGTATCTAACACTTCGATGGTTAAACTTAAGCTCCCGGATTTTGACGGATTCCCCCCATCGAGAGCCGTTAACGTCAAATTGTGCTGCGCTTTTTGCTCCCTGTCCAAAGGCTTTTTCAGCACGAGAAACGGAATCTTGTCTTCCTCCGTATCTCTGATTTCAATCTCAAAACAATCATTCTGGCTCAGCTTATACGATCGAACTGTGAGAGTGCCGACATCGGGGTCTCTCGCTGCATGAATCTGGAAGCGCGTCCCGGGAGGAGTGTGCTCGGCTATTTCCAGGCGCTGCTCGCTCTCTGGGAACGTTGGTGCATGGTCGTTCACATCCGCTATTTCAACTCCAACATAGTGTATTTCCAGTGGACTTTCAACAACAATTTTGAGATTAACTAAGCACACCTTGGTTCCATCGCAGAGCTCCTCGCGGTCTATTTTTTTCCCGACGGACAGCATCCCGTTATTGTGGTTTAACTGAAACAGGTGATGGTTCGGTCCGGGAACAATGCGAAACCGTCTGGCTGCCAGAGAACTGATGTCGAGCCCTAAATCCTTGGCCACATTTCCGACAGGATGTCCTACTTGTATTTCTTCAGGAAGAGAATAACGTAACTGAGCCAAGATCCGCTCAACAAAGCAGAGCAGCACAATAACGGCAACCGAGCGGCTATTCAGCCGGCGTCTTTGTCCTCGTGTCATTGTGGAGCTTAAAATAATTAGAAATCTTTGATAACGTGCAAACAATAGTCCAAATGAGAATTAAATTTCCCAAATAGGATCCATGAGACGATTCTCAAATGAGAGAAAAGCAGCTATTTCATTAGAAGCATCGCATCATAGATGCTCCGCCTGAAAAACACCTTCAAATATGATCCAGAGATGGGAAGGGCTTGTCAGCAACACATCCATGAGTCCACACTGACGCCATGTGGCCAACACTCGGGAATCTACCAGAACTCTATTGTCAATTAATTCAGCAACACGAGCAACATAGCAACGCAACACACAGATTTGTTTTTAATTGTAATTGTTCACTATTTGGGCAAATTTACTGAAAAAAAATATATCGTAACGTGATTACCCCCAACAACCACCCACCCGACACACCCACACACCCACACACACACACACACACACACACACACACCTTACCATACTGCTAAGATTGTTAAATGTATCACACAAAGAAGAAAATGCGACAGAAAACCAAGCTTGGCACCAAAGACACCAGCATTTCAAAGAAACATAATACTGAGCATGAAACAATCACATACATGCTACTCACTCAGACATTTATTTAATTTAACTTTATTTTCATTTATTTAAATGTCAAACATGACTCTTACCTCCTCATTGTTTCTCCTCCTGTCAGGGAGCACCAGTGTATTAGCGTGGCTGCCTGGTACTATAGTAGATCCTATACTCATCCTGGGTCCAACTAACATGTAGCGTTTGTCTCCTGATCTGTACTGGATGCTGTGGCACAGTGTCCCATCATAATTAGTCTCTGGCAGATATTTAGAAGTGTAGTCTGGAGATTTGGAGCACTGCATTGCAATCAGGACGATGATGCTGATGATGAAGAGAACTGACACGGAGCCCAAAGTGATGATCAGATAAAAAGTCACGTGACTGTCCTCATCGTCCTTTGCAGAACTCTGAAGGTCAGAAGCAGCAAAAGCCTCTTTGGGCTCCACCAGTTTGACCATCACAGTAGCTGTTGCTGACAGGGAAACGTTGCCATTGTCTTTGACCAGTATGACCAGTTTATGCTCAGCCTCGTCTGTCTCTGTGAATGAGCGCAGTGTTCTGATCTGTCCTGTGTAGCGGTCCAAACCAAAGAGACTGTGGTCACTAACTTGCTGCAGTGAGAACAACAACCAGCCGTTATATCCTATATCAGCATCATAGGCTCTGACTTTAGTCACCAAGTGTCCTGCGTTCACATTGCGGGGAATCTCCTCCACACCTTCAGCAGAACCGTTGGAGCTGACTGGATACAGGATGACTGGAGCGTTGTCGTTCTGATCCAGAATGAACACGTTCACTGTCACGTTGCTGCTCAGTGACGGACTTCCAGAATCTGAGGCAACCACTTGGAACTGGAACGTTTTTAGTGTCTCAAAGTCAAAACTTTTCAGAGCTGAAATTGTCCCATTGGCTTCATTTATATTTAAAAATGATGTTATTGAGAGCTCTTGGTTGCGTATGAGTGAATATGAGACTACAGCGTTTTGGCCACTGTCTGCATCGGCTGCGATCACTGAAAATACTGAACTTCCTGCCTTGTTGTTTTCAGGCACATAAAAAGTATATGGACTTTCACTGAACCCTGGACGATTATCATTAACATCTATCACATCCACATGTATCAGCTTTGTGGATGAGAGAGCAGGGCTCCCTAAGTCCTTCGCTGTTATTGTAATATCATACATTTGTGTACTTTCTTTGTCCAGGTACTCTTTGGTAACCAAGGAGTAGGAGTGTCCGTCAGGAGATGGCTTTAGGTCAAATGGTAAATGAGTGGGCACGCTGCACACCACCTGACCGTTCATGCCTGAGTCTTGGTCCGTCACTCCCATCAAAGCCACCACGGTGCCAGGAGGTGCGTCCTCTGGAATGCGGCTCGAAAGTGATGTGATTTCTATTTCAGGTGGGTTGTCGTTTACGTCTTCCACTCTGACAACCACGTTGCAGTGTGTGGACAGAGAAACGGCCCCTTTGTCTGCAGCCAGTACTTTAATCTCATAAACTTGCTTTTCCTCATAATCAAGGCCCGCCTTCACTGTTAATTTGCCAGTTTTACTATTTAAATCAAAGGGTTCCGAATGGATTCCTCTCATTTTACTCCTTAGTGAGTATTCAATCTCACTGTTCATGCCTTCGTCTGGGTCAACTGCGTTTACTGCCAGCAAAAAAGTCCCTTCAGGGGCATTTTCTTTCACTGTAACGGAATATTTTGGTTTATCACACACCGGAGGGTTGTCATTTATGTCAGATACAATAATTGTGATGTTTATATTGCCAGATTTTATTGGTTTGCCCCCGTCTTGAGCCGTTACTTTTAACAAGTGTTGAACTGTTTGTTCTCTATCTAAATGTCGCTGTAATATCAAAAATGGGACCTTTCCATCCTCTCCAAATTCCTCAGTTTCCACTCGGAAATACTGGTTATTGTTCAGCTTGTAGGATTGTATGGAATTAACCCCGACATCTAAATCGTGCGCTCCTTCAATTTGAAACCTAGAGCCAACCGTGGCTGACTCCAGCACCTCTAAAGTGTAGTTTTCCTCGGGAAATTTGGGCGAGTTATCGTTTACATCGAGTATTTCGACTACAACTTGATGCATCTCGAGGGGATTTTCAACCACTGCTTTTAGGTTTGCGACGCACAAGGCCATCTTTGCGCACAGCTCCTCGCGGTCTACTCTCCGGTTCACAGACAGGACTCCGTCGCTTGGGTTTACCTTGAACAGATCCTGCTTTGTCCCCGACAGCACACGCAGATTTCTCTCCGCCAGTCTACCCAGATCCAGTCCGAGATCTTTGGCTATATTTCCCACCGCCGTGCCAACCTTTAGCTCCTCCTGAAGGGAATAGCGTATTTGGGCAGAGATCCCTTCCAAAAGAATCACGATCAGGCAAAAATGAATCCACACGCGCATGAGACCAGTGATCGCCATTGTCTTACAAAAACGATTATAATCCGCACATAAAATCCATCAGCAATTCTCTAATAAAACCAGTGTTTTCAGACAGCTTATAAACAAGAATAAATATGCTCTCGAGCCATATCTCACTGGAGCCGCGTCCTGACCGATCGGTTTCTTTCTTGAGGATGAGTATGTGAGAAACCACCCAGAATTCAACCACAGATGGTCCAATAGCGCCGTCTATTGTCATTGTGAGGATGGTGCAGTCAACGTTTTAACTTAGCAAAAGACAAATACCAGGGAGTGAAATATTATCAGACCTGGATCAAGCCCACGGCATCTAATTCCTGAGATAATTGGAAAAACGCTAAGATTTTTACTTAAAAGAAATTATCTTGAGAATCAGCCCTGTATACATAGAAGACTCTCAAAAAAATTTAAAAAAATCAAATCAGTCTCTTTCTCTTACTTCATGTTGAATATTAAATGAAATAGATTTAAAAACTGCAAAATAAACATTAGTTATAGTTTGTTTTCCTCGATTTATAATTGAATTAGTGGTTTCAAAAGAATACAGAGGAACGAAATATTGTTCTTCGTGTTTGTGGGCCAAACTGCTCAATGTCCGAGCTGCGTGATCTGCTCAGCACACTCCCACAACCACCCTCCCAATGCTGAAGTGTACAGCGACCACTCGTGGGGAAAAATACAATTTCAGCCTCCGCGAGTCTCCTTTGTTCATTTCTAGTTGCTCTCCGCGTCCTGCAAAAGCCTGAACACGGAGCAGCTGTAGCTGACAAGATGCTAACGTTACCCTAACATAAAAAACATTCGGAAAAAACCGTGCCGGAATCAGGCTCAATGCCTGACCTACATACTGGAACCTCACACGCTCGCCCCCTTTAACACGCCTTGACTGCATTGTGCTTCTGCGTGCGCGTGCACGAACGCTGTCGCATTCTGTACCAGTCCCTCCCGTTTCTGTCTGCGTCCTTCACACACCCTTCTGCACCTAATCCACGCGGCTTGATTTGAATAACTTTCTATACATCACCATCACTTGAGAGACGGGATAAAAATGCTATTCTTGTCTTATTTTTGTCGCATATCAGCGGCATGTGGCGTTTATTGAAACAGCCCTGTGTGGTGGTGGTAGTGGTGCTGATGGTGAGTGGGTGGTGGGGTTGATGCGGGATGTTTCACGACATCCTGCATGCGCTCTGGCGAGGAGACAGCTCGTCTCCATGGCGACACGGCTCCTCCTCTGTGCACGTCGCTGTCCACGGTGCTGAAAGCGAGACGGTCTCTGAAAAGGGAGGAAACATGGAGACGGGAGCTGAGGCTGCGACCACTGCAGACAAAGACCGTTAGCTGCTCACACGCGGTCTGGTGCTGGAATGAGCCCCCGCAAAACATGAAAAGAAACCGGGAAGATGCATTTAATCAAATACGTTCATATTTTCTAAATGCATTAGCCAGCAGGTGGCTGAAGAATCGTATTTTTCTACTGCTGCTTTTGTGTCAGTTACAGATTAGTGCAGCAGGCATCTCTCCTCAGGCTTCAAGGATACATTTTTTTAACTCTCAATTCTCAAAAGAATGAGAATGCCATTAAGATTTATGTGTGTGCGTTTATAGGATGTTGAATAAATTTAAATACATTTCATCTAATTGTTGGCTCTGCTTCTCAAAATGACCTCATATCTCTGGGGAGATGAGGTCATACTGAGCAGATGTTACTCCAAACTGGAGCCTGTCCCCCCTAATAAGGATTTAAGGTGATAAAATATTAACCTTTCTAAAGGTCTCAAGTTAGGAAACAGGATCAAATGCATGTGTAATTATTACTTGTATAAATATAACCATTTGATTCATAGAGTTGTAACGCGCATGAAGACAGAGCAGCAATAAACGCAGTTCACAAATTTCTAGCTTTATGTTGTGTATTTTGAAATAATAATTTGAATGACTCATACTATAATGTCTTGATCAGGATTATTTTTTGTGATATTCAAGTAGCAGATTTGTGTTCAATTTGTATTTGTGTTCTTGGAACAATACAATGCTGTCACAATAAAAATGCTTCTAGGCCTCCGAACATCTGATATGTATGGCCATATTCTTAATATACTTTGTCAGCTTTTGATATGATCTTATGATTAAGCCTCTGAGCTTAAGGGGCCCTGTGCAGTATCTTCACTGCACTCTTCAGGGCAGAGATCTCATATGCTACTCCTGGGATCTGCTGGAGCCACGCTTGGGGCTCCACAACCATGATCAGTCATGACCACAGGGTTGCTGATTTTGACACTTCCCCACATCCTGTCTAACTGCTCTCTCAGACCCTGTTATTCCTCCCATTTCTCATGTTCCTTCTCCTGATCTTTTGATCCCAATTATTCAGACAGTACTTCATGAGTCTTCATGAGTTGATTTATTATGTTTCAGTATTTGATAGGTCACACACATCAGAGCATACAGATGAGCCCATATTATACAGGTTACCACATACTGAGCCATAAAAGCACTTATACTGTGTATGTTTACCTGTAAACCATTAAAATGTGTTATAAGTAATTCAGTGCGTTCTGCGTTAATATCATGTGATGACACTTGGTGGCTCAGAAATCTGATGGCACTGGACTTTTTGTTCACTTTCAAAACCCCAAGATAATATCGACAAAAAAGATATTTCAAAGTACAGACAAACAGACATATCTATACTGTAATGTAAGTGTTACATATGGCAATACGTATTGTTTATACAGGAGTCATAAATAGAAGCACTGTTTTGATGGAGTGAAGTCAACAACAGGGTTGATACAGTATCAGAGAATAACAACTAAACCCTCATGTTCTGCTCAGAAGGTTCATCTTGAACCTCCGGAAATGCTGAAGATGAGGAAAAAGGAGATTTCACTGTATTATATATACAGAAGGCATGAAGCACCCGAGTGAGGCAAAACTGAAGAAAAACATCCTGTCATGAAATCTGTCAGAGATCTTAAGATGAGTCATGCAAACTGAAAGGCAAATAAGATGAAGACACACTTTTATCTGACCTGATGTGTAACACAACCTCTCTACATCCTCTCTCAGACATACCATCGGCCTATTTTGTATACAAAGCACAGATTACAAACAAACCTACAAAAAAGTACCACATTTATAAAATGCACACTACCTTTTGCCTCATACCGCAATACTATATGATGGTGCTACAAACATTTAGTTATTTGTGCTGTTTTGCTTTGATAAGTGTATTTTTTTACGCATTGATGGTGTTTCTTATGGAGCCGGACAAACCTCAGGAATTTAAAACATCATCCCACATGTTTCACTTTTAAAGAGGGGAAAGAGACTCTTAAAGGCATCAATAATCCCGTGTGCATTTTAGTCCTCATCCAGGCTTCTTTTTATATACATACCTCCCCCCCCCTTTTCAGTCTGCATCTTTTAGATTTTGTGCTTTCAGAAGTTCTTCATGAAGTCTGTAGTATGGTTGAAGCCATGCAGTCTGATCATGCACGCCGTACAGAGAGAAACATATTGGTGATTGGCTTTTTTATATTCTCTAAAAATGAAGGAGACACCACGGGTCCATTGGGTGTTACGGAGGAGCAGATACGAGATCACGCAGGGTAGATGCGACATGAGGTTCCCCTCTCTGTCAGTCACTCCAGGCTGCAGCTGAAGGTGGGGCCTTATTTGGAATTGCTGCTGCTGCTGCTGCTGCCGCTGCTGCTGGTGGATGCCTGTGAATCAGAGAAATAGATGCAGTTAAATGGAGGCACACGCAGTCCTGTGACTGGCCAGGCTCGACAAATCGCATGCATCCGACGTCTGTCATTCAGACAGGGGCTTCAGGCAGAAGAGAGAGATTGGAAGGTATCCTGGAACATAGAGGTGAGGCAGCAGGGATCTATCAATGAATATCATGCTCCACTATTACTAAAGGAGAGTGGTTGCTAGGTAACTGGGTGGCTGGTTTCACTTTGCACCTTTCCTGCATTAGGAATTGGGTCATTCTTTTCATGATATCTGCCTGGAAACAAACAGAAAATAACTGTGTTTGTGAAGGCAGTGGAAGAAAATAATATAAAAATTGTATCCAAACCAAAGGATACTTGATTGTTTCTATTTTATAAACATTAAAAACAGGGCAAATGTTGGTCAGCAAGGGGTGCACATGCAAAAGATTAAATAAGATGATATAATTGGCTTAACAAATCTGTCATGACTGATCTTCAGAGAGGGTGAGCTAAGGTCAATATGTTTTTGTTGAGATTCCGTGTGTGCCTGTGTATTATTAATTATAAATGTCAGAGATTTACATAATCATGGAGTCAATAAAAGGTTTCTCTTCTGTCAAACTGAGTTAAAAAAATGGGAAAATAGATGCTTAGTGAGTATTAGGAATGAGACTGATGTGATTATGGGGTTATCAGAGGTAATTTCCAGTATATGCTATCATCTAAGCAGATGACTCTGGTCATCAGGAAAAAATCCCTAAAAACAAACCAAGACAAAATGTAATAACAAATATATTTTGTTTCCAACTACAAGCACACAAGCACATAAACTAAAACCTAAAGTTCTGTAAACAGTGACTGAAATTAATCCTCAGTGGGGGGGAGAGACTCCTGCATACCTCCAGCTGTAGAGTGGACTTCCTTCATTTAGGGTACTTTAGAGTGGGGAGAGAAACAAAACAGGTATTTCAATGGTCAGATCTTTGCAAACACAAGAGGGATTTAATGTTGAAAATTTGTTATGGTCAAAACATCAGTGTTGAAGTAGTTTAAACTGTTAATACTGGAAAATACAGCAGAAAAGATGAGAAAGAGGTTAGTGTCAACTGGCGACAGATTTATTTCTTTAAAATCATACTTACCAGACAGACAGACAGACAGACAGACAGACAGACGACAGACAGACAGACAGACAGACAGACAGACAGACAGACAGACAGACAGACAGACAGACAGACAGATAGATAGATAGATAGATAGATAGATAGATGATAGATAGATAGATAGATAGATAGATAGATAGATAGATAGATAGATAGAACAAAAAATATAACTTAGAAACTAAAATGATACAAAAGGAAAACCACCATCATCTGGTTTAAGTGACTCATAATAAAATGTGTAAATTTGCTATTGCTATAAGTATGTGATGATCCACTGTGTCACTGTTGTTTTTATTGTTTGAAGAAAATATATCAGGATTAATTTGCATTACACAAGTATTTCTACCTGCAGAGTAGAGGGAGCGGAGCCACTAGTGTCGGTCATTCCTGTTAGACGAGTCCACGTCTAAAGCTTTCACCTTGGCAACCAGAGAACCTTTGTCAGTGGATCTGGGGATCTTTTCCTCCACCACAGAGCCCTGCGCACGCCACGGAGACACAATGACCGGAGCGTTGTCGTTCTGGTCCACAATAATGATGTGGACGCTCACGTTGCTGCTGAGTGGAGGAGAACCAGAGTCTCTGGCCTCAATGTGGAAAAGAAACTCCTTCTCAATCTCGTAGTCAAAAGTTTTCAGTGCGTAAAGATTTCCATTCTCTGGGTTGATGGAGAACAACATGGACATGGACGTGTTGGCGATCTCCTTCTCTAGGATGAAGTAAACTAAATACTGGTTCTCGTGGAGGTCAGGGTCAAAGGCAGTCAGAGAACTGAGCAAGGCCCCCGGTGCGTTATTCTCAGTGACACGTATCGTATAAAATGACTGAGGGAAGTGAGGAGCATTATCATTAATGTCCAGCAGCTCCAACGTCATGGTTTCATTGTCCGATAAAGGAGGAGAGCCTCTGTCTGTTACTGTGAAAGTGATGTCGTACTCTGGAACCTTCTCACGGTCTAACGGCTCTGACACCACTAATTCATAATAGTTATCAGAGGATTGCCTCAGTTTAAAAGGCATATTATCAGGAATATGCAGATCAACCACTCCATTATCTCCTGAGTCTTTATCACTCACACTAACTACAGCTATCACTGTGTCTACATCTATGTTTTCATTGACTGGAGTCTGAAATGACTTGATCGATATTTCTGGGTGGTTATCGTTCATATCTGTCACCTGAATCGTCACTTTACACTGACCAGTTAAGAGATTAGTCCCCTTATCACTGGCAATAATCTCCATTTCATAAAGTTTTAGATCTTCGTAATTGATCATCTCTCTCACCCTGATTTCACCATTTTCTGCATTTAAATTAAATATCTGCTGCGTTCTCTCTGATGTGTATAAACTATAAGAATAAACTACGTCAGAATTGGAGCCTTCGTCTAGATCAGTGGCGTTCAGCTTGATGACTAAGCTGCCTATTGGAGAGTTCTCCATCACATCTACCACATATTTGTCTTTGCCAAATGAAGGGGCGTTGTCGTTCACGTCAAGTACGCGCACAACGATGCTGGCTGTTCCTGTGCGCGTGGGAACTCCACCGTCCACCGCAGTCAGGATCAGGTTGTGAACAGCCTGCAGCTCTCTGTCTAAAGCTTTGGTCAGAATCAAATCTGCAAACTTGGTCCCGTCCCGTCCGGTCTGAATATTTATTGAAAAATGCTCACTTGCGCTCAGGTGATAATCTTTAACGGAATTGCTTCCAACATCTGGATCTGCAGCATTATTCAAGGAGAATCTCTCACCCACGGAGCTCGATTCGGAGATGTCCAAATGCATCGTTCCTCGTCGGAAATGTGGAGCGTTGTCATTAATGTCCATAATTTCCACCTCAATGTTAAACATTCGTACTGGATTTTCAATCGTGGCATCTAATTTCAAAAAGCAGTGTGTTGTCGTTTTTAGAGGGCACAACAATTCTCTATCGATCCTCTCAAGAATAAAGAGCTCGCCCGTTTCCTTGTTTATGTCTAGGTATTTTTTGTTCCCCACAACATCGACACGCATTTTTCTTCCCCTCAGCGTCTTCACGTCTAATCCCAAATCCGTGGCTAAATTAGCCACCACAGAACCTTCCTCCATTTCTTCAGGAATAGAATAATGCGTGACGGCGACCACCGCCGTCGCGATGACGGAAAAGAACAGAAGAAGGCAATTGCACCGTCCCCCGCATGACAATCTGACCTGAAGAGCCATTGTAAGGTTTCCTTTTTGTGATAAGACGTCTGCTTGAAGCCGTTCTGTAGCTAGTACAGATGAACGAAGAGTAAGGAGATCTTTCACGGACAGCCCAAGAGTGACGAAGATCCGACCGCGCTTCATCCAATCAAATGTCTTGGTGATCGGTGACCTCACATGTTGTTATTTTTTGGGGGGAGCAGCGACGAACGTTGTGTGGTTCCAGTCTTTACAACTTTTTTTTACGATCGAAACAACTTTTACAAAATCTTGAAATGCATTTTTTATTTCCTAATAATGAGTTCCAGCCAGTCTGTGCAAAGGAATGCAAGCAGCGTCAGCCATGACGTAACACCCCCTCTTATGCCAACTCCCCAGTACAAGTTGCGACATGTATTCCAAACAGAAGACAACAGTGAAGATTTTTACACAACGGTTCCAAAAACAGCCACCGCCCATCTCTCCGACCACAGGAGCAGGCCTGCTGTGAATTTCAGACCAAAGGCGCGTTATCTTTTCGATGTGGTATTTTACGCAGCTGAAGAGCTTTTAAGCAGACGGAAATTTTGTGATGTTCCGCGATTGTTACAATTGTGTAAATAGTGTAAAGTTTGCAGATGTGAAGTGAGACGCAGATATGAAGCTAAATGGAAATCAGAAAAGTCCACTGAGACTGTAAAGAAACTATTTAACAGGGGAAACTCTGAGCAGGTGTGACGCCTGAGCAAACCGAGCAGGAAAACTGGGGTACAGAAGCCACGTCAGTGCGTGACTCAATTTATAGGTAAAATATAGGAGCATCAACTGCGGGCAAAACAGAGACTGAAACCTGAAGATGATGATCTTTTCAAATCAGTACGTTAAAATGATGTATATATATAAAAATTCTGAAACTGCAGCACCTAATGAATATTTCAGACATTGCAAGGGGTTTTGGTGTTTCACCTTTTCATTCAATTGCTGACCTTATAACACTTTATTTGAAATAAAGCTATTTTTTACAGGTATGAATCATTTTATTCCAATTACCTTTCCAGATTTGTCATAACAAATTAGATTTAAAAGCTGAAATCATCCATGTTTCGTGGTTTAATAGGTGTACTCTGATTGATCTTGTGTTTATTTCAGAATAAATTAATATGACAAAGATTTAGGCTTAAATACAGCAGTGAAGCATTTTAAATATAGGTTGATCACATTTATGTGCCTATAGGTGCATTTTTGCATTCTAAACCACCCAGATAAAACCAAAGAAACACAGAGTGAACACTTTTGAAAGGTCAGGGCGCTTGTTGCTTGCTTATGATGATAGTAAACGTAATTTGAGTTAAAGTAGTGTGAAAATATATAAATGCAACTGATTTTAGAGTGAAAGGGATTTAATGTACATGTATATAATGAGTGAAAAAGAATTTATTTAAATTTACTGTTTAAGGCACAAATATCATGTTTGAATTAGAAATAAAGTCCCTCTGAGTTGTGAATACTTATACAGATTAAATGTTTGCTTATACACTCTGCAGCTAAATTTAAAGTCATTATTATTACCAAAGATGGGGCAAAAATTATGTTTAAGATTGAGTTACTGGATTTTCTTTTCAAGCAAAAATAAATTATAATTTAAAATTGAAGTGCATACTTATATGAAGGCCAAGAAGGAGCGAAAATCACGGCTTCCTCTAGATCACAGGTCCAAAATTGCCAATATAAAAAGAAGAAAACAGAGGATTGGATTTATTTCCATACCTGCAGAGTAGAGGGAGCGGAGCCACTAGTGTCGGTCATTCCTGTACCTCTGGGTATACTGGACACGATGTACCTGGAGCCCTTTGGCACAGGCTGTCTAACCACCAGTTTTCCTTTCCTGGTCTCTGCTAGAAACAGGCTGTACCAGTACGCATCGTTGGACACCAGAGTGGAATCAGCGATGGTGGAGTTTCTCTCACTGATCACACTGTTCCTGCAGGGAGGAGCAGCCTTGCTGGCCTTGGGTTTCTGACACTTGATGACGATGGTGACCAGGATGGTGATGAGCAGCAGAAATGACACTGAGCCCAGACCGATGACCAGGTACAGGTTCAGGTCTGAGAAGATGTCGTATTCCAGAGGAACCTCAGTCAGGTCAGAGTAGGCTTTAACAGCAGTCTCCACTGTGGACAGCTTAATGGTGACGGTGGCAGACAGAGCAGGGTTCCCGTTGTCCTTGGCAACAACAACCAGTCTCTGGTGGCGTGGATCTCTGTAGCTGAACATCCTCATGGACTTTCACTGAACCCTGGACGATTATCATTAACATCTATCACATCCACATGTATCAGCTTTGTGGATGAGAGAACAGGGCTCCCTAAGTCCTTTGCTGTTATTGTAATATCATACATTTGTGTACTTTCTTTGTCCAGGTACTCTTTGGTAACCAAGGAGTAGGAGTGTCCGTCAGGAGATGGCTTTAGGTCAAATGGTAAATGAGTGGGCACGCTGCACACCACCTGACCGTTCATGCCTGAGTCTTGGTCCGTCACTCCCATCAAAGCCACCACGGTGCCAGGAGGTGCGTCCTCTGGAATGCGGCTCGAAAGTGATGTGATTTCTATTTCAGGTGGGTTGTCGTTTACGTCTTCCACTCTGACAACCACGTTGCAGTGTGTGGACAGAGAAAAGGCCCCTTTGTCTGCAGCCAGTACTTTAATCTCATAAACTTGCTTTTCCTCATAATCAAGGCCCGCCTTCACTGTTAATTTGCCAGTTTTACTATTTAAATCAAAGGGTTCCGAATGGATTCCTCTCATTTTACTCCTTAGTGAGTATTCAATCTCACTGTTCATGCCTTCGTCTGGGTCAACTGCGTTTACTGCCAGCAAAAAAGTCCCTTCAGGGGCATTTTCTTTCACTGTAACGGAATATTTTGGTTTATCACACACCGGAGGGTTGTCATTTATGTCAGATACAATAATTGTGATGTTTATATTGCCAGATTTTATTGGTTTGCCCCCGTCTTGAGCCGTTACTTTTAACAAGTGTTGAACTGTTTGTTCTCTATCTAAATGTCGCTGTAATATCAAAAATGGGACCTTTCCATCCTCTCCAAATTCCTCAGTTTCCACTCGAAAATACTGGTTATTGTTCAGCTTGTAGGATTGTATGGAATTAACCCCGACATCTAAATCGTGCGCTCCTTCAATTTGAAACCTAGAGCCAACCGTGGCTGACTCCAACACCTCTAAAGTGTAGTTTTCCTCGGGAAATTTGGGCGAGTTATCGTTTACATCGAGTATTTCGACTACAACTTGATGCATCTCGAGGGGATTTTCAACCACTGCTTTTAGGTTTGCGACGCACAAGGCCATCTTTGCGCACAGCTCCTCGCGGTCTACTCTCGGTTCACAGACAGGACTCCGTCGCTTGGGTTTACCTTGAACAGATCCTGCTTTGTCCCCGACAGCACACGCAGATTTCTCTCCGCCAGTCTACCCAGATCCAGTCCGAGATCTTTGGCTATATTTCCCACCGCCGTGCCAACCTTTAGCTCCTCCTGAATGGAATAGCGTATTTGGGCAGAGATCCCTTCCAAAAGAATCACGATCAGGCAAAAATGAATCCACACGCGCATGAGACCAGTGATCGCCATTGTCTTACAAAAACGATTATAATCCGCACATAAAATCCATCAGCAATTCTCTAATAAAACCAGTGTTTTCAGACAGCTTATAAACAAGAATAAATATGCTCTCGAGCCATATCTCACTGGAGCCGCGTCCTGACCGATCGGTTTCTTTCTTGAGGATGAGTATGTGAGAAACCACCCAGAATTCAACCACAGATGGTCCAATAGCGCCGCCTATTGTCATTGTGAGGATGGTGCAGTCAACGTTTTAACTTAGCGAAAGACAAATACCAGGGAGTGAAATATTATCAGACCTGGATCAAGCCCACGGCATCTAATTCCTGAGATAATTGGAAAAACGCTAAGATTTTTACTTAAAAGAAATTATCTTGAGAATCAGCCCTGTATACATAGAAGACTCTCAAATTTTTTAAAAAAATCAAATCAGTCTCTTTCTCTTACTTCTTGTTGAATATTAAATGAAATTGATTTAAAAACTGCAAAATAAACATTAGTTATAGTTTGTTTTCCTCGATTTATAATTGAATTCGTGGTTTCAAAAGAATACAGAGGAACGAAATATTGTTCTTCGTGTTTGTGGGCCAAACTGCTCAATGTCCGAGCTGCGTGATCTGCTCAGCACACTCCCACAACCACCCTCCCAATGCTGAAGTGTACAGCGACCACTCGTGGGGAAAAATACAATTTCAGCCTCCGCGAGTCTCCTTTGTTCATTTCTAGTTGCTCTCCGCGTCCTGCAAAAGCCTGAACACGGAGCAGCTGTAGCTGACAAGATGCTAACGTTACCCTAACATAAAAAACATTCGGAAAAAACCGTGCCGGAATCAGGCTCAATGCAGTGACCTGCATACTGGAACCTCACACGCTCGCCCCCTTTAACACGCCTTGTGCTTCTGCGTGCGCGTGCACGAACGCTGTCGCATTCTGTACCAGTCCCTCCCGTTTCTGTCTGCGTCCTTCACACACCCTTCTGCACCTAATCCACGCGGCTTGATTTGAATAACTTTCTATACATCACCATCACTTGAGAGACGGGATAAAAATGCTATTTTTGTCTTATTTTTGTCGCATATCAGCGGCATGTGGCGTTTATTGAAACAGCCCTGTGTGGTGGTGGTAGTGGTGCTGATGGTGAGTGGGGTTGATGCGGGATGTTTCACGACATCCTGCATGCGCTCTGGCGAGGAGACAGCTCGTCTCCATGGCGACACGGCTCCTCCTCTGTGCACGTCGCTGTCCACGGTGCTGAAAGCGAGACGGTCTCTGAAAAAGGAGGAAACATGGAGACGGGAGCTGAGGCTGCGACCACTGCAGACAAAGACCGTTAGCTGCTCACACGCGGTCTGGTGCTGGAATGAGCCCCCGCAAAACATGAAAAGAAACTGGGAAGATGCATTTAATCAAATACGTTCATATTTTCTAAATGCATTAGCCAGCAGGTGGCTGAAGAATCGTATTTTTCTACTGCTGCTTTGTTGTGTCAGTTACAGATTAGTGCAGCAGGCATCTCTCCTCAGGCTTCAAGGATACATTTTTTTAACTCTCAATTCTCAAAAGAATGAGAATGCCATTAAGATTTATGTGTGTGCGTTTATAGGATGTTGAATAAATTTAAATACATTTCATCTAATTGTTGGCTCTGCTTCTCAAAATGACCTCATATCTCTGGGGAGATGAGGTCATACTGAGCAGATGTTACTCCAAACTGGAGCCTGTCCCCCCTAATAAGGATTTAAGGTGATAAAATATTAACCTTTCTAAAGGTCTCAAGTTAGGAAACAGGAACAGCACAAAATAAAAATCAATCAAATGCATGTGTAATTATTACTTGTATAAATATAACCATTTGATTCATAGAGTTGTAACGCGCATGAAGACAGAGCAGCAATAAACGCAGTTCACAAATTTCTAGCTTTATGTTGTGTATTTTGAAATAATAATTTGAATGACTCATACTATAATGTCTTGATCAGGATTATTTTTTGTGATATTCAAGTAGCAGATTTGTGTTCAATTTGTATTTGTGTTCTTGGAACAATAACAATGCTGTCACAATAAAAATGCTTCTAGGCCTCCTAACATCTGATATGTATGGCCATATTCTTAATATACTTTGTCAGCTTTTGATATGATCTTATGATTAAGCCTCTGAGCTTGAGGGCCCTGTGCAGTATCTTCACTGCACTCTTCAGGGCAGAGAGCTCATATGCTACTCCTGGGATCTGCTGGAGCCACGCTTGGGGCTCCACAACCATGATCAGTCATGACCACAGGGTTATTCCTCCCATTTCTCATGTTCCTTCTCCTGATCTTTTGATCCCAATTATTCAGACAGTACTTCATGAGTCTTGTTGATTTATTATGTTTCAGTATTTGATAGGTCACACACATCAGAGCATACAGATGAGCCCATATTATACAGGTTACCACATACTGAGCCATAAAAGTACCACTGTACAAAAGCACTTATACTGTGTATGTTTGCCTGTAAACCATTAAAATGTGTTATAAGTAATTCAGTGCGTTCTGCGTTAATATCATGTGATGACACTTGGTGGCTCAGAAATCTGATGGCACTGGACTTTTGTTCACTTTCAAAACCCCAAGATAATATCGACAAAAAAGATATTTCAAAGTACAGACAAACAGACATATCTATACTGTAATGTAAGTGTTACATATGGCAATACGTATTGTTTATACAGGAGTCATAAATAGAAGCACTGTTTTGATGGAGTGAAGTCAACAACAGGGTTGATACAGTATCAGAGAATAACAACTAAGCCCTCATGTTCTGCTCAGAAGGTTCATCTTGAACCTCCGGAAATGCTGAAGATGAGGAAAAAGGAGATTTCACTGTATTATATATACAGAAGGCATGAAGCACCCGAGTGAGGCAAAAGTGAAGAAAAACATCCTGTCATGAAATCTGTCAGAGATCTTAAGATGAGTCATGCAAACTGAAAGGCAAATAAGATGAAGACACACTTTTATCTGACCTGATGTGTAACACAACCTCTCTACATCCTCTCTCAGACATACCATCGGCCTATTTTGTATACAAAGCACAGATTACAAACAAACCTACAAAAAACTACCACATTTATAAAATGCACACTACCTTTTGCCTCATACCGCAATACTATATGATGGTGCTACAAACATTTAGTTATTTGTGCTGTTTCGCTTTGATAAGTGTATTTTTTTACGCATTGATGGTGTTTCTTATGGAGCTGGACAAACCTCGGGAATTTAAAACATCATTCCACATGTTTCATATTTAAAGAGGGGAAAGAGACTCTTAAAGGCATCAATAATCCCGTGTGCATTTTAGTCCTCATCCAGGCTTCTTTTTATATACATACCTTTCCCCCCCCTTTTCAGTCTGCATCTTTTAGATTTTGTGCTTTCAGAAGTTCTTCATGAAGTCTGTAGTATGGTTGAAGCCATGCAGTCTGATCATGCACGCCGTACAGAGAGAAACATATTGGTGATTGGCTTTTTTATATTCTCTAAAAATGAAGGAGACACCACGGGTCCATTGGGTGTTACGGAGGAGCAGATACGAGATCACGCAGGGTAGATGCGGCATGAGGTTCCCCTCTCTGTCAGTCACTCCAGGCTGCAGCTGAAGGTGGGGCCTTATTTGGAATTGCTGCTGCTGCTGCTGCTGCCGCTGCTGCTGGTGGATGCCTGTGAATCAGAGAAATAGATGCAGTTAAATGGAGGCACACGCAGTCCTGTGACTGGCCAGGCTCGACAAATCGCATGCATCCGACGTCTGTCATTCAGACGGGCTTCAGGCAGAAGAGAGAGATTGGAAGGTATCCTGGAACATAGAGGTGAGGCAGCAGGGATCTATCAATGAATATCATGCTCCACTATTACTAAAGGAGAGTGGTTGCTAGGTAACTGGGTGGCTGGTTTCACTTTGCACCTTTCCTGCATTAGGAATTGGGTCATTCTTTACATGATATCTGCCTGGAAACTAGCAAAAAATAATTGTTTGTGAAGGCAGTGGAAGAAAATAATATAACAATTTTATCCAAACCAAAGGATACTTGATTGTTTCTATTTTATAAACATTAAAAACAGGGCAAATGTTGGTCAGCAAGGGGTGCACATGCAAAAGGTTAAATAAAATGATATAATTGGCTTAAAAATCTGTCATGACTGATCTTCAGAGAGGGTGAGCTAAGGTCAATATATTTTTGTTGAGATTCCGTGTGTCCCTGTGTATTATTAATTATAAATGTCAGAGATTTACATAATCATGGAGTCAATAAAAAAGGTTTCTCTTCTGTCAAACTGAAAAAAATGGGAAAATAGATGCTTAGTGAGTATTAGGAATGAGACTGATGTGATTATGGGGTTATCAGAGGTAATTTCCAGTATATGCTATCATCTAAGCAGATGACTCTGGTCATCAGGAAAAAATCCCTAAAAACAAACCAAGACAAAATGTAATAACAAATATATTTTTGTTTCCAACTACAAGCACACAAGCACATGAACTAAAACCTAAAGTTCTGTAAACAGTGACTGAAATTAATCCTCAGTGGGGGGGAGAGACTCCTGCATACCTCCAGCTGTAGAGTGGACTTCCTTCATTTAGGGTACTTTAGAGTGGGGAGAGAAACAAAACAGGTATTTCAATGGTCAGATCTTTGCAAACACAAGAGGGATTTAATGTTGAAAATTTGTTATGGTCAAAACATCAGTGTTGAAGTAGTTTAAACTGTTAATACTGGAAAATACAGCAGAAAAGATGAGAAAGAGGTTAGTGTCAACTGGCGACAGATTTATTTCTTTAAAATCATACTTACCAGACAGACAGACAGACAGACAGACAGACAGACAGACAGACAGACAGACAGACAGACAGACAGACAGACAGACAGACAGACAGACAGACAGATAGAGATAGATATAGATAGATAGATAGATAGATAGATAGAACAAAAAATATAACTTAGAAACTAAAATGATACAAAAGGAAAACCACCATCATCTGGTTTAAGTGACTCATAATAAAATGTGTAAATTTGCTATTGCTATAAGCATGTGATGATCCACTGTGTCACTGTTGTTTTTATTGTTTGAAGAAAATATATCAGGATTAATTTGCATTACACAAGTATTTCTACCTGCAGAGTAGAGGGAGCGGAGCCACTAGTGTCGGTCATTCCTGTACCTCTGGGTATACTGGACACGATGTACCTGGAGCCCTTTGGCACAGGCTGTCTAACCACCAGTTTTCCTTTCCTGGTCTCTGCTAGAAACAGGCTGTACCAGTACGCATCGTTGGACACCAGAGTGGAATCAGCGATGGTGGAGTTTCTCTCACTGATCACACTGTTCCTGCAGGGAGGAGCAGCCTTGCTGGCCTTGGGTTCTGACACTTGATGACGATGGTGACCAGGATGGTGATGAGCAGCAGAAATGACACTGAGCCCAGACCGATGACCAGGTACAGGTTCAGGTCTGAGAAGATGTCGTATTCCAGAGGAACCTCAGTCAGGTCAGAGTAGGCTTTAACAGCAGTCTCCACTGTGGACAGCTTAATGGTGACGGTGGCAGACAGAGCAGGGTTCCCGTTGTCCTTGGCAACAACAACCAGTCTCTGGTGGCGTGGATCTCTGTAGCTGAACATCCTCATGGTCCGGATCTCTCCGTTGTACTGATCCAGACTGAACAAGGTGGCGTCAGTCACCTGGAGTAACTGGTAGGTGATCCTGGAGTTGTGCACCGAGTCCACGTCTAAAGCTATCACCTTGGCAACCAGAGAGCCTTTGTCGGTGGATCTGGGGATCTTTTCCTCCACCACAGAGCCCTGCGCACGCCACGGAGACACAATGACCGGAGCGTTGTCGTTCTGGTCCACAATAATGATGTGGACGCTCACGTTGCTGCTGAGTGGAGGAGAACCAGAGTCTCTGGCCTCAATGTGGAAAAGAAACTCCTTCTCAATCTCATAGTCAAAAGTTTTCAGTGCGTAAAGATTTCCGTCCTCTGGGTTGATGGAGAACAACATGGACATGGACGTGTTGGCGATCTCCTTCTCTAGGATGAAGTAAACTAAATACTGGTTCTCGTGGAGGTCAGGGTCAAAGGCAGTCAGAGAACTGAGCAAGGCCCCCGGTGCGTTCTCAGTGACACGTATCGTATAAAATGACTGAGGGAAGTGAGGAGCGTTATCATTGATGTCCAGCAGCTCCAACGTCATGGTCTCATTGTCCGATAAAGGAGGAGAGCCTCTGTCTGTTACTGTGAAAGTGATGTCGTACTCTGGAACCTTCTCACGGTCTAACGGCTCTGACACCACTAATTCATAATAGTTATCAGAGGATTGCCTCAGTTTAAAAGGCATATCATCAGGAATATGCAGATCAACCACTCCATTATCACCTGAGTCTTTATCACTCACACTAACTACAGCTATCACTGTGTCTACATCTATGTTTTCGTTGACTGGAGTCTGAAATGACTTGATCGATATTTCTGGGTGGTTATCGTTCATATCTGTCACCTGAATCGTCACTTTACACTGACCAGTTAAGAGATTAGTCCCCTTATCACTGGCAATAATCTCCATTTCATAAAGTTTTAGATCTTCGTAATTGATCATCTCTCTCACCCTGATTTCACCATTTTCTGCATTTAAATTAAATATCTGCTGCGTTCTCTCTGATGTGTATAAACTATAAGAATAAACTACGTCAGAATTGGAGCCTTCGTCTAGATCAGTGGCGTTCAGTTTGATGACTAAGCTGCCTATTGGAGAGTTCTCCATCACATCTACCACATATTTGTCTTTGCCAAATGAAGGGGCGTTGTCGTTCACGTCAAGTACGCGCACAACGATGCTGGCTGTTCCTGTGCGCGTGGGAACTCCACCGTCCACCGCAGTCAGGATTAGGTTGTGAACAGCCTGCAGCTCTCTGTCTAAAGCTTTGGTCAGAATCAAATCTGCAAACTTGGTCCCGTCCCTTCCGGTCTGAATATTTATTGAAAAATGCTCACTTGCGCTCAGGTGATAATCTTTAACGGAATTGCTTCCAACATCTGGATCTGCAGCATTATTCAAGGAGAATCTCTCACCCACGGAGCTCGATTCGGAGATGTCCAAATGCATCGTTCCTCGTCGGAAATGTGGAGCGTTGTCATTAATGTCCATAATTTCCACCTCAATGTTAAACATTCGTACTGGATTTTCAATCGTGGCATCTAATTTCAAAAAGCAGTGTGTTGTCGTTTTTAGAGGGCACAACAATTCTCTATCGATCCTCTCAAGAATAAAGAGCTCGCCCGTTTCCTTGTTTATGTCTAGGTATTTTTTGTTCCCCACAACATCGACACGCATTTTTCTTCCCCTCAGCGTCTTCACGTCTAATCCCAAATCCGTGGCTAAATTAGCCACCACAGAACCTTCCTCCATTTCTTCAGGAATAGAATAATGCGTGACGGCGACCACCGCCGTCGAGATGACGGAAAAGAACAGAAGAAGGCAATTGCACCGTCCCCCGCATGACAATCTGACCTGAAGAGCCATTGTAAGGTTTCCTTTTTGTGATAAGACGTCTGCTTGAAGCCGTTCTGTAGCTAGTACAGATGAACGAAGAGTAAGGAGATCTTTCACGGACAGCCCAAGAGTGACGAATATCCGACCGCGCTTCATCCAATCAAATGTCTTGGTGATCGGTGACCTCACATGTTGTTATTTTTTGGGGGAGCAGCGACGAACGTTGTGTGGTTCCAGTCTTTAC
This sequence comes from Takifugu flavidus, assembly GCF_003711565.1. Taxonomy (NCBI): domain Eukaryota; kingdom Metazoa; phylum Chordata; class Actinopteri; order Tetraodontiformes; family Tetraodontidae; genus Takifugu; species Takifugu flavidus. The sequence continues at coordinate 9,894,919 of NC_079528.1, read as the reverse complement.
AACTTTTTTTTAGGATCGAAACAACTTTTACAAAATCTTGAAATGCATTTTTTATTTCCTAATAATGAGTTCCAGCCAGTCTGTGCAAAGGAATGCAAGCAGCGTCAGCCATGACGTAACACCCCCTCTTATGCCAACTCCCCAGTACAAGTTGCGACATGTGTTCCAAACAGAAGACAACAGTGAAGATTTTTACACAACGGTTCCAAACACAGCCACCGCCCATCTCTCCGACCACAGGAGCAGGCCTGCTGTGAATTTCAGACCAAAGGCGCGTTATCTTTTCGATGTGGTATTTTACGCAGCTGAAGAGCTTTTAAGCAGACGGAAATTTTGTGATGTTCCGCGATTGTTACAATTGTGTAAATAGTGTAAAGTTTGCAGATGTGAAGTGAGACGCAGATATGAAGCTAAATGGAAATCAGAAAAGTCCACTGAGACTGTAAAGAAACTATTTAACAGGGGAAACTCTGAGCAGGTGTGACGCCTGAGCAAACCGAGCAGGAAAACTGGGGTACAGAAGCCACGTCAGTGCGTGACTCAATTTTTAGGTAAAATATAGGAGCATCAACTGCGGGCAAAACAGAGACTGAAACCTGAAGATGATGATCTTTTCAATTCAGTACGTTAAAATGATATATATATAAAAATTCTGAAACTGCAGCACCTAATGAATATTTCAGACATTGCAAGGGGTTTTTGGTGTTTCACCTTTTCATTCAATTGCTGACTTTATAACACTTTAATTGAAATAAAGCTATTTTTTACAGGTATGAAACATTTTATTCCAATTACCTTTCCAGATTTGTCATAACAAATTAGATTTAAAAGCTGAAATCGTCCATGCTTCATGGTTTAATAGGTGTACTCTGATTGATCTTGTGTTTATTTCAGAATAAATTAATAAGACAAAGATTTAGGCTTAAATACAGCAGTGAAGCATTTTAAATATAGGTTGATCACATTTATGTGCCTATAGGTGCATTTTTGCATTCTAAACCACCCAGATAAAACCAAAGAAACACAGAGTGAACACTTTTGAAAGGTCAGGGCGCTTGTTGCTTGCTTATGATGATAGTAAACGTAATTTGAGTTAAAGTAGTGTGAAAATATATAAATGCAACTGATTTTAGAGTGAAAGGGATTTAATGTACATGTATATAATGAGTGAAAATGAATTTATTTAAATTTACTGTTTAAGGCACAAATATCATGTTTGAATTAGAAATAAAGTCCCTCTGAGTTGTGAATACTTATACAGATTAAATGTTTGCTTATACACTCTGCAGCTAAATTTAAAGTCATTATTATTACCAAAGACGGGGCAAAAATTATGTTTAAGATTGAGTTACTGGATTTTCTTTTCAAGCAAAAATAAATTACAATTTAAAATTGAAGTGCATACTTATATGAAGGCCAAGAAGGAGCGAAAATCACTGCTTCCTCTAGATCACACGTCCAAAATTGCCAATATAAAAAGATAGAAAACAGAGGATTGGATTTATTTCCATACCTGCAGAGTAGAGGGAGCGGAGCCACTAGTGTCGGTCATTCCTGTACCTCTGGGTATACTGGACACAATGTACCTGGAGCCCTTTGGCACAGGCTGTCTAACCACCAGTTTTCCTTTCCTGGTCTCTGCTAGAAACAGGCTGTACCAGTACGCATCGTTGGACACCAGAGTGGAATCAGCAATGGTGGAGTTCCTCTCACTGATCACACTGTTCCTGCAGGGAGGAGCAGCCTTGCTGGCCTTGGTTTCTGACACTTGATGACGATGGTGACCAGGATGGTGATGAGCAGCAGAAATGACACTGAGCCCAGACCGATGACCAGGTACAGGTTCAGGTCTGAGAAGATGTCGTATTCCAGAGGAACCTCAGTCAGGTCAGAGTAGGCTTTAACAGCAGTCTCCACTGTGGACAGCTTAATGGTGACGGTGGCAGACAGAGCAGGGTTCCCGTTGTCCTTGGCAACAACAACCAGTCTCTGGTGGCGTGGATCTCTGTAGCTGAACATCCTCATGGTCCGGATCTCTCCGTTGTACTGATCCAGACTGAACAAGTGGCGTCAGTCACCTGGAGTAACTGGTAGGTGATCCTGGAGTTGTGCACCGAGTCCACGTCTAAAGCTATCACCTTGGCAACCAGAGAACCTTTGTCAGTGGACCTGGGGATCTTTTCCTCCACCACAGAGCCCTGCGCACGCCACGGAGACACAATGACCGGAGCGTTGTCGTTCTGGTCCACAATAATGATGTGGACGCTCACGTTGCTGCTGAGTGGAGGAGAACCAGAGTCTCTGGCCTCAATGTGGAAAAGAAACTCCTTCTCAATCTCATAGTCAAAAGTTTTCAGCCCATAAAGTTTTCCGTCCTCTGGGTTGATGGAGAACAACATGGACATGGACGTGTTGGCGATCTCCTTCTCTAGGATGAAGTAAACTAAATACTGGTTCTCGTGGAGGTCAGGGTCAAAGGCAGTCAGAGAACTGAGCAAGGCCCCCGGTGCGTTATTCTCAGTGACACGTATCGTATAAAATGACTGAGGGAAGTGAGGAACATTATCATTAATGTCCAGCAGCTCCAACGTCATGGTTTCATTGTCCGATAAAGGAGGAGAGCCTCTGTCTGTTACTGTGAAAGTGATGTCGTACTCTGGAACCTTCTCACGGTCTAACGGCTCTGACACCACTAATTCATAATAGTTATCAGAGGATTGCCTCAGTTTAAAAGGCATTTTATCAGGAATATGCAGATCAACCACTCCATTATCACCTGAGTCTTTATCACTCACACTAACTACAGCTATCACTGTGTCTACATCTATGTTTTCTTTCACTGGGCTTTGAAATGACTTGATAGATATTTCTGGGTGGTTATCGTTCATATCTGTCACCTGAATCGTCACTTTACACTGACCAGTTAAGAGATTAGTCCCCTTATCACTGGCAATTATCTCCATTTCATAAAGTTTTAGATCTTCGTAATTGATCATCTCTCTCACCCTGATTTCACCATTTTCTGCATTTAAATTAAATATCTGCTGCGTTCTCTCTGATGTGTATAAACTATAAGAATAAACTACGTCAGAATTGGAGCCTTCGTCTAGATCAGTGGCGTTCAGCTTGATGACTAAGCTGCCTATTGGAGAGTTCTCCATCATCATCTACCACATATTTGTCTTTGCCAAATGAAGGGGCGTTGTCGTTCACGTCAAGTACGCGCACAACGATGCTGGCTGTTCCTGTGCGCGTGGGAACTCCACCGTCCACCGCAGTCAGGATCAGGTTGTGAACAGCCTGCAGCTCTCTGTCTAAAGCTTTGGTCAGAATCAAATCTGCAAATTTGGTCCCGTCCCTTCCGGTCTGAATATTTATTGAAAAATGCTCACTTGCGCTCAGGTGATAATCTTTAACGGAATTGCTTCCAACATCTGGATCTGCAGCATTATTCAAGGAGAATCTCTCACCCACGGAGCTCGATTCGGAGATGTCCAAATGCATCGTTCCTCGTCGGAAATGTGGAGCGTTGTCATTAATGTCCATAATTTCCACCTCAATGTTAAACATTCGTTCTGGATTTTCAATTGTGGCGTCTAACCTGATAAAGCACGAGGTCGTCGTCCTCGAAGGGCATAGAAATTCTCTATCAATTCTTTCGGAGACGACTAATTCTCCCGTGTCTTTGTTGATGTCGAGGTATTTTTTATTACCCACAACGTCGACACGTATTTTTCGCTCATTCAGTGTTTTCACGTCTAATCCCAAATCCGTGGCTAAATTAGCCACCACAGAACCTTCCTCCATTTCTTCAGGAATAGAATAATGCGTGACGGCGACCACCACGTTCACAAAGACAGAGATAAAGAGAGATAGTGAAACATACCCCGGCTGGAAATGAGGAAGACGTTTACGAACCATTTTTGAAATTCCTTCCACAAAAATTGCCACACTCCTACGTACAATCAGTAAAAATCCGACCACCGAGGGATTCAAGTCATTGAAAGTCTGCAAGACCAGCGTCTCTATATTCTGTGACCAGCAGTTTGACGTCTGAAACGGCTGCTTGCTCAGCGTCCAATCATCGTCCAGATAGAGTGACATCAGCAACCAAGGAGCGCTGTCAGTTTTGCTGGAGAGCAGCGACATGAATTGTGTTTTGTAGATTTTGCACGTGAAAAGATTTCTAAGGCCGCTTGTGTTGAAAGGAAATAACATATTGAATTAAATTTCAGTGTCGACATCGAGGGAATCAGTGAACGATAAAATTATATCTCAAAAGGGTGACAACTGTGATTAACTAGTCACAAAATTAAAGCCTACATGTATTTGATTCGATATTGAAGATTTAAGATGTTATTTATGAATTATCATTTTAGATGGTTAAGGTGAAGCAGCCCTTGACTACTGTGAGGAGATTGGTGGACAGACTACAAAACTTTGTCTGAAAACTAATTCTGTTTGCAATGTCACATTTTTGGGGTTATTTATTTTCAAAAAATCCTTAAATTTGTTGCTCTGTTGCTCATCTCTGTAAATATGTTGGTGTAAAACTAATGTTTTAGAGATTATCTATATCTCCAATTACACTTATTTGAAAAAAAGGGGGTAATCATTGTAATTTATTTTGCTTGCAAGGAAAAGAAATTGGTCTCCAATATGTCAATAAAGAAATTAGTTATAGCGTAAAATTGTCTTTTACATAACCATCATTGCAAATATTATCTAGACATATGAGCAGTAGTAGTATAGGTATTGCCATACCTGCAGAGTAGAGGGAGCAGAGCCACTAGTGTCGGTCATTCCTGTACCTCTGGGTATACTGGACACAATGTACCTGGAGCCCTTTGGCACAGGCTGTCTAACCACCAGTTTTCCTTTCCTGGTCTCTGCTAGAAACACAGCTGTACCAGTACGCATCGTTGGACACCAGAGTGGAATCAGCGATGGTGGAGTTCCTCTCACTGATCACACTGTTCCTGCAGGGAGGAGCAGCCTTGCTGGCCTTGGGTTTCTGACACTTGATGACGATGGTGACCAGGATGGTGATGAGCAGCAGAAATGACACTGAGCCCAGACCGATGACCAGGTACAGGTTCAGGTCTGAGAAGATGTCGTATTCCAGAGGAACCTCAGTCAGGTCAGAGTAGGCTTTAACAGCAGTCTCCACTGTGGACAGCTTAATGGTGACGGTGGCAGACAGAGCAGGGTTCCCGTTGTCCTTGGCAACAACAACCAGTCTCTGGTGGCGTGGATCTCTGTAGCTGAACATCCTCATGGTCCGGATCTCTCCGTTGTACTGATCCAGACTGAACAAGGTGGCGTCAGTCACCTGGAGTAACTGGTAGGTGATCCTGGAGTTGTGCACCGAGTCCACGTCTAAAGCTATCACCTTGGCAACCAGAGAACCTTTGTCAGTGGATCTGGGGATCTTTTCCTCCACCACAGAGCCCTGTGCACGCCACGGAGACACAATGACCGGAGCGTTGTCGTTCTGGTCCACAATAATGATGTGGACGCTCACGTTGCTGCTGAGTGGAGGAGAACCAGAGTCTCTGGCCTCAATGTGGAAAAGAAACTCCTTCTCAATCTCGTAGTCAAAAGTTTTCAGCCCGTAAAGATTTCCGTCCTCTGGGTTGATGGAGAATAACATGGACATGGACGTGTTGGCGATCTCCTTCTCTAGGATGAAGTAAACTAAATACTGGTTCTCGTGGAGGTCAGGGTCAAAGGCAGTCAGAGAACTGAGCAAGGCCCCCGGTGCGTTATTCTCAGTGACACGTATCGTATAAAATGACTGAGGGAAGTGAGGAACATTATCATTAATGTCCAGCAGCTCCAACGTCATGGTTTCATTGTCCGATAAAGGAGGAGAGCCTCTGTCTGTTACTGTGAAAGTGATGTCGTACTCTGGAACCTTCTCACGGTCTAACGGCTCTGACACCACTAATTCATAATAGTTATCAGAGGATTGCCTCAGTTTAAAAGGCATATTATCAGGAATATGCAGATCAACCACTCCATTATCTCCTGAGTCTTTATCACTCACACTAACTACAGCTATCACTGTGTCTACATCTATGTTTTCTTTCACTGGGCTTTGAAATGACTTGATAGATATTTCTGGGTGGTTATCGTTCATATCTGTCACCTGAATCGTCACTTTACACTGACCAGTTAAGAGATTAGTCCCCTTATCACTGGCAATAATCTCCATTTCATAAAGTTTTAGATCTTCGTAATTGATCATCTCTCTCACCCTGATTTCACCATTTTCTGCATTTAAATTAAATATCTGCTGCGTTCTCTCTGATGTGTATAAACTATAAGAATAAACTACGTCAGAATTGGAGCCTTCGTCTAGATCAGTGGCGTTCAGCTTGATGACTAAGCTGCCTATTGGAGAGTTCTCCATCACATCTACCACATATTTGTCTTTGCCAAATGAAGGGGCGTTGTCGTTCACGTCAAGTACGCGCACAACGATGCTGGCTGTTCCTGTGCGCGTGGGAACTCCACCGTCCACCGCAGTCAGGATCAGGTTGTGAACAGCCTGCAGCTCTCTGTCTAAAGCTTTGGTCAGAATCAAATCTGCAAACTTTGACCCGTCCCTTCCGGTCTGAATATTTATTGAAAAATGCTCACTTGCGCTCAGGTGATAATCTTTAACGGAATTGCTTCCAACATCTGGATCTGCAGCATTATTCAAGGAGAATCTCTCACCCACGGAGCTCGATTCGGAGATGTCCAAATGCATCGTTCCTCGTCGGAAATGTGGAGCGTTGTCATTAATGTCCATAATTTCCACCTCAATGTTAAACATCCTTATTGGATTTTCAATTGCAGCATCTAATTTCAGGAAGCACGACGTTGCCGTCTTTAATGGACAGAGAAACTCTCGATCGATCCGGTCTAATATAAAGAGCTCTCCCGTGTCTTTGTTGATATCGAGGTATTTTTTATTGCTCACGACGTCGACGCGCATTTTTCTATCATGAAGGGTTTTCACGTCTAATCCCAAATCCGTGGCTAAATTAGCCACCACAGAACCTTCCTCCATTTCTTCAGGAATAGAATAATGCGTGACGGCGACCGCCACGTTCACAAAGACAGAGATAAAGAGAGATAGTGAAACATACCCCGGCTGGAAATGAGGAAGACGTTACGAACCATTTTTGAATTCCTTCCACAAAAATTGCCACACTCCTACGTACAATCAGTAAAAATCCGACCACCGAGGGATTCAAGTCATTGAAAGTCTGCAAGACCAGCGTTTCTGTATTCTGTGACCAGCAGTTTGACGTCTGAAACGGCTGCTTGCTCAGCGTCCAATCATCGTCCAGATAGAGTGACATCAGCAACCAAGGAGCGCTGTCAGTTTTGCTGGAGAGCAGCGACATGAATTGTGTTTTGTAGATTTTGCACGTGAAAAGATTTCTAAGGCCGCTTGTGTTGAAAGGAAATAACATATTGAATTAAATTTCAGTGTCGACATCGAGGGAATCAGTGAACTATAAAATTATATCTCAAAAGGGTGACAACTGTGATTAACTAGTCACAAAAATAAAGCCTACATGTATTTGATTCGATATTGAAGATTTAAGATGTTATTTATGAATTATCATTTTAGATGGTTAAGGTGAAGCAGCCCTTGACTACTGTGAGGAATTGGTGGACAGACTACAAAACTTTGTCTGAAAACTAATTCTGTTTGCAATGTCACATTTTTGGGGTTTTTATTTTCAAAAAATCCTTAAATTTGTTGCTCTGTTGCTCATCTCTGTAAATATGTTGGTGTAAAACTAATGTTTTAGAGATTATCTATATCTCCAATTACACTTATTTGAAAAAAAGGGGGTAATCATTGTAATTTATTTTTTGCAAGGAAAAGGAAATTGGTCTCCAATATGTCAATGAAGAAATTAGTTATAGCGTAAAATTGTCTTTTACATAAACATCATTGCAAATATTATCGAGACATATGAGCAGTAGTAGTATAGGTATTGCCATACCTGCAGAGTAGAGGGAGCAGAGCCACTAGTGTCGGTCATTCCTGTACCTCTGGGTATACTGGACACAATGTACCTGGAGCCCTTTGGCACAGGCTGTCTAACCACCACAGTTTTCCTTTCCTGGTCTCTGCTAGAAACAGGCTGTACCAGTACGCATCGTTGGACACCAGAGTGGAATCAGCGATGGTGGAGTTCCTCTCACTGATCACACTGTTCCTGCAGGGAGGAGCAGCCTTGCTGGCCTTGGGTTTCTGACACTTGATGACGATGGTGACCAGGATGGTGATGAGCAGCAGAAATGACACTGAGCCCAGACCGATGACCAGGTACAGGTTCAGGTCTGAGAAGATGTCGTATTCCAGAGGAACCTCAGTCAGGTCAGAGTAGGCTTTAACAGCAGTCTCCACTGTGGACAGCTTAATGGTGACGGTGGCAGACAGAGCAGGGTTCCCGTTGTCCTTGGCAACAACAACCAGTCTCTGGTGGCGTGGATCTCTGTAGCTGAACATCCTCATGGTCCGGATCTCTCCGTTGTACTGATCCAGACTGAACAAGGTGGCGTCAGTCACCTGGAGTAACTGGTAGGTGATCCTGGAGTTGTGCACCGAGTCCACGTCTAAAGCTATCACCTTGGCAACCAGAGAACCTTTGTCAGTGGATCTGGGGATCTTTTCCTCCACCACAGAGCCCTGTGCACGCCACGGAGACACAATGACCGGAGTGTTGTCGTTCTGGTCCACAATAATGATGTGGACGCTCACGTTGCTGCTGAGTGGAGGAGAACCAGAGTCTCTGGCCTCAATGTGGAAAAGAAACTCCTTCTCAATCTCGTAGTCAAAAGTTTTCAGCCCGTAAAGATTTCCGTCCTCTGGGTTGATGGAGAACAACATGGACATGGACGTGTTGGCGATCTCCTTCTCTAGGATGAAGTAAACTAAATACTGGTTCTCGTGGAGGTCAGGGTCAAAGGCAGTCAGAGAACTGAGCAAGGCCCCCGGTGCGTTATTCTCAGTGACACGTATCGTATAAAATGACTGAGGGAAGTGAGGAACATTATCATTAATGTCCAGCAGCTCCAACGTCATGGTTTCATTGTCCGATAAAGGAGGAGAGCCTCTGTCTGTTACTGTGAAAGTGATGTCGTACTCTGGAACCTTCTCACGGTCTAACGGCTCTGACACCACTAATTCATAATAGTTATCAGAGGATTGCCTCAGTTTAAAAGGCATTTTATCAGGAATATGCAGATCAACCACTCCATTATCTCCTGAGTCTTTATCACTCACACTAACGACAGCTATCACTGTGTCTACATCTATGTTTTCTTTCACTGGGCTTTGAAATGACTTGATAGATATTTCTGGGTGGTTATCGTTCATATCTGTCACCTGAATCGTCACTTTACACTGACCAGTTAAGAGATTAGTCCCCTTATCACTGGCAATTATCTCCATTTCATAAAGTTTTAGATCTTCGTAATTGATCATCTCTCTCACCCTGATTTCACCATTTTCTGCATTTAAATTAAATATCTGCTGCGTTCTCTCTGATGTGTATAAACTATAAGAATAAACTACGTCAGAATTGGAGCCTTCGTCTAGATCAGTGGCGTTCAGCTTGATGACTAAGCTGCCTATTGGAGAGTTCTCCATCACATCTACCACATATTTGTCTTTGCCAAATGAAGGGGCGTTGTCGTTCACGTCAAGTACGCGCACAACGATGCTGGCTGTTCCTGTGCGCGTGGGAACTCCACCGTCCACCGCAGTCAGGATCAGGTTGTGAACAGCCTGCAGCTCTCTGTCTAAAGCTTTGGTCAGAATCAAATCTGCAAACTTTGACCCGTCCCTTCCGGTCTGAATATTTATTGAAAAATGCTCACTTGCGCTCAGGTGATAATCTTTAACGGAATTGCTTCCAACATCTGGATCTGCAGCATTATTCAAGGAGAATCTCTCACCCACGGAGCTCGATTCGGAGATGTCCAAATGCATCGTTCCTCGTCGGAAATGTGGAGCGTTGTCATTAATGTCCATAATTTCCACCTCAATGTTAAACATTCGTTCTGGATTTTCAATTGTGGCGTCTAACCTGATAAAGCACGAGGTCGGTGTCCTCGAAGAGCATAGAAATTCTCTATCAATTCTTTCGGAGACGACTAACTCTCCCGTGTCTTTGTTGATGTCGAGGTATTTTTTATTACCCACAACGTCGACACGTATTTTTCGCTCATTCAGTGTTTTCACGTCTAATCCCAAATCCGTGGCTAAATTAGCCACCACAGAACCTTCCTCCATTTCTTCAGGAATAGAATAATGCGTGACGGCGACCGCCACGTTCACAAAGACAGAGATAAAGAGAGATAGTGAAACATACCCCGGCTGGAAATGAGGAAGACGTTTACGAACCATTTTTGAAATTCCTTCCACAAAAATTGCCACACTCCTACGTACAATCAGTAAAAATCCGACCACCGAGGGATTCAAGTCATTGAAAGTCTGCAAGACCAGCGTTTCTGTATTCTGTGACCAGCAGTTTGACGTCTGAAACGGCTGCTTGCTCAGCGTCCAATCATCGTCCAGATAGAGTGACATCAGCAACCAAGGAGCGCTGTTAGTTTTGCTGGAGAGCAGCGACATGAATTCTGTTTTGTAGATTTTGCACGTGAAAAGATTTCTAAGGCCGCTTGTGTTGAAAGGAAATAATATATTGAATTAAATTTCAGTGTCGACATCGAGGGAATCAGTGAACGATAAAATTATATCTCAAAAGGGTGACAACTGTGATTAACTAGTCACATAACTAAAGCCTACATGTATTTGATTCGATATTGAAGATTTAAGATGTTATTTATGAATTATCATTTTAGATGGTTAAGGTGAAGCAGCCCTTGACTACTGTGAGGAGATTGGTGGACAGACTACAAAACTTTGTCTGAAAACTAATTCTGTTTGCAATGTCACATTTTTGGGGTTATTTATTTTCAAAAAATCCTTACATTTGTTGCTCTATTGCTCATCTCTGTAAATATGTTGGTGTAAAACTAATGTTTTAGAGATTATCTATATCTCCAATTACACTTATTTGAAAAAAGGGGGTAATCATTGTAATTTATTTTGCTTGCAAGGAAAAGGAAATTGGTCTCCAATATGTCAATGAAGAAATTAGTTATAGCGTAAAATTGTCTTTTACTTAAACATCATTGCAAATATTATCGAGACATATGAGCAGTAGTAGTATAGGTATTGCCATACCTGCAGAGTAGAGGGAGCAGAGCCACTAGTGTCGGTCATTCCTGTACCTCTGGGTATACTGGACACGATGTACCTGGAGCCCTTTGGCACAGGCTGTCTAACCACCAGTTTTCCTTTCCTGGTCTCTGCTAGAAACAGGCTGTACCAGTACGCATCGTTGGACACCAGAGTGGAATCAGCGATGGTGGAGTTTCTCTCACTGATCACACTGTTCCTGCAGGGAGGAGCAGCCTTGCTGGCCTTGGGTTTCTGGCACTTGATGACGATGGTGACCAGGATGGTGATGAGCAGCAGAAATGACACTGAGCCCAGACCGATGACCAGGTACAGGTTCAGGTCTGAGAAGATGTCGTATTCCAGAGGAACCTCAGTCAGGTCAGAGTAGGCTTTAACAGCAGTCTCCACTGTGGACAGCTTAATGGTGACGGTGGCAGACAGAGCAGGGTTCCCGTTGTCCTTGGCAACAACAACCAGTCTCTGGTGGCGTGGATCTCTGTAGCTGAACATCCTCATGGTCCGGATCTCTCCGTTGTACTGATCCAGACTGAACAAGGTGGCGTCAGTCACCTGGAGTAACTGGTAGGTGATCCTGGAGTTGTGCACCGAGTCCACGTCTAAAGCTATCACCTTGGCAACCAGAGAACCTTTGTCAGTGGATCTGGGGATCTTTTCCTCCACCACAGAGCCCTGCGCACGCCACGGAGACACAATGACCGGAGCGTTGTCGTTCTGGTCCACAATAATGATGTGGACGCTCACGTTGCTGCTGAGTGGAGGAGAACCAGAGTCTCTGGCCTCAATGTGGAAAAGAAACTCCTTCTCAATCTCGTAGTCAAAAGTTTTCAGCCCGTAAAGTTTTCCGTCCTCTGGGTTGATGGAGAACAACATGGACATGGACGTGTTGGCGATCTCCTTCTCTAGGATGAAGTAAACTAAATACTGGTTCTCGTGGAGGTCAGGGTCAAAGGCAGTCAGAGAACTGAGCAAGGCCCCCGGTGCGTTATTCTCAGTGACACGTATCGTATAAAATGACTGAGGGAAGTGAGGAACATTATCATTAATGTCCAGCAGCTCCAACGTCATGGTTTCATTGTCCGATAAAGGAGGAGAGCCTCTGTCTGTTACTGTGAAAGTGATGTCGTACTCTGGAACCTTCTCACGGTCTAACGGCTCTGACACCACTAATTCATAATAGTTATCAGAGGATTGCCTCAGTTTAAAAGGCATATTATCAGGAATATGCAGATCAACCACTCCATTATCTCCTGAGTCTTTATCACTCACACTAACTACAGCTATCACTGTGTCTACATCTATGTTTTCGTTGACTGGAGTCTGAAATGACTTGATAGATATTTCTGGGTGGTTATCGTTCATATCTTCAACTACAATTTTGATTGTACACTGTCCTGATAAACTATTGACTCCTTTATCAGTGGCTATCACCTCCATGTCATAAATTTTAAAATCCTCATAGTTTAATAGTCCTTTAACTGTAATTTCACCTGTGGATGGATTTAAATTAAATGTTTCCTGTGTTTTCTCTGATGTGTATAAACTGTATGAATATGTTAAATCTGAATTTGATCCTTCATCCAAGTCTGTTGCATTCAGGTGAATAACCAGGCTTCCAATAGGGGAATTTTCCATTATTTCTAAATTATAGTTACTTTTATCAAAAGTAGGTGAATTATCATTTGTGTCCAAAACTCGAACGATCACACTTGCAGTACCAGACCGAGCAGGTTTCCCTCCATCTACCGCTGTCAGAATTAAATTATGGACAGACTGCTGCTCACGATCTAAAGCCTTTTTCAAAATTAATTCTGCAAATTTTGAACTGTCTCGTCCGGTTTGGACCTCAATGATGAAATATTCGTTTTCACTCAGTTGATATGTTTTTACAGAATTACTTCCAACATCAGGATCAACTGCGTTACTGAGAGAGAATCTCTCTCCCCTCGGTGTCGCTTCAGATATGTCTAAATGAATGATGTCGCGACGGAACTGCGGGGCGTTGTCGTTGATATCCAGAATTTCCACTTCTATGTTAAAAATACGTACTGGGTTGTCAAGAATTACTTCTAGTTTCAAATAACAAGACGCTGAAGATTTTGTCGGACAAATATATTCTCTGTCTATCTTCTCCGCAACATACAGTTCTCCTGTCTCTTTGTTCACATCCAGATATTTCTTATTGGCGATGATGTCGAGACGCATCTTCCTCTGATTCAGCGTTTTCACGTCAAGGCCGAGATCTGTGGCGAGATTTGCGACCACGGATCCTTCTTTCATTTCCTCTGGTATTGAATAGTGCGTCACAGAAGCAGATGTCCCGTAAACGATAGAAAATAAAGCCATGATCGCCACGTACCTTTTGTTTTGGCGCATCGTTACAGTGGTCCCCATTGTTCTCTGATTTATCCGTTTAATGATCCATGCACCGCAATTAAGATATTGAAGAGCAGTTTTTCACTTGCAATTATGACTTCAAAGATAAAAGCAAATGCGATGTAAATCTTTTCAAAATTTCCTTCGATTGAGACCGAAACGAAGCCGATTTGCTGCTGGTGCGTTCAGCACCGCGGAGCTGACACACATAGATTCATCCTCTCTGTGAGCTGATATTTTAATAGTAAACAGCGCCACTCCTTGTATATCACTAATACTGAACACAGATATTTTTACTTTAAAAGTATCGACACATGAAATCACACTAAAATTGTAAAATAAGTGTAATAGTTGAAGATGCAAACCTAAATATTACTGAAAGCAAATGTGTGTCTTGTTTGCTCACCTGCAGAGTAGAGGGAGCGGAGCCACTAGTGTCGGTCATTCCTGTACCTCTGGGTATACTGGACACGATGTACCTGGAGCCCTTTGGCACAGGCTGTCTAACCACCAGTTTCCCTTTCCTGGTCTCTGCTAGAAACAGGCTGTACCAGTACGCATCGTTGGACACCAGAGTGGAATCAGCGATGGTGGAGTTCCTCTCACTGATCACACTGTTCCTGCAGGGAGGAGCAGCCTTGCTGGCCTTGGGTTTCTGACACTTGATGACGATGGTGACCAGGATGGTGATGAGCAGCAGAAATGACACTGAGCCCAGACCGATGACCAGGTACAGGTTCAGGTCTGAGAAGATGTCGTATTCCAGAGGAACCTCAGTCAGGTCAGAGTAGGCTTTAACAGCAGTCTCCACTGTGGACAGCTTAATGGTGACGGTGGCAGACAGAGCAGGGTTCCCGTTGTCCTTGGCAACAACAACCAGTCTCTGGTGGCGTGGATCTCTGTAGCTGAACATCCTCATGGTCCGGATCTCTCCGTTGTACTGATCCAGACTGAACAAGGTGGCGTCAGTCACCTGGAGTAACTGGTAGGTGATCCTGGAGTTGTGCACCGAGTCCACGTCTAAAGCTATCACCTTGGCAACCAGAGAACCTTTGTCAGTGGATCTGGGGATCTTTTCCTCCACCACAGAGCCCTGCGCACGCCACGGAGACACAATGACCGGAGCGTTGTCGTTCTGGTCCACAATAATGATGTGGACGCTCACGTTGCTGCTGAGTGGAGGAGAACCAGAGTCTCTGGCCTCAATGTGGAAAAGAAACTCCTTCTCAATCTCATAGTCAAAAGTTTTCAGCCCATAAAGTTTTCCGTCCTCTGGGTTGATGGAGAACAACATGGACATGGACGTGTTGGCGATCTCCTTCTCTAGGATGAAGTAAACTAAATACTGGTTCTCGTGGAGGTCAGGGTCAAAGGCAGTCAGAGAACTGAGCAAGGCCCCCGGTGCGTTATTCTCAGTGACACGTATCGTATAAAATGACTGAGGGAAGTGAGGAACATTATCATTAATGTCCAGCAGCTCCAACGTCATGGTTTCATTGTCCGATAAAGGAGGAGAGCCTCTGTCTGTTACTGTGAAAGTGATGTCGTACTCTGGAACCTTCTCACGGTCTAACGGCTCTGACACCACTAATTCATAATAGTTATCAGAGGATTGCCTCAGTTTAAAAGGCATTTTATCAGGAATATGCAGATCAACCACTCCATTATCTCCTGAGTCTTTATCACTCACACTAACTACAGCTATCACTGTGTCTACATCTATGTTTTCATTGACTGGAGTCTGAAATGACTTGATAGATATTTCTGGGTGGTTATCGTTCATATCTTCAACTACAATTTTGATTGTACACTGTCCTGATAAACTATTGACTCCTTTGTCAGTGGCTATCACCTCCATGTCATAAATTTTAAAATCCTCATAGTTTAATAGTCCTTTAACTGTAATTTCACCTGTGGATGGATTTAAATGAAATGTTTCCTGTGTTTTCTCTGATGTGTATAAACTGTATGAATATGTTAAATCTGAATTTGATCCTTCATCCAAGTCTGTTGCATTCAGGTGAATAACCAGGCTTCCAATAGGGGAATTCTCCATTATTTCTAAATTATAATTAATTTGATCAAATGTGGGTGAATTATCGTTTGTGTCCATCACATGAACGATCACACTTGCAGTACCAGACCGAGCAGGTTTCCCTCCATCTACCGCTGTCAGAATTAAATTATGGACAGACTGCTGCTCACGATCTAAGGTCGTTTTTAAGATTAAATCGGCAAATTTGGTTCCCTCTCTTCCTGTCTGAACTTCAATGTTAAAATAATCATTTTCACTGAGCTGATATGTTTTTACAGAATTACTTCCAACATCAGGATCAACTGCGTTACTGAGAGAGAATCTCTCTCCCCTCGGTGTCGCTTCAGATATGTCTAAATGAATAGCGTCTCTCCGAAATTGCGGGGCGTTGTCGTTTATATCCAGTAGTTCGACTTCAATATTAAAAATACGAAGTGGATTCTCAAGTATTACTTCCAACCTGAGATAGCAAGATGTCGTTGTCTTCGTCGGACAAATATATTCTCTGTCAATCTTCTCCACAACATACAGTTCTCCTGTCTCTTTGTTCACATCCAGATATTTCTTATTGGCGATGATGTCGAGACGCATCTTCCTCTGATTCAGCGTTTTCACGTCAAGGCCGAGATCTGTGGCGAGATTTGCGACCACCGATCCTTCTTTCATTTCCTCTGGTATTGAATAATGTGTCACCGAAGCAGATGTCCCGTAAACGATAGAAAATAAAGCCATGATCGCCACGTACCTTTTGTTTTGGCGCATCGTTACAGTGGTCCCCATTGTTCTCTGATTTATCCGTTTAATGATCCATTCACCGCAATTAAGATATTGAAGAGCAGTTTTCTCACTTGCAATTATGACTTCACAGACAAAAGCAAATGCGATATAAATCTCTACAAAATTTCCCTCGATTGAGACCGAAACGAAGCCGATTTGCTGCTGGTGCGTTCAGGACCGCGGAGCTGACACACATAGATTCATCCTCTCTGTGAGCTGATATTTTAATAGTCAACAGCGCCACTCCTTGTATATCACTAATACTGAACACAGATATTTTTACTTTAAACGTATCTACATTTCAAATCTTACAAATATTTTAAAATGAATGTAATAGTTGAAGATGCAAACTTAAATATTACTAAAAGCAAATGTGTGTCTTGTTTGCTCACCTGCAGAGTAGAGGGAGCGGAGCCACTAGTGTCGGTCATTCCTGTACCTCTGGGTATACTGGACACGATGTACCTGGAGCCCTTTGGCACAGGCTGTCTAACCACCAGTTTCCCTTTCCTGGTCTCTGCTAGAAACAGGCTGTACCAGTACGCATCGTTGGACACCAGAGTGGAATCAGCGATGGTGGAGTTTCTCTCACTGATCACACTGTTCCTGCAGGGAGGAGCAGCCTTGCTGGCCTTGGGTTTCTGACACTTGATGACGATGGTGACCAGGATGGTGATGAGCAGCAGAAATGACACTGAGCCCAGACCGATGACCAGGTACAGGTTCAGGTCTGAGAAGATGTCGTATTCCAGAGGAACCTCAGTCAGGTCAGAGTAGGCTTTAACAGCAGTCTCCACTGTGGACAGCTTAATGGTGACGGTGGCAGACAGAGCAGGGTTCCCGTTGTCCTTGGCAACAACAACCAGTCTCTGGTGGCGTGGATCTCTGTAGCTGAACATCCTCATGGTCCGGATCTCTCCGTTGTACTGATCCAGACTGAACAAGGTGGCGTCAGTCACCTGGAGTAACTGGTAGGTGATCCTGGAGTTGTGCACCGAGTCCACGTCTAAAGCTATCACCTTGGCAACCAGAGAACCTTTGTCAGTGGATCTGGGGATCTTTTCCTCCACCACAGAGCCCTGCGCACGCCACGGAGACACAATGACCGGAGCGTTGTCGTTCTGGTCCACAATAATGATGTGGACGCTCACGTTGCTGCTGAGTGGAGGAGAACCAGAGTCTCTGGCCTCAATGTGGAAAAGAAACTCCTTCTCAATCTCATAGTCAAAAGTTTTCAGCCCATAAAGTTTTCCGTCCTCTGGGTTGATGGAGAACAACATGGACATGGACGTGTTGGCGATCTCCTTCTCTAGGATGAAGTAAACTAAATACTGGTTCTCGTGGAGGTCAGGGTCAAAGGCCGTCAGAGAACTGAGCAAGGCCCCCGGTGCGTTATTCTCAGTGACACGTATCGTATAAAATGACTGAGGGAAGTGAGGAGCATTATCATTAATGTCCATTAGGTGTAAATGTATGGTTTCATTGTCAGATAAAGGAGGCGTTCCCGCATCTGTCACAATCAGTGTGATGTCATAATCCGGCACTGACTCGCGGTCTAACGGTTCAGACACTAAAAGGCTGTAATGATCTGGTCTCTCCGACGACTGGTTAAGAATAAATGGAAGGTTCTGATTAAAAGTTAATGTTGCTTTGCCGTTTTCTCCTGTGTCTCTGTCCCTTATGGCCACCAGCGCAATGACGGTTCCTACTGGGATATTCTCCTCCACCGTGTTTTTAACAGACTGTATTGTAATTTCGGGATAATTATCATTGATGTCCGTCACGAGGATGACCACTTTGCACTGTCCCAATAAGGGATGTGTCCCTTTGTCTCTGGCCTCGATGTGCAGCTCGTAAAACTTCATGTCTTCATAATCGACGGTGCCTTTCACAGTGATCTCGCCCGTCTCTGGATTCACCGCGAAGACATTTTGCGTCTTTTCTGACGTGTAAAGCGTGAAGGAGTAGACTAACTCTGAATTCAGACCTTCATCCAGATCAGTGGCGTTCAGTTTCATCACCAAGGCGCCGACTGGCGTGTTTTCTGTCATATTGACCGTGTAAACCTTCTTGTCAAAGCGGGGAGGGTTGTCGTTCGTGTCTTGTACTTTCACAATAATATCCGCGGTGCCGGAGCGCACAGGCACTCCTCCGTCCACGGCCGTCAGAATTAAATGATGCACAGCCTTCTGCTCTCGGTCTAAAGACTTGGTGAGCACCATATCAACATATTGTGTCCCATCACTTCCTGTCTGGATTTCTATGGCGAAGTGTTCGCTGTTGCTCAGCGAGTAGGTTTTAATCGTATTCATGCCAACATCTGGATCCACCGCGTTGGGGAGGGAGAATCTCTCCCCGGGCGACGCCGATTCCGAGACGTCGAGCTCGACTCTGTCACGTCGAAAGTGTGGAGCATTATCATTTATGTCCGTTATTCCAAGTTCAATGTTAAAAATGCGCAATGGGCTTTCTATGATGACATCGAGCTTCAGAAAGCAGGACGTCGTTTTGGTCGGACAGAGATATTCCCTGTCCATGCTCTCCACTATAAACAACTCCCCTGTATTTTTATTGACATCTAGATATTTTTTATTATGGAAGATATCAAGTTTTACCTCCCGTTGAGCCAGTCCCCCTGGTTCAAGTCCCAAATCCGCAGCGAGGTTGGCCACCACAGCCCCTCTCTCCATCTCCTCGGCTATGGAGTACCGTGTCACACACAAAGCAGCGGGCCATACAGCACCCAAGACCAAGACTGTGTCCCAAAGCCGCATCGTTTCCTCTGCAGGAGTCAGAAATACAGATTTTTTGTTTCAATAATCCTTCAGAGAGGAAAAACCATTGTCCCAGGTTGATCTGAACCGTTTGTGAATGGGTGTGCCGTTATAACGGAGAGATGGATGACGTTGCAGTGGTCAACAGCGACACCATGTGGTAGAGAAGAAGATGTGGTAGAATGGGAGTACCAGATTATTCTGATATGCGACAACAAAGATTGCAAAAATAAAGAAGCGAGTGAATAACTAAAATGCTGCTGTAAAGATCTTTCAATTCTGTTATAATTTATGTCTCATACTATTATTTATATTCTAATTTATTTCACTGAAGTTTTGAAGGTGAAAAAAACAAGTAAAACTTGAAAGAAGATGGATTCCAGGCATAAGGAGAGAGGGATGAGGCTGAGGCTGCCCTGACAGTACGACAGTGAATGTTGGTGTCGCTGAGATCTGGGTGGGGGCGGGGGGGGGGAGTATGGAGCAGCATGTTAAAGGCATATAAAGAAGGGTGATGTGTTGAGAGGAGGGGGTTCTGCAGTTGATGCTGGCAGCTAAGCTATGCACAAGCTGTAGTTTGGGGGTGATTTGTGCTGTAAAACCTCACATCATTTAATGTATGAAATCAGTCTTTTGTTGTGGACCTTTAGCCAGTGGATCCTAAACTGTTCAGCCAGTTAATCATCTGAAAAATCCCCTTTAGACAGTACTGATCATTTTAATGGGAGCTAGAACAGACATTTCATAGCCTTTCCTCCTGCTCCATCAGCACACAGCTCAGAGTTCACCTGGTCGGCCTTGTATATCTGCTCTTCCATAGTTTTGGTGAGCAGATCCAAGGATCACCTTGGTTGATGTATCTGACAAACAAAAAAACTGTCCCTACTTTTCTCAGGACATACAACGGGGATGCATCTACTCTTTCTAGTAGCAGGCTTTAAACATCATCTGCCATGTCATCTACTCTCCTCTTAAACATATTATGGGATAGAAAAACCTGTCCAGCTTTACTGCAGTGTCACCATATAATAAATGTCCTCGGCTGCTGGTAGAATTAACTGTTTCCCAATTTTCTCTTCTCTATTATTCTCTCGTAATAGTCAAATAATTTGTCATTAAGAGCGGGATGTTTTGTTTTCAGGTGCCAAACTAACTTTGATACTGTCATAACTTTATTTCCTGCACACTATGCTCACCAGATTAGGAGCAGCTGCTCTCCAGAAGCGAATTAAATGTGACAGTCATCATAGTTTTGGTTGCGTTTCGATTTCTTTCCTTTACTTTCTTTCCTTTTCTACTTTCTCATTATTTTCGTTGTCTGTGGCTTGTTCTCCAGCAGCCTCATGAAGAAAACTTGCTAAAGAGGTCAGTTTATTTCCTAGCTTTCCTTGCTAGTGTCCATGCTGCTCAAGCAGACGTGAAACTCAGCTCAGCCATGTCAAATCTTAACATTGTCATTTGGCATAAATAGGCAGTAAAGGATAAAACTGTCTAATGATAGTAATCTGCTTGATGATATGTGGTAAAGCAATTGGAATCAAAACACAATATAGTATATTTGTGGCAATTATAGCCCCCTCAACCCAAGGCCTGGTACCGATCTGGGGCCTGGTGCCGATCTGGGGCCTGGTGCCGATCTGGGGCCTAACTGTCTGGGGCATCAGACAGTTAGACAGTAAAATGAATCTCATTGTTAAGCATGAGGCTAAACCTTATTCCAAACAACAACGGACTGTGTTTCAGTTTAGCCTAAAGTGTAAGAAAAATACAAATCCTAAAATCCCCCTGAAGCATTAATTTTATAAGGCAAGTTTTACTCATGACAAGTTTTCAAGGCATCTCAACATTTATTACGAGCACTGCTACAGTAGTAGGTCCCACAGCACCCTCCAGCACCGACTGCTGCTGTCACCATGTCTCATATGCTTAGTAATGCCTGGAAACCTCCACCAGGACTAACAACAACACATCCAGAGAGTTCCTGAAAATGCCACAGAGAAGATTTTGACCTGATGACGGGTTCACAGGCCAATGGTTCGACATCTCAACCTTGGAGCAGCTTGTGTATTTGACCACTTTTATGGCCCCATTAAATCTGCTCTGCTGACCTTGACAGGAAGCACAGGCAAGAATGCACCTTCATGCACACTGAACATGTATGAAACTGAGCTGGCTGGATTCTCCCTCCATACTGTGTGTGAGGGAGTTCTTGGTTTCAAAGTGCTGTTATATATATGCTAGATATTGCAGCCAATATCAAATTATTAAGTGTATTCGTGCCTCCCAGAAGCCGTCATGGGGGGAGACAAATGTGAGAGGAGAATCAGTGCATTGCAAAGATGAACTGAATATATTCTAACTTTGCTCAGTAACGTAGCTTGTAAACAACAACAAACATTCCAGAGTAGGTGATGCTCACACAGGGGCTCCGTATCATTGTCAACTATGTGGCCCGTCCACATTCTCTTGGACTTTCAACAGTTGAAAGTTAAACTCTCTAAACCAGAGGATTAGGTCGACTCTGGTGGTGACGTCATCTGCGACCATGAAGAGAAAATTAGCTCACACTTACAAACTCTTTATTTTGTGGCCTGAGACTTAATATTTTCTTGTCTTCTTTTGTCTTTCGGGGTCACTGGGAGGCTCCACAATGGTTGAAAGCAGGATCCACCCCTGGATGAGTCGCCAGTTCATCGCAGGGCCCCATATGAGCATTTGACTTAAGGTTAAATGCTATAATAGTGCAATTTTTAATATTCTCACAAGGTCTAGAGTAGTGTTGGGAAGATTGAGTGCCTAAACAATCTTGTTATGCTCCAGGATTCTCTCGTAGAGGTTTGCATCTCCAGCGACAGAAAGAGCAGCCTAACAATCGTAGCAACATTGTGTAACTGCTGCTGTAAAACTAAGCACAATGAGCTTAATAGCGTCTCACTCACAGGTTCAATGAGATGTGATGAAGAGGAAGATGAGGTAAAGGTAAAGATGACTCCTACATAGAGATGATCCTAGTTGTGAGCAGCTTCGGCTTCTGTGAACGAGAAAACAAATCTAAAATTCCATCAATTAGCCAACTTTGATGACTGAGAGACAAAATGTCAAAGCTTCTGTGCTGTCCCTGGAGGCAAGATCAGGGTCCAGCTGTTCCAAAGCTCACCTT
Source organism: Takifugu flavidus (assembly GCF_003711565.1). Lineage (NCBI taxonomy): Eukaryota > Metazoa > Chordata > Actinopteri > Tetraodontiformes > Tetraodontidae > Takifugu > Takifugu flavidus. The sequence goes on along the minus strand of NC_079528.1, from coordinate 9,872,516 downwards.
TTCCTCATTTTAAGTGGCCTCACTAAATTATTTAATTCCTTTCCCTCCGTTTTCTTTTGGACATTTGTGCACAGCCTAAACCTACACCATCTAGAAACATCCCTAAATCACCACTTCACTACAGAGGTATAAGTTTTATCACTAATGTTTCTAAACTCGATTTTGCACTTCTATCTAATAGATTAGTTGTCATTTAGGACGGTGAGTGCTGGTGGTCAAGGGCCTGTATAGACCACATGTGCTCGGTCTCTTCTATTATAAGATCAACAATTCATGCTTTGCATGTTCCATCTATTTTCTGAAGCCACTCGCCCTGGTCAGCAGAGAACTCCTGCAATACAGGCTCATCAAATCAGTCATCAATCGTTAACCATCTGGTGACTGAAATTGAAGAAGCAAATATTGGGATAAACAGAGAGATCCCTCTGTGCCCAAGTTCATTCAGATACTTCGATTCTTTCCATTGACACCAGCAGGTTTAGTGGTGGACCGAAGGAACAGAGCCTTTGCTTGCTCTTGTAAATGAGATTATTTTTCTGTTCTTCTGTCCTCTGTATGACGACTTTAGACATATGCTCCATGAGAAAAGGAGCTTTACAATGAGTTATTTCATTAATTTGATTTTACAGCTTTCGTTTTAGTTTTCATTATTCAAGCTTTTTTTTCTCCCATTAACGGTTCATTGCGCCATAATCTTACTCAATGATGCCATCTGCTGGACAAATGTGTTATACCGTCAACGAACAAACGTTTGGCTTGATATAACAGGTTTGTTTATTTATGTATGTATGCATTTATTTATTTATTTATTTATTTATTTATTTATTTATTTGTCAAATTAAAGCCTCTTCAACATTTCACATATCTGAAGTTACTTGTGTACATTGAAATTGAGTCTTTCTGTACATACTGTAGAGAACCCTTGGTAGGTAGAACCCACATTATAGAACCTGTCGTGTTGAAACGGAGCCCCTTCGTGACTTAATTTAACTCTCCTGCCGTGCAGAAGGAATCATAATTCTGCTTCATTGTAACATTGTTACATTTTTTAAATAGCTCCACCATTATACAGGTGAAAGACAGGTTTTAACACGTGGACGTTATTTAGAGAATAAAAGAAGAATGTTTTTACAGTATCGTAGACTTATTAGATTTTACACTGTCAAATGCGCCCTCTGGTGGACACAGTTTAACAGTGCAAGTAGACAAAAATGAGGCGGCTTGTACCATTTCAGCAGAGATTCACCACAGATCACGTGATAAAAATATGAATTACAATTTAATTAATGCCACCATACAAACCGATAGTTTGAACAAAACTTCATAATAGATGAAAACGTATTCAATATTCATGGTTTTTATATATCTCTCTTTTGCTCATGATATTAGTTTGCTCATGATAAATAGTTTCTATTTGACATTTAAATCAATGAAGAAAAGATGGAGCCCTGTTGCTCTCTCATGTGAAAGTAAGCCAGGCTAAAAATGGCTGCTTCTCCCCTCTCGTCATCCCTGTGGTTCACCTCATCACAGAGGTTACCCTGCAACCCTCTCTGTGGACACCCATTTTCCTATTAACGAAATTATGTTCAATCTGAGTCATACCATGACCTAATTAAGATGTCGCCTCCTGGCCAGTGGCCAGCTTGCATCTGTTGATGGCTGGGAACTAATTCCCAGAGAGGTAGAATGGAAAAGGGCAAAGATAGAGGAGTCACAGGCCCCTCTGCTCGCATCCAGGTGTGACATTTGGAACTGATCCCTCGTCCCTTGATGCTTGCATTTGTGTTCGTTGTCTTAATTAAAGTGATATTTCGAGAGAGGGATGTTCTGTTTGTTCAGTTAATGAACCCCACTATTCTCTGCGGGCAAATGGATATGCAAGCATTCCAATTAGCATATGTTAGCATTTCGCCCTGTTTATTTCCCTCTGTGGAAAACAGCTTACGGAGGCAGAAAAGCTTCGTGGCCTCATATCAGAGTGAGTTACAGAACTTTTCCAGCCACAAATAAGTGACAGAAACTTATGAACACAAAACTGACTGCCTCATGCATGTGGAATGACTAAATCTGATTTTAAATTTCACATAAGGAGGTCACTCGTGTATGATTCATAGACAGTGGGTATGGAAAAAATACTTTATTTTCATAAATGTATACAGTACATGTTGGGGACCCCCCCCCTTCTATACAGCTGCCTGCATCAGGTTGCAGTATTCATACACTTGGGCGTATTTACACAAGCTCCTGCGGCACAGTCACACAGACAGAAAGCAAATGTCATTAAACCGAGTACATAAAATCCAAAGGATGTGCAAATAAATCTCAATTTATGAATTTTGTTCTGCTAGATTTTGGATATAACTGCTGCTCTGTGATTGTCTAAATAATATTAATAGTAGGCAGGAACAGAAATTGGCCATATTACAGTAGCGCGTCACATCAACAGCCAACAGCTCTTTGTTTCCCTTCAGTTTAAGAAGCACAAGGAAGTCCTCCCTTACTTTTTCTTTCATTACTTTAACTTCCTTTGCGTCTGCTCTCCAGCCGTCTTCAGGAGAATATCACAAGTCATCCACCTTTCCGTCAGCATGGTCAGTCATTGTAAAGGTCATTATTTATGATGGCTGCCTCCCCCTGAGGGGACATCTGGAGGCGTCGCTTCTTGCCAAAGGTGGAGAAGGAATTGTGCACGTCCAGCTCACTTCGCTGGGCCGCGGGCCTCAGCGTGCAGAAGCCTGACGGTGTCCCGGGGATGTACACGTTGTGGTGGTAGTCGGGCGGCGGGTGGGGGTGAGGGTGGGGGGGCACTGGTGGCTGCTGCTGCTGCGGGGGAGGAGTGCACCTTGGAGTCCAAGGACGAGACGCGACCCCGCTAGAGGAGGGAGACATCTTGTACTCTGTAGTGCAACACAGATAAAGCTGCTTTTATTTCAGAACGCTGATTTGGTCATGAGGACAGCAGGGACGTGCACGAGCCTGCGCGTGGGGGCCACGACAGCACGCAGGCCTGTGAGCTTACAGAGAAAGGATTGACCTCTCACCTTTCATGCCTCTCATGTGAGTACCCCAGGTCCAGTACTGGCCGGGGGCCATGGAAGTCACGTAGTTCTCGGGGTCCGCGTGCATGGCCTTACGCATGAGGGTGCCGTCCATGTTGATGGAATTATAACTGCGAACCAGAAGCATTGATCAGGACTCCTCCCTTCTGAGTGCAGCTTTAATCAAACAATGATCCCCTCAGGGTGCAGCTGGACTAGATTATTCAAGTCACCATACCTTTTAATGGAAGAGTTCTGGTTCTTTGTGAGGGTCCAGTCCGTGTTTGCCTGCTTCAGCTGCAAAGAGAAACTATATTTAGTTCCTGCTGTATAAAAATAGCAGCACATATAGCTGATTACTGAGCAGCTCGTCTCCGTCTTCATATTAAGGCTCAGCATCAAGCGTTGGCTCGTTCCACCCTCTTGAATCAGCGAGGATCAGGGATAATTGACCTGAGGAGAAGCCTGCGCCCTGCTCTTCCTCCGCCCTGCTCTTCCTCCGCACACGCACACGCGGCTCTTTTGCCTGGATTTTGGACGCCACCTTGTGGATATTTAGCAGAAGGACGCCACCGCCTCAATCTTTGAGTTCTCGTTTCGAGTTGTGTTTTGTCCCCAGTGGGGCCGCAGTATGAGTGAGGAAGAGCACCAGCGTGGTGGTTGTTCGCTGTTTAATACGTTTCATTCCACGCTGCGTTAATTCAAACGAAGCTGTTAACAAGGAGAGCGCGTCGTAAGCGTATTATTAGATTCGGGTTTCAAAATATACCCTGAGCCAGCTATGCACGGAACCAATTAGAACCCCACCGGGACGAAACGAAATATGATTTTAATCTTCAAAGGAGAATCGCGCTGGAGAGGAAATTAAGAAAATTACACACGTCATTGTTTTGTGGATTTTGTGCATCGTTTTACATTAATGCTGCCTGATGCTCCTTGAGCAAGGATTTTAATTAAAAGTCTCGGAGAGCCTCGAAAACTTTGAGCTCTTTGAAAGTGTACACAGCCCTCAACAGCTTCATGCACGTCGCGTAGCCGCGCCCGCATTTGCGTTTCATCTCCTTTTCACCTCCGCCTCGTCAAATGGAGCGGAGCCCACGCGCTTCCTTCTGTGGCGCCCCTGCAGCTTAATTCAAGGTTTAATGTGTCACTGACGACCTCAGGAAGACTCACGTGGGTGCGCAGAGGGACGCCGCCGAGCGAATTCTGGAAACCAATTAACGAGAGGAAGGACACCTTCTCCTGCAGGAGCGCATCTGCAGGCAGAACCATCCCTGTGACCCCAGAAATCCCTCTGGTAACCAAGTGCGTGCGTGCGCGCGCGCGTGCGGGTGTGCGAGGGAGACATGATATTTGCCCGTCTCGCTGGTGGGGCCCGGTGTGATGGCGTCATTGTGTTGTATGGAAACATAAAGGTGATAATAAACAATAGTGAATCAACATATTTCCGCTCTGCTGCTCCGTCTCCGAGAATTATAGAAAACATTGATCCCTCCTCTGTAAATCTCCTTTCTCCTTATCCCCCGCGTTCTTCAGCACCCCCTCCTCCCACCCCTCACCAAAAATGAATCTCTCCCTCCCTCTTTCTCTCCATCAACAGCCCATCTACAGGCGGCCCACGTCTCAGTCCAGCCGTGTCCTTGCACCGCCATCCTCCCCCCCCCCCCCCGCGCCCTCCCCCTATCGACGCCCTCTCCTGTCTCCCCAAAACCGGTCATTTGCCATTTTCCATCAATAATGGACAGCCAGTCCCCCTGTGAATACACCACATTGTATGTAATAGAATGGTTCGGCGGCGCTCCTGCCCTTGAGGGGTAGTTACCGAGGTTATCTGTCCTATATTGTCAGTGCGGGAGCGAGACGGGCGGGTCACAGACCCGACTCCTCGCGCAGCATTTGTCTGAGCGTCAGGAAGGATGAATTCAGCAGCTGCCATCCACCTTGTCAATCACGGGTAGATAACCTTGACTTGTTGTTCAAACTCGGGTGGGTGCGCCGAAGGCAGGCGCCCGTTCCCTTGTCGCGCGGAACATATGTGAGGAATGACTCCGAGCACCCTTATTACACACTATAATTAAATTCATGAATTATTAAAAACGCTTCCACGTGCCTTTTTTTAAACGTGTCTCTGTGAAAACGCTACCAAGAGCAAATAGAGGACTCCGCTTGGATTGCTCTCCCTCCCTCTCACGCAGTAATTGATATCTCACTTCATTCTCTGGAGGTGATAAGGCGCGATACGCACTCAGGATCCCCAAACAGGCTTTAACACCATCATTAACATACCAATTTAAAAAATAATCTGGCACGTTCGCATTGCGAGTCCCCGGTGCCAAACATCACCACAGGCTGCACTGGGATGAGATGAAATGATTGGAATACAGCAGCCGAGGCAACGTGCTCACGCAATCAACGAGGCTGAGAACGCAACGCGGGGCTTGTTTTGCTCAAGTTGCGTAGAAGTCTGAAGGGCATGCGTGCTGTGACCTTCCCGGCAGAATGTCACAGCCCAGATGCTGTTCTCCCGAACAGTCTGGAATGTATGACACCAAGAGCATGCACACGGTGTTTTTGCACTTCTCTGACTGTACCTCGTTGGGAGTAGTCGCCCCATTGTTCACAGACGAGCAGCGGCTTTGCGCGTTCCACGAGCATTCCGCGCTCTTGGCCTCGTTGTTCCTCGGTGTGCTGCCGGGGCTGCACGGCTTCAGAAACATGAAGTCACTTTTGGCTGATTCGGGAGTCAGGCACACTTTATAACAATATGATTGTGAGAGAGTGCTGTTTCCATTCACCTCCATGCAGTTCGTGGGCACTTTGGTGGCGGATGAAATTTGCAGGTTGAGGTTGGATTTTTTGAACACCTCCGGGGGCGGCTCGGGCTGAAATCCCCCGCAGCAGCAGCAGGCGAACGGCGGCAGGTTGTAGCCGCTGATGGTCTCCCTGTCCTTGTAGCACTTGATCGCAGCCAGCACGATTATTGCCACCAGGAATATTAAAGAAATAGTGCTCAGCGACACGATCAGGTACAGAGCGAGGTTCGAGGGGGGCTGTGGGCTCAGCGTGAGGTCGCCGAAATCTGACAGCGACTCCGGCACGCTGTCAACCACCGTGAGGACAATGGAGACGGTGGCAGAGAGCGGTGGTTGCCCATTGTCTTTCACCATTATGACCAGTCTGTGTCTTGTCGCGTCTCTTTCCACCACGCGGCGAATAGTCCTGATTTCCCCGGTGTAGAGAGCGACGCTGAACAGCCCCGGGTCTGTAGCCTGCAACACCTGGTAGGACAGCCGGGAGTTCTGCCCCGCGTCCGCGTCTAACGCCGTGATTTTAGCAACAAGATACCCAGCGTCGACTGAACGCGGAACCACTTCTGTGGCCACGGAGCCGTTTTTAGGCAGCGGGGACACAATAACAGGCGCGTTGTCGTTCTGGTCCAAGACAAAGACGTTGACTGTGATGTTACTGGCGAGCGGGGGGAAGCCGGCGTCTTGCGCCTGCACCAGGATCTGAAAGTTTCTAAGTTGCTCATAATCAAAAGAGCGCAGTGCGTAGATATTGCCGTTGTCAGAGTTGATTGAGACATAAGTGGACACGGGCATGCCCTGAATCTGACCCTCGAGAATGGAATAAGACAGATACGCGTTCTGGTTGGAATCGGGGTCGAACGCACTCACAGAGCAAATGGAAGCGCCGGGGGCATTATTCTCGGTCACATAAACAGTGTATGAAGGCTGGGAGAAGCGCGGGGGATTGTCGTTAATGTCAGACACTTGGACCAGGATAGTTTTCCTGGTGGAGAGCGAGGGGGCGCCCAGGTCTCGGGCTGTCAGCGTGATGTTGTACTCAGGCACCGCTTCCCTGTCCAGGTACTCGCTTGTCACCAGGGTGTAATAATTTCTAAAAGATGAGTGCAACTGAAAGGGGACGTTGCTCGGAATTTGACAGTCAACGTTCCCGTTCTCCGCCGAGTCGCGATCCATGACGCTGATCACGGCAATCACCGTGCCCGGTGGCGCGTCCTCCTGGACGGGGGTGGACACCGATGTGAGGATGACCTCAGGTGCGTTGTCATTCACGTCCAGGATGTCGACCAATACTTTACTGTGCACCGCCACCGCCGAGGGTCCCCGATCCTTAGCCTGCACGAACAGCTCGTACACGCTGGCTTTCTCATAGTCCACAACGCCTTTCACTCGGATTTCTCCCGTGTACGGGTCCACGTTGAATAGTTCGCGCACCTTGAGCGGTGCGTGGCCGCTAAACGCGTATGTCACTTCTCCGTTCGAGCCCTCATCCAGGTCTGAGGCATTCAGCTTCAGCACCAGCGTCCCCCTCGGTGCGTTCTCCACCAGGTTCGCCCGGTAGACGGCGCGGTCAAACACGGGGACGTTATCGTTGGCGTCTAACACGGTGATAGTTATCACAGCTGTGCCGGACCGTTCCGGAGACCCCCCGTCGAAAGCAGTCAGAACCATTTCGTGTTTTTTCTGCTGTTCCCGGTCCAGCGGAGTGTCCAGGACGAGCTCGGCGAACTTGCTTCCATCGTTGCGCGTCTGGATATTCAGCACGAAGTGCGCGTTCGCACTGAGCGTGTAGGAGCGCAGAGAGTTGGTGCCCACGTCTTGGTCCTGTGCGCTCTCCAACGGGAAACGGGAGCCCGGCGCAGCCGATTCCGTGATGTCGAGGTTAAACTCGCTCCACGGGAAACTGGGCGAGTTGTCATTTACGTCTAAAATCTCCACTTCCACTCTGTATAACTCTAAGGGGTTCTCAATCACCACTTGTAGGTGTAAAAAACAGCTGGGGCTTCGCTCGCACAGCTCCTCTCTGTCAATTTTCTCGTTCACAAATAGGATGCCATTTTCAAGGTTCACTTCTAAATATTGTTTCTTTGCGCCGGAGACGATGCGAAAGCGACGCGCCGACAGCTTGGCCACGTCCAGTCCCAAGTCTTCGGCGATGTTGCCCACGAAAGCTCCATGTTCCAGCTCCTCGGGGATGGAGTACCGAATCTGAGCGAGGACCAAGTCCACCACACACGCACACAGAAGCAGACATATAACCAAGCCAGCTACCGGTACCCAGCTGCCTCTGGATAGTCTGCAATCCATTTCAGCGGCGTGCGTAAAAATCACATCACCCGGACATCTGTCACCTCGTGAAATGATAAAGCTGTGTGGGCGACAAAGTGATTTTTTTTTCTTTAAAAAAAAAGCAAAGTTTACGCCGAAATGTAGCAAACGGTGTAGTTAGGAAGACCTGTTCACAACTTTACTGGAGAGTTAAGGCGAGGTAAGAGGAGAGCCTACGCACCTCTCTCCTGTCTGCTGTGCTCTGCGCGCAGCACCGGTGATGTGTGTACGGGGTAGCTTTGATTTTCCAGTGTGAGTCCCTCTGAGGAACTGGTGGTGGTGGTGGTTGGGGGGGGGCACGGCTACGTATGCCTGTGTGCGTGTATGTGTGTGTGTGTGGTGGTGGTGTTAGGGGGGGTGGAAGGATGGACGTAGCTCCTTATTGGAGGACGCCAACGCGGAGCGCGACTCTAATTACTGTGGACGTTTAACCCTTTCTGATCCGCACGTCTCCTCGTCGTGACCCATTAAAAGAGACGAGGAGGCGTAAGTTTGACACCAGATATCAGACAGATTTGGATTAGGGGACAAATGTGGGTGTCGCTCTCGAGGATGCGTTTAACAGATGAGGATGAGCATAGATTTGTCATGGCGTGCCCTGGAGGCCCGCGGTGGCAGTCAGAACTATCATTATTTTATTTGATTCGTGCCCTGATTTATTATAACTTCTACTTTATAGCTTCCGGGGATTCATTTTAAAATGAGCCAGGCCCGAGAAAGCATTCGCTTTCCCTCAAATGAACCAATGGACAGTGCCACAGGCTCCCGTGATTTTTATGATGCATTTTAATGAGAATCCTTTAATGGTGGATGCCCACAATCCATTAATCACGAAGTAGCGGGTTTTTTTCCCCCAGAATCGTTGATGGGCCAGGATATTGAGTTTTAATCAGTATTCAGGGGAATGAGAGCTGCGTCGTGGTGCACAAATGACACAAATCTCATCAGTAACACGCTCAAACAAATGCGCATTACGCGACTGTAATTCTCTTAGTTTGACCCGAACATGTATCAACATAATCAACATAAAAGCAGCGTTATTAATCTGCAGTAATCAGGTATTATGGTTGGGAGCAAACAGATATCTCACAGGTGTTCACGGAGAGGAGGGAAAGCGGGAGCATCACTTTGAAGTTTGTTTTGGAATAAAATATTTGAGCTCAACAGAAGAGTGACGATGGGGATGATGAAGATGATGTTATCGTAGCAGAAGGACACATCGGGCCTCTTTAGATTGCGCCACATGTTTGTTCACATCTAATCTTCTGCGCGTTAATCCTGGTCAGTGAGACGGTCAGTGAAGCGCAGAGAGGGAGGAGTGGGTGGACCAGAGCACTAAAGGATGCCTTTGACTCTTTGTGAATGCGGGTTCGTGTCGACACAGACACGAGTGGCATCTTAATGGAGGACGCTGGTTGGGAATCTGAAAGTCTTCTTGGGGCTGACGACACGGCCTTGGTCCCCGAGGAGATGTGCGTTTGTAGGTTGGAAGGGAAAGAGGAAGAGAGGAAGTGTTTAAAAAAGAATCCTCCCAGGGGAGGATTTCTTGTTTGGATGTGTTGATGGAAGGTTGTTGGTGGGAATGATGTTGTTGTCCTTCAACTTAGAAACTGTGTTTTACCTTTCAACAAGAAAAGTTGGACTCGGAGAGGTGGTGAAATGTTGCTCTACAACATCTTTCAAGTAAGTGGGTGAGAAAAGAAAGCAAAAGGGAAAAAGTCAACAAAGCTGAAGAGTTGGGTGAAGTCACAAAGAAGCACTCAATTAAACTTTTGGAATAAAACTTGTTCCATTCAATCTTTCCAACAAGCAACGCTAAATTCCAAACATCCCCCCTTTTCAGGAAAAAAAAACTAAAATCCCCAGGTTTAAATAAGCAGAAAACACAATCTGCTTGCAGACTTAACATCAAGCAGATGGTTAAGCTTCTCCAGAAATGTAATCATTTCTGGAAAAAGGGGGAAAAGCACCAGCACCAGTTCAATTGCTTTTCCTTCTTTTTAATTAACGGAGTGAAGGATTAGTGTTTAGCTATCCGGGATCAACCGTTCTCCGACGGAAGAATACAAATGTTTTGTGATAAATAATCCCAAAGCACTCCGGTCGGCGGTCCCGCGGTGCCCGTTACATTAACATGCATTACACGGAGCATTAAGCCGGCCTCATCCGCTCCGATCGCCTCGCATTGTCGACAGAAACACGGTGATTTCCTTCTCTGCAGCACCTGACCGTGACCCGTCACTCCGTTGCCCCGTTACTCGGAGCTCAGAGGAGGAGGCGCTGTGAAGATCAAATATGGGAAATAAAAGATGCTTGGGAACATCTTTTATTGGCAGTCATTGGAGCAGATATGGGCATGGTTTCCTCTGCCCTCCAGTTCAGTGCGAGGCCACCTCCGTCAATTATTTCTCTGTGTTTTGGTGGCGCCACCTGTTGGTTATATTCGGGAACGTAAATCTCTATACAAATAAGGTACTTTTCCCACGTTTTATTAGAACTAAAAGTTGAAAGAAAACGAGGAATATGGAAACAAGCATCCATATAATGGATGTCTAACCCTAACTCAAAATCCACATAAAAGACTCGCCATTACAGATACTTATTTTCGTTTTTACACATTTTGCTAAAGTTCACAATAATATCCAAACTTTGACGTAGAAGCTCGCGGAACAACTCAGAAGAACTATTTTTTTAAAAAAATCCGTAGTATTACTTATGTTGCCATCAAACATTTATTTATTTATTTATATATTTATTCCCCGATCTAGCCGTGATCGTATTTTGCCCTCTAGTGGCCATTTGACAGAACTGTCACTAGAGCGTTCATGACTTAAATTCAACATCAAGTTCGTGTAAAAGCGTCCCTGTAGGTGTTTCCGCAGGTCACAGTGATCTTCCACAGAAATCTGCCAGCCTACAAACAGTCCGATTTACTTTACAACAGACCTTGTCAGCGTTCCTGTAAATGCAGTCATTCTAACTGAAGTCTTTTTTGTTTTGGTTTTTACTTAATGGTACCATCACCCCTCGAATCGCCACTGTGTACTCAGTCTTTCCATCCTGCTTCTGGTAGGTGAATCACAGCAACTGGACTGCTTAAGTTTCTTGAAGATTCCGCTCCATTCCAGTCTCGACACTAAATGAAGCAACTGCAACTTTGATTTGTATTTTTTAATTCGTGGTCTGGTGGCGCCATCTTCCGGTGATATTTTGTTACTGCAAATTTGAGACGACTGAATCAGCGAGAAAAATTGAATACCTACAGATTCATAATAACAATATTATTTTATTAAATATTGATTTTTGATTTGTTAACTAAAAAGTAAAGTGGATTTTCAACAAACTTGAAGAAATACAGAGCCAGCGTTGCCTATTTGAATTCTGAAAAACGTCTTTCTTATAAACCAGCCTCGAACCCATTGTTGTTGCAGTGACTCCATCTGGTGACACTCTTGCACCTGTGCACATTTGGCGTGTTTTTAAAGTCATGCTGATTTTGACAAATTCATTGAGGTCCAATAAGGAAAGTCACGTCAGAGTTTTCTATTGACTGTGAACTTAACATTACAATAGACTTCTTTCATTTTCTTAAAACGAACCAATAATTATCCCAACGCCATGAAAATGATGAAAGTATCATTTTTTTGTATTTGCCAAGCTGAAAGTCTGTTGGATCACATGAACAACTACAAAACATAATGTGAGGAGTCAAAACGCCAGACAGCGCCCGTGGTCGAACCTAGCAGCCACTGAGCTAAACCGGCGCGGAGCTACAATGGTCATCTGTTCTATAAATACTGCAAACTATTGTTATAAACAACTATAAAGGTGTAAATCAGGTGGTTGAAGAAAATATTGAGATAGAGAGAACAGGTTACAGGCGACAGACAGGCGACAGACAGGTGACAGACAGGTGACAGACAGGCGACAGACAGGTGACAGACAGGTGACAGACAGGTGACAGACAGGTGGACGTGTACGTCAGGTGATCAAAGAACGCTTCAAACTTTGGCCCGACTGCTTAGTCCTTTTTAAGATCGATTTGTGATTGTCAACTCGACAGATAAATAACATAACAAATAACATTGATAAATAATATTGATACATGGATTTATCAACACATTGATTTCTCCTTCCGTGTTTTTTATTCTGCTCTGCAAACTGAAGGTGAATCCAAGTTAGTTCCGGGTACCCGGATCAAGAAAGGACAGAGGAGGGAGAGCTGCTGAAAGAAGAGATACACTAGATGGAGCCAAAGAGTTACAACAGGGCTGAACAAAAACTACCGCACCAGTCTAGTGTGAGTGTGTGTGTGTGTGTGTGTGGGGGGGGGGGGTATGTGTGTGTGTGAGAGAGAGAGAGAGAGAGAGAGGATGAGAATAACACGTGAGAGAAGAGGTGGGAGGTCAGAGAAGATAGAGAGAGAGATACTGGTTTAGTAAATCATGGGGGAGGAAGGCAGGTGAGGGGAGATAAGGGAGGGCAAACAAAGAAAAGAAAAAAAACTGTCAAGGACACACAGTAGCAGATGGAGCAATGAAGTGATAGGAAAATGAAGAGCAAGAATAGGAAAGGAGGTGAGGAAAATGAGGGGGAAAGAGAGAAGAGCAGGTTTGGGCCACATGCTCGTCAGCTGTGTAAACTGAAGGTCTCTGCTGCTTCTCATGTTCCCTTGGTGAAGGGGGATATTTATAGGAGGCTGGCATTGCAATGAATGGACCCTTGCTCCGTCACACCCACTAATATTATTATTATTACTTTATATATGCAAAAAAATGGAAAATGTCAGCAACCCGAGAGGCCTTCAGAGACAGCGTGTGTGCATGTGCTGCGTCTCGCTGCCAGTTAGTGTCTCCTCACATCCATGAGAAAGTGTCTGCTGGAGAGAACGGATCGTTTTTAGGAAAAGAACGTGAAGACAGAACAAGAGAAAGAGCAGAAAAACGGGAAAACTGCCTTGTATTGAGGGCTGTAACTTAATCTGCTCAATTTATTAGAGCTGTCAAAGGGAAGAAGGGAAAAAAGGCAGAGAAAGATGGCACGACGCTAAACAGACCTCAGCCCGGCAGCGCCTTCCAGCTCCAGAGTTCAAGATTCCCGCAAGTTGCAGGAGCGTTGAGACAGACTACACACACATGCACACATGCAGATTCGCATCCACGTGGAAACCCATGCACACATGCAGAAACACAAACAGTCTGATAGACATAACAGAGACGCGCGCTCCCTCTCTTTTTCGGGGAGAGAGGAAATTCCAGAGGGAACAGGTGGGAGGAGTGATAGCGATCTATCAGGATGACTTTTGATCCCCCTCCTGCCTCTGTCAGCCCTGCTGGGATTCACTGGGTGCGTTCGTTTCCAGTTTGGCGAAATATGCTGCACACACACACACATACGCGCGCACACACACACACACAAATGAATCCACTGTTTATGCACCACTGCAGTTTCAAAACAAGCGGGATGTTATTGGGGGCCAGGTCTGAGCTTCAGCCAGACCAGCTGTAGGAAATGCAGCATGGAACATTCTAAATCATCCATATTTACCTTCCTTCATTAATGTGAAGATATTAAGAGCCCTTGTTTTAGCTTCAATAAGAAGTGCACTGCTCATTATTTCCACAATCCAGCTGAACCTCATGAAGTCGGGAGGTCAGAGACACTCCTGGATGGTTCATTTTGTGCTGCTGTAGTGCTTCCTGCGCCAAGGTTACAGCTAAACGTGAAAGCCTGTGTTTAAAAACAAATGGTTTTACCATTGTTGTCTAACCCTCTAACCATATTATATGCTAATAAAGTATACCACCTGAAGAAAATGAGCAGGTATTGATGCGTGGCTTTGCAATCAGTCATTGTTTGTGGCTGAATAGATGCACAAAATATGCACTAACTGACCTTTTTCACTGTGGAAAACTTACAGCCACCACAGGTTTTACTAAAGAAGTGACCTAAGGGGGCAGTGTTGAGAAGAGACCAAAGTTTGAGTACCACCTGAGAGAATATGTCATCAGTGGGAGGCTTTGTTTCGGTGATGAGAAAAGAACGAGCAAAGGTGCGATCGAATTGAATGATTTATACTTTACGAGCTGACGTGTGAACAGGATAAGGTGATATTTGTGGCAGGGGAGGAAAACAGGAGGAAGGAAGGGATGAGGGAGACAGAGGGGCGACAGAGATGTGATTCTGGCACAGATACAACCTTTGCTGAGGACAGGAGTGAAAGTTCAAGTGTGTGTGCACATGTGCGTGTGTGTGTGTGTGTGAGAGAGAGAGAGAGAGAGAGAGAGAGAGAGAAGAACCTTTAGCCTGTAAACCATAAAACAATTATTTGGTCACATGATCACAGCCCTCTCCAGGCTGACTCATAATCTCACCTCTGCCCCCCCCCCCCCCCACCCCCCTCTTCCCCCCACGTTTCCTCCAGGTCTTTTTTTATTGGTAGGCCAACATATATTAATGAGCCCCTCGGTAATTAGCTACTTTAAAGGCTCAAGTGGAGGTCTGCCAATGAACAGGTTTGCACATAAACACATCGGTCAACCGAGCGAGTCAAAACATGAGGGGGGCATCGCGAAAACATGCGTGGAGGAAAATACTCAATTGTGACGGAAACCGTTTGCAGAAATTATTCATTTCCCTCCTTTTTTATGTTTTCCCTGTGCTGACTGTACACCCCTCCCTTTCCCCAGTTTCTCTCCTTCACTCACTCTTTCCCTCTTCCACATTCCTTTCCATGTTGCATATCTTTTACCCCCCTTTTGCAATAAACCTCAACTTTCCTCCCCCTCTAAATTTCTCTTTCTGTCTCTCTCTCTCTCTCTCCCCTCCCACCCCCCCACCCCCCCACTACCTGACATTGTGGCTCGATGCCCAATGAGTCACACCTCTGCTAAAATCATCAGAGATGGAAGGAGGGAGGGAGCGGGGAGAAAAAGAAAGAAACCGCCAGGGATAGAGCAAAAGCAGGAGAGTATGACAGAGAAAAATACAGAAAATAAAAATGGGAGGGGCGAGGGCGAGAGGCAGAAAAAAGGGAGCCTCCAGGGAGAGAAAAGAGCATAGAGTGCATTTAACTTTTTGACTCCAGTAGTCAGTGTGTACTTGTCAGTAACAGTTAGACTGTAGACAACAACACTTTCCACACGCTGCTTAGGCACACGCATGCATGCATACAGACACACACATAATGACATCGTGCGTCACCCCACCTGCGTGCTCCGCAGACACACACACACACACATACAGCCATCAGACATGCTAACAAACAAGAGCAGAAAATGTGGCTGCAGCCCCGCCTCTCCGCATCAGCCTCCCCCACCCTCTCCCTGCAGTTGCCCTTGGATACCACACAAACACTCCCTGTTGGGCAACACAGGGAGTCAGGAGAGGACGTACGCAGGTCACACATACACACACACGCGCACCTCCCCGAGCATTGTGAGCAGTGTGTGTGTGAGGATGGGTGCGGGTGGATTCGTGTTTTTCGTGCATATGTTTGAGGCCTAATTCGCTTTGACTTCACGTAACTAGATTGTGAAAAACGCACGCCATTGGGTGCGTCAGTGGGTCTCTGCACAAATAAGCAGGGGAAATGACACTCAATGGTGGAGAAACGACGCCTCAAAATTACGCACGTCTCGTGTGAGAGAACCGTGCACAAACTGTACATCCGAGCTGGGGTTGAAAGCCGCGTGGATACAGTAAGAATCCGTCACCGCGCCTCGTGCTCGTACTCACGCCAACGCCAACCCCTCAGCTGGGACTTTTACTTTACTTCCTTTATCAAGGCCGGCGTTCTCAGGCTGCGGGGACGTCACTTTGGGGCGACATTCCCGCGCTGTGTTCTCTAATAAATCACATTTGATCTATTAGTTGTCCCAGATCCTCTTATCACCACTTTCTGGTCCAGATGGGAAAGAATCAAGATGGCGTCAGGATTTCCTTCATCTTGGGTTTTACTCGGCGCGATCGTTTGGATTTCGGGGAAACCGAAAGACTGCAGCTGAAGACTCTTTAGTACCTCTACAAATGGGACAATCTATTCCGCTTTGATGGGGTCAATCCCGACCGAAGCCCGAGGCTTAGGAAGCGGAACAGGCCTCTACCCATAGTTGTAATGTTTTTAAAGCCATACCAGCCCGCCACAAAGCTCCGTGTGCCCTTTGCACAGAGCACACCAGACAAAACCTTGGAAACCGTCCACAGCAAAAGCACATTCCCCAAGCATTTCTTTTTTTCTTCTTTTTACAAGTGTGGGATGGGGTCGAACAACAATTACGGTAAAATGTGACTAATATGTCACAGACACGCTGGTGTGCTTTTTTCTAACCTACCCTTTCTCTTTTTTTCTCCACTTTTCCATCCTTCCTCTTCTCTCCCCTTCCACTTCAAACCCTCGTAATTGCAAACAAAAGCACTGACTCCGCTCCAGCTGAAACAATGGTAACGGAGGAGAACGCGCGCGTGTGTGCACGTTTATCAGCGCGCCGTCGACGTTGCCCTACAGAAACAGTTGGAGGACCGAGAGAAATAACACAATCTAGGCATGATGCCCCACAACGGAAAAAACTGTGCGTGCACGCTTATGTGGACGCTGATTGGAAGCTAACGATCCAGCTCACAGCTGCTGCCGGAGCTTGGCAAAGGGAAGCTAACAGACACTTGGAGCAAACAGGAATATTCTGAGGAACAGCAGCAGCAGCACGCATGAGAGCAGGTTGCAGTTGGACAATGGTGATGGAGACACGCTGGAGCTGCAGCAGGTGGGATTTGGATGGTCGCCGTTGATGAGTCTTAAGAGTACGACAAGTGTGTGCTCCAGAAGAATCTAGGCCACATGTATGCACGGCTCTGAGGCAGAGCGAGAGTGTGTGCTGCCTGGTTGTGTTTGGAGCGGGCCCAGGCCAGAGGAGCTCAAAGCACTGAATGTCATCATCAGAGCTGTCGGAGAGCCAAGCAGTAATCACACCCAGATCACCTACACACTCACGCCAACTTACAACACCAGTCACCCCAGTGCGGCGCGTGTGCGTGCGTGTGTGTGTGTATGTGCCTGGCTTGAAAGAAGGAAAGGAGGGGTTGATTGAGAAGGAGAGACAAAATGAAAGACAAGAAGTATATGTGCGATTATGCATCCTGTGTTGCTGTAAAGTGTGTGTGTGTGTGTGTGTGTGTGTGTGCAGACAAGCATGTGGTCGCAGTGCGAGCAACGCGTGCACACGCGTGTGTGTGTGTCACCGAGGAAAAGAGGAGGGTGTTTTTTTCTCCCCTCTTTCTTCCACCCTCTCTTCTTTCTACTTGTCAGTCCTACAGTATATCCCACCCCTCTATTTTCCATTTTTACATGCAGCTCCAGATGTGAAGGCAGTGAAATATTAAATTACAGAAACGCGCTTGTATTTGCAAAAACAACCCAGCCTCTGCTCTCCCCTGACCCGACTCGCACGTTCTCACACTTCCACTGTCACAGGTTTGACCCGCCCCCGCCTCCACCGTGAGCACACACGGCTGTTGACAGGAGAACAGCGCGGCAACGCTTGTTCCTCTTTGTCTTATTGTGTTTTTAAGTAGTTTGGATGTGACCTAACGTAACATTTGTTTTCATTTTTGACTACACGCTCTCCACTGTATCGGAGTCAAAGCCCCACAGCTGGATGTTGAGGCTCCTGCAGTGCTCGTAAAAGCCACTAGATGCTGTGTCACACGTCCTGCAGTCTTCTGTGTACTGGAAAGTCTGGAAGCCAAAGTGTTCCTCTGTGTTATTTTCAGATCCAGTTGGAATGGAATGAAAAGCTGGAATAAAAGTGGCAACACGCATGAGAAGGGCTGAAAGAGTATCATGCAATCAATAGTCTGGATAGACAGAAGAGACACCAGTTGAGGACTCGGTTCCAACCTTGAATCTTCAGGTTTTGGCAGAGAAAGATCTGAAGGCCATCCATCATCCTGGTAGATGCAGCCAGATTATTCTTTTTCATTTAATGCTTTAGTTTAACCTGCAAAAATGTTGCAGCAGCTGCCCGTGAAAATCCCCTTCATGAGGCCAAAATAGCTGAAGCTCTTGATAAAAAAAAATGTAATGCAAAACTGGCGGACGTTGATCGGTCACTCTCAGTGAATGTGAACGGTCTCTCCAACGCCCTGTGCAGGAGGACAAATGAGGAGCGCCTAGAATCAAAGAGTTGTGCAAACTTTTGATCATTTCCCTGAGAGAAATGTTTCCCAGCTACAGGTCAGAACACTGCTGGGAATTCTGGTCTCCATTGTGTCAGCACAGCGCTGGGTTCACCTCCAGAATAAAACTGTCATCTGTCTCAGGAAGGGATGTAAAACGGAGCGACCGCCTCTACATCTGTCTCTCTTGGTGTGTTTGATTACTCACTGTCAAACATCCACCGAGGCCACGCTGACTTCTGGGATAAATTGGACCCAAACGTTTCTAATAATAACAAAGCGATTCTCTTCCCTTTCGTGCATAATTAGTCTTAATGCCTGTCCACACTCAGCATGAAGCTGTCCTTGAGCCATATGGGGAGCAGACGCGGTTGGAGTTAGCATCAGCGGACCTTCTGTAAGGCAGGTATGCAGATCTTTACGCGGTTAAGCTCTTTAAAAATTTACGGCCTTTGTGTTTTCCGTCGGTTGACAACGTGCTTCTTTATTACAGATGTTTTCAGTGTCATCGATGGGAAAGCACAGGTGTCCTTAATAACACTAATGATGGGAGGGTTCCAGTAAGTCAGCGTGAACGACGCCAGCAACTTCATTTTAATCAGCCATCAGTAATGTTTATCATTTACACATGTTCTTCTGTTATTGTGACATGTCCCCATTAAAAGGATTACTGCCATAACGTCGCTCTATTAAAGGGAAATTTATGCTACAATTATCTTTGATTACCCCCTCGGCTTCATAAAGGTCACTCAGGCCGAGTAAAATCAAAACAAATGGATAAATAAAAACAGTCTGGTGCTGTTGGTGAAATTGTTTTTTGGGTGTTAGAATTTATATTATTAATTCCAGAATAGATTGCCATTTCTTAATTGGTGCAAGAAAATTGCAACTTTATTATTGAAACTTTTTCAGGGACGTCAGAATCAATAAAATGATTAACATGACAAGTTAAATGCAGTGTTAACTGTAAGCAATAAATTTGACACTGCACAGCTATGCAGCAGTGGCAAAGTCATTTTATTCTGGGAGTAATTCCGAGTTCTGGACCTTTCTATGTGTGGTTTTCATGTTCTCTCATGTCTGCATGCCGACAGTTCAATAACCTGCACATTATTTAGGGACTCTGATCTGTCCACAGGTGTGTGTGTGTGTGTGTGTGTGTGTGTGTGTGTGTGTGTGTGTGTGTGTGTGTTGTGTGTGTGTGTGTGTGTGTGTGTGTGTCCTGTGATGAATTAGTGACCCCTATAGTCGCTGCTGGGTTAGACTACAGCACCTCCACAAACATGTGTAAGAGGTTAAAGGTCACTAATCATTTACATGTACTTCCTGTTGTTTACCCACAGATGTGGCTGTCTCAAATTTAAGCATTTCCTGTGTTTCATTACCAAATGAACACATAGTGGCATCAGGGATCGTTACTACCGTAGGGCATCAACTATTAGCCTTATAGCCTTGTAACACCCACCATTATGTAAATCCACCCCTCGATTCTGGCTGTTGTGAAAGTGCAGACCCTGCCTCTCCTCCCCTCTCACCCTGGAGCCACGCCCATGACTCACTGATTGAGTGCGGACAACCTGATAGCAGTTTAGGATCACAGTATAGTTAACACACTGTCAAATGCCACGCAATGAGCGCCTGCACACATGGCGGAGGAGAGGACGTGTGAGCAAACGCAGGGCTTGTGCATCTGCACATTGTATATGTATGCTTGTGTGTGTGAGGGCTGCCCTGCTTAGGGCATTGACTGAATTACTTCCACATGTGTCTTAATGCAGAGTTCTGGGCGGGTTTGGAGGACAAGGGAGGAGAGGGGACTGCTGCGGCTGGTAGTGCTGGTGAATGGGGGGTCAGGTTTCACAGCACCGTGCAGCACATCTGGGCTGCGAGAGCAGAATTAGATTTCCCATGACTGAAAATGTACAGCTCACACACTGCGCTTGTTTGTGTGCGTGTGTGTGTCTGCGCACACCTTGATGAAGCACGATCAGTGTGCGGGTCCATGTTGTGCGCGTGGCAGCTGGCGCGGGCACGTCTGCTGCAAAAAAATCAAAACAAAAAACAACAAACACCACCTCTTCCCTGGCAGCGACGTCCCCGAACGCTGCGGGCGCGCAGGCGTTTCACTGGCACGACGCATGGAAGGAAAATCTGAATGTGTACTCACTAATCATTCCCTTCTTCTACCCAGAGAGGGTGTGTGTGTGTGTGGGGGGGGGGGGGGGGGGGACTACTGAGGGAACACAGTGAAGAGTGCAGGGACTGGATAACAGGTGACGAAAGTTGAGCACACGGGTGACAATGTGAGCGTTACGGTGAAAAGAGACGGGGAGAAAGGCGAGGAGAGGGAGAGTGACGAAAGCTGAATGGACAGGATTCACAGACAGACAGATGGAGTGAGACGGGATAAATGGGGGCACGCCAGTTCTGTAACTGTTTAATTACCGTCCGCTTTATTCACCATAGATGAAGGGGGCAGAAGAAAAAAAGATCTTGAAAGGTACAAAATCTGCCTTGACCCCCCTGCATCTAATTTACACAACAAATGGGGAGAGAGGGTAAGTAGGAAGGGAGGAGCAGATGGGGAGAGAGGAGGAGAGGAGAAAAGGAGAGGGAGAAAACTACTAATTGACTACAGTTGGACATGTCTGGTATGAGATGAAAGGGTGAGCCGACGGAGTGAAGGAGGAGGAGGGATGGGGATGAGAGCAGACTGGATGGATGGATGGATGGATGGATGGATGGATGGATGGATGGATGGATGGATGGATGGATGGATGGTTGGATGGATGGATGGATGGATGGATGGATGGATGAGAGCAGACTGGATGGATGGATGGATGGATGGATGGATGGATGGATGGATGGATGGATGGTGGATGGATGGATGGATGGATGGATGGATGGATGGATGGATGGATGGATGGATGGATGGGTGGGTGGGTGGGTGGTGGATGGATGGATGGATGGATGGATGGATGGATGGATGGATGGATGATGGATGGATGATGATGATGGATGGATGGATGGGATGGATGGATGGATGGATGGATGGATGGATGGATGGATGGATGGATGGATGATGGATGGATGATGATGATGGATGGATGGATGGATGGATGGATGGATGGATGGATGGATTGCATTGCACCTGCATTACTTTCTCCATGTTCCCTCGAGCTCATAAATAAACGTAAAACTAAACCTTTTTATTAAAACTGTTTCTGAGACGTATCACAAATGTCGAGACCTCCAAGTTGGGCGTAAAGGCCACATCAGTAAAGTATCAGAAGAAACACCTGTTAAATATTCATGTTCTGCATCCTGGTGGACCTGCTGTTCCTCCCAGTAAAGAAAGGCCTTTTAATAGAAGGGGAACCCAGAGCAAATGTATCACGGAGGTCACCTGTGGCTGACATTTGGTGGCTCGCTACTGTTCATTGGGTTTACTTTTGAAAAGAAAGAGGGCAGAGGACATGTGGCACGGTGTTGAATTTCACGCTCCCTGTCATGTCGGTATTCCTCCGTCTGTAGATGCATAGGCAGTGAATGGAATCCACAAATGAGTCAGATTGGACTTTCGCAGCTGTGTGGAGGTTTGGCGTTGTCTGTCCCGGTGCAGGGATACTGGAACTGTTTTCAATTGGCGAGTCCTCCTTGAATTGAAACGACTCATGCGCTCAGATCCTGTAGAAAAAGTGAAAAACACTTAAAATTCTATTGGTCCCCAGTGCAAAGTGTTCCTAGAACTCCCTCTTCAATGACAGGACCCTCTCCCCTTACCTCACCCCATCTTGTTTTTCTCTTCCCATTCTGTCGCTCATCTCCTGTTTCATCGTATTTGACACCTCCTCCACTCCGCCTGCCCTGTCCTCTTGCTTCACTTTATTCCTGCTTTACTCCAAATCCTTCCAACGAGCCACGTGTGGAAAGCCGATTCCAAATATGTCAATAAAAATATGATTCTGCGTTAATAGGTCAGCAGTGTAAATGGAAAGATGAGTGTCTCTTGGCCCTCGTTATTATTGAGATTTATCTGCTGGGGACTGTCCTGTTTAACATTCCTAGCATTGGAGCTTAAAGCTACTGCTAATTTCTGCGCAACTCCACAGCTTGGGAGTTTTAAAAACAATGACTCTGTATCAGATTTATACATCTGGGCTCAGTTACTAGAATGCTTAGACAAGAACAACAACGCTAGCTAAATATTTTTGTTTACCAAAGTTAAAAGTGCATTACAGAGAGTCCTGACTAAGACCCCGTTCGCTCTGATGAATCATAAAAACAAAGTGTCTGAAAGGAAAATAAACTGAAGGCAGGCCACTGGTGGAGAAATAGCCTTCGGTGTGTACCTGAATTGCTCTGGACCCGGGCCACAGCTGAGCCAGGAAAACAGGTCAGCCAGCGCCGTTCTGCGGGAGATCTGTGTGTTTTTGTGTTTAGCGCGGTTTAGCCCGTCTCCGATTTACAAACATGTAAGGCCCGGCTGCCGCGCCGTTCCATTTTTCATTTAGACGCAGCCCTAGGCCATGTCCCAGATCGGAGACCGCTCCGCAGCAACGCCGCGGCGCTCTGCTCTCCCCTCCTCGTCGTCTGGTCTGGTCTGAGGAGACGAGGACCCGCCGGTGACCTCGCTGCCTTCCACACACATTCTTGCACATTTCTATATGCACGCTCACGCACGTGGAAAACCCAAGCGGACATACTGCTGCCCGCGCACGCCGACACGCACACACACAAACGGAGGCCAAGAAAACACAGACAGATCGGCAGACAGAACACACGCAGGCAGACAACATGCGGAAAAATCCCTCTAAATCCACTAATATGAAACAATCCGCAGAGGCAGACAGGTATGAGGGAGCATCTGCTGCCGACGCACAATCACGTGACCGCCGGTCACAGACACGTTGCACAGACACGGACGCACAGAACGGACACACGGAGGCAGAGAATCACGCCCCTGTTCAGCGGGTGCACGGCACACGCGCACACACACCTGTGGTTTTTCGCTCAGCACAGACAGAACTTTTTAGTCTTTGAGCTGTCTGTCCCACTTAGAGGGAGCACCACCGGTGGACCTGACAGATGAGAAAACACGCCACACACTCACACACACACGCACACGCACACACAAATACAGTGCGATGAGTACGCTGCCGGAGCTGGAGACCTGACTAAGCTGAATTTCCCCCTGCTCCCCTTTCCTATTTTCCATCTGCCTCAGCGTAGGAGAACCTGTGTGGGGGAAAATGATGCCCACCGTACAAATGCCATGGCTCACTTTCTTTACACTTTCTGAGCCTCCACTGTTCATTCACTCCGCTCATCTCTGCAGTTTCCTTCTGCTTTGCGATTTCTTCCCATGCAGCCTCCCCGTCCACTTGTTCCCCTTTCTCTTTATCTCTATCCTCCCCCCTCAACCCTCCCCCCCGTCCCTTTGTCGTTCCTGCGGTTCTGCACCGTTGACCAAAAGCCAGGGAGAGACAAGTGCAGGAGTGCCGGCCAAATTTCTCTGCCTCTCCGCCCAAATTACATGGGACAGTCCCAATTACCATGTGGCCAACCAAAGCATTTCCTGGGTTAGCACTGGTGACGCGTGCCCCCCTTTGCTGTGGTTATAGGGGGTGCCATTAGATGCTTGTTTTACTGCAACCCCAAGAACGTGCCCGTCAGCCGCATCCACGCCGCGGGAAGCACAACTGCAATGTTCCAATAAGTTTGCCGAGACTGATGGATGACAAATGGAAGAACGTGAAGTTGGAGCTTGTAGTAAATTCCTGCCGGCCAAGAGGGAGATGCAAAAGGTTTGCAGGGAAAATCTGAAATTCTAGACAAGCTGCTTTGACTTCTGCAAAACAAATAAGTGTGAGCATTTCTGTTTTGCGAGACTCAAAACACGGTGAAAAAATAAGTGCGGAGGGACGGGTTTGGAGACGTATTCCACGATGCAAAGCACAGATGTGGAGACATAAATGACTGGGAATAAAACTGTTCAAGATAATCCGTAAAGGAAGAAAAATACACGGATCCATAAACACGCAGAAGGGCATGCCACGAGCGTTGTGTTTTGCCTTCATAATTCTAGTTTATGCAACTCTGGATGCTGTTCTTTTGAGGACAAATCACTTTTTTTCCTCATCTACATTTATTTGAAAGCTTTATTTACTATTTTTATATTTAAAACATACCAGCAGCCTATAAAATACGATGCCTGTTATATTTAACAGCCCAGATGTTTTAAAGTCGTTCACCCTCGGTCCACCTCGACCAGCAAAAGCATTAAAATGCTTCCTACACATTTGTGAAGGAGAAATAATCATCTAAAAATAGCCCTAACTTAATATTCCCATACTTTAAATCAATAAAGGTATTTGCTTTTGGAAACTAGAGGATTGGCTCTGCTTCTTCCTTTGCCTTAAGGTGTGCTATAGTGAATGAGGAGTGGCTAACAAGCACCCTTTCATATGCATTAAATCCAGCTTTCGTATCTCCTTTATTGACTAAATGAATGAATAAACTCTCTGTGTTGTTGGTGGTTGCTATTCTGTGGAAAACAGAAAGTGATCCGCCAGTCGTTGCTACGGCAGTGCCAACAATAATACCATGAGGGTAGCGGTGTGGGGGGTGGGTGAGCGAGGAGATTTAAATTAAACTTTGAATGCATGAGTTTTCACGCCATTCTAGTCTTACATAAGAACGCCAGCGCCTCTTCCAACGCTTGTGTCCCGGGCAGACGATCCCGTCGCAGCAAAGACCCAAAAAGACATAAACTCATTTTCCACCTTGTTTTCTTTTTTTTTTTTTTGTCTCTCCCCCTCGATTTAACCAAACAAAGTGGAGTAAAAGCAGGAAAGGGAGGAAGAAAGAGATGGCTCTCGTGGAGGAAAGTAGGCATGGGGAGAAGGGAAAGAGTGGCGACTGACGCACGGAGCGGGGATGAGGGTTTTGGAGGGGGCGTCTGGCGAGAGGTGGAGTGACGTAATGGATGAGAGGAGACGGGGATTAGCCGAGTGACAGAGATGAAGGGATGCGCCCTGGTGTCACCCGTCCTCCCTCTCACTCTGTCCATCATTCTGAGGGAGCATCGCTGGAGTGCGTGGCACATCTGTGTAATCAATTTGTTTGCAGGCCTCTCTCAGCCTGTGTGTACACACGTGTGCCCTTTGTATTAATGTTCCCTCCGTCAGTCCGACAATATTAATGGACACCATGTGTCTGCAAGAGTGTTTGTCTTATGCATGTATGCGTGTGTGTGTGTGTGCGTGTGTGTGTGTTTTGTAGGCGTGTACATGCGTTGCGTCTACTTCAAGTTGCCCATCTGGTGCTGCTATGTGGTTGTGCTCAGCCAGCACTCTAATAGCTCCAATAAGCCTGTGGTTTGCTGCCTCATACACACACACTCACACACACACGTACACATACATGCAGATACACAACAGCGCATGAATGCAGACACATACTTACACCGTTAACACAAACCTTTACACACATGCTCCTCTTACTGTTATTCTTCCTCCAAGAGAAAGAGGCCGAAAAATGACCATTTATTTATTTTGAGCTCCGCGACGCCGACTGCCAGAAACCCGAGGAGGAAAAAAAAAGGGAGTCGAAGAACAGTTAGAAAAAAGAGCGAGAAGGCAAATGGCAGACGGACAACAGAAGAGGACAGAGGGTGGAGCGGTGGATGAACAAGAAAAGAATTAGTCAGGTTGCTGGAAGGAGGAAAGATTTCGCTGGTGGATGTGGTTTGGTCCGGCGCAGTCTTTGGTTGTGTTGCAGTTTGGCTGCAGATTATGTGGGTTGGCCTGAAGAGAGCGGGGAAACAAACTCAAGAAAGTAAGAAAGTAGCGCAATTCACTCGAAAACACTCATTGCAAGTGTTTAACAAACATACCTTCGCCGTGACTTCGGTCCACATTGAGGTTGTGGAAGGGTCTGATGAGACAAATTAACGTTCACCTCATACATTTCAAATATTTAGAAGCGTGATTATGTTTGTGCAGGTATTGGGGGGGTTGAGGTCGCACCCTGCTCGGCCTGTTCCTGGCCATCCGTTAGGGATCCGTTCAGTAGCCGAGTGTCTTTCCAGCTCGCGGGGCCTCGGTCGATCCAATTCCAACAAACTTATTTACATTCGCAGGGAAAATATGCCTTTCCCAATATGCCTTACAAGTCATTTCTACCCAGATAAATATCCCTAAACATGTAAATAGGACAAATTGTCAACTTTACTTTGACGTGATTCCACTGGTTGTGGTGGATTATGCTCAGATTCAAAGCCAGGCTGTTCCAGGTTATCCAGCAAAACAGGCCTCTCTTCAACTCCATGTTTGTCTGATTCCCCCCGGGAGAAGCCAGGTGTTGCCAGTGTACACACGCCTAATGTGGTTTCGGGGAGTTTGCTGACGAGCGTGGAGCACAGGTGCCTGCAGGAGCGTGCGCGCCGCTCACAAAGATAAGGTGGTGAGCGGGCAGGGGGCGCGTGTCCCGAAACCACAGGGCTGCGGCCGCCACATTGACTGGCAGATGACTGCACGTACACACGCGCGTACCGACCGTCTCCGCTGAAGGCCAAGGTTGCCGCAGTTACCTGCTTTCTGTTTCTTTTCCT
The DNA here is from genome assembly GCF_003711565.1 of Takifugu flavidus. Taxonomy (NCBI): domain Eukaryota; kingdom Metazoa; phylum Chordata; class Actinopteri; order Tetraodontiformes; family Tetraodontidae; genus Takifugu; species Takifugu flavidus. Next base: position 9,845,553 of record NC_079528.1, on the reverse strand, counting down.
TCTACTTCTTCTCTATTTCATCCCTCTCTCCCTCCTCCGTCTCCTGCTAATCTATTCCAGAGCATTGTGATCACATGGAAAAAAAGCAAAATAGCAAGTGCACATATTTCTCCCTTAGCCAGGAGTCAAACACACACTCACACACACACACACAGGGTGGGATGGGGTGCAGGGGGAGTTAGGGAGATTGGGGGGGAGAAAGAAGTGAAATAAACTGTTTATTCAAAGGCAGCGCTCAGGCCTTTTGTTGTGGTGGGGACCTGTCTTTTATTAGCAGCCTGAAAAGCCTTCAAAGGCTGGAAAGACAGAGGACATGCCAACAGCCGAGTGTATACAAGGCAGAGGAGGGAGGAGGGGGAGGAAAAACATGGGGCATTGAAGGGGACACGGCAAGAACTTTTAGAAAGACCCAAACAAATAAAAATCCAGGGACGTGAATGGGTATAAAGGTCTGTGGTCGGGGCCACGGAGGAGGTGATGGAGTGATGAGAACTTGAGATGGTGCCACTGGCAGGGAGGACACGGTGTGAAGGCCAGCACTGAAGGAAAAGGGGTGGGGGTGGGTTCCAGATGGACCATAATACAGGGAAACTGTTCAGAACTACTCTCATATGTGTGCAGCCTTTTACACTGGCAGGACTTGCACGGAGCCTTGTAACCGATGTTGTAAGTGCGGGTGTCAGTTGGGGATTTGAAGGGAAGAATTATGTTTTGCATCATATCTGATCTTGGGACATTGAAAAGGTTCTGGCAAAGATTAGCTGCAGTGTGTGTGTGTGTGTGTGTGTGTGTGTGTGTGTGTGTGGTAGGTGTTCATAACTTCATGTGAGTTTGATGGATGTATTTATGGGTGGGAAAAGGAGACGTTCCCTCATTGTGTAACTCTATCGCTCTTATCGGTGCTCCCAAAGCAACGCGTCATGGCCAAATTCCCATCTGTGGGGCTCCGGCTGAAGGCCGAGCCGTCGCGGCTCCCCGAGCGAATTCTTTTTCAAGTTTGCCTGCGTCTGCCAATGCAAGTGCAGCACGTGTGCGCAAGTCTCCCTGCCTGCAGTGCACGCGCGGCTCTGTCTATGCGTGCGTCGCCCGCGCTGCACTTTCTCTTCAACCCAAAATCAAAGTGCTCTGCTTCCAATAAGAGTCACAATCAGCAATTGGCAGCACGCAATGACATCACTGCAGCTGCAGAGAGAGAGAGAGAGAGAGAGCGAGAGAGAGAGAGAAAACATGTATGTGCAGATCAGCATAATTTATTTTCAAAATGCATTTTTCATGCGTTTCATTAATTTAGGTTTGGAAAATGCATATGGGACCATGCCAGTGAATGACCTTTTCCTTGCACTACACACACACTACACGCGCATGTGTGTGTGTGAGATTTCCAACCTCAGTCATCCCCATCAGTCGCTGCACATTCTGTGCCGTGTTTCTATTGGAGCAGATGGTGCTGCGGTGAGAAAAACAACAGGAATTTCATCTGTCATTGATTAAGCCCATTAACGGTGGTGTCTGATGTCTTTTACATTCATTCCACACACACACGCACACACAGAGGTGTGCAGCTGTACTCACAAATGTTACACACCCTGCCCTCTCTGCTACCAAGACTACAATATAGTAACAGACACACCGTGGAATTTAATCAAGATCCACACTGTTTCTGTGTGTGTTTCCGTGTGTTTTTCTGTGCGTGTGTGTTTCTGTGTGTTTGTTTTGGGTGTAAGTGGGTTTTCACACGCTAAGTCATGCAAGCCGGAAAATACTGATCATAAACCCCCACCCAGCGTGAGCAACCAACAACCCCACAGCGAGCCAACACATACTCACACACACCGTGCTACTGGATGCAACAAAAACACCGACACCCTTCACACACACAGGTACACACACATTGTAAAATGCACATGTGAACAAACTGTGCTTTCAAATGCACACACACGTACAAGGGAGCCACTGAAAACACACCGCTACCGAGCATACCGTGCAACCAGACACTCCGAGCTCACTGATGTTGTCGCTCTGGTATTTACCACCGCACCACCGTCTTTTTATTAGCCAGCCTCGCCGCTTTGAATGTGCAAGAATTGTGATTTTAGCTGTGCGCTGAGAGGAGCTCACGGCTCATGTGAGGTGACAGTTATTGGTCGAATAAAAACAGAGCTCGAATGTCGCAGCTCCTCAGTGACTCTGATCTGTTTCATCTGGGAGTAAAAACAGATATGTGTGAACACCTGAAGGGCGGGCGGCGGCCATCACTGAGAATCAAGCCTAGCTAAGTCCTGTTGCACTTTCCAAAAGCAACGGTGCTTCTTTCTTTCTTTCTATTTTATTTTTAAACCCAAACTAGTCACTTTTCCAAATTGAATTGACCAAAAGTTACATGACCTCAACATCAGCTGGAGACTTGAACAGCTGTTGGTTTAGATCTCTGACATTTTTCTCCTCATGACGATCACCAAGCTTCAGATTCATCTACATTTTGGGGCTTTTTTTTTTTACTTACTAAATGTTACAGATCAAAGAAGAATAAAATAAAAGAATAAAAAAAACCATTTATTCACCTGTCAGCAAATGTTTCTGAACAGAACTGCTTTCTTGGTCAGGTTGGTCCGTTTCAGCATGTTTGCCAGGTAATAAAAATCAAGTTAATTACTATAAACTCCAGACAAAGTGGCATCAGACACTATTGACCCAAAACATAGTATATAAAATTTACATTTTCAACACATTGCAGCCAAAATATGTTAGGAAATATAGGAAATGTTTGCATATTTGCACTGTGAGAGCTGTGGCTTCAGGGAGGGGATAAATCATGCTCATTAGAGTGTAGTTTGTGTCAAATTACTGTTGTAAACAGGAAATATTAACTTTTCATTTGGTGCTGAATCACCAAACACAATCCAAAATCAGTGTTTGGATTGGATAAACAGGCATTGATTGGGTGGATGGATCTTTCTTCTCAGTTGAAAACCTTAAAGCTTCCAGGCTCATTCAACTCAACCCCTACAGGCCGTTTCTGGTATGACACCAAGCTGATGTGGCGGTAAAGGAGGAGAGCTGAGAGCGGAGGTAACAGCATTTATCTCTGGTCTGAGATGTTTTCGCTCCTGCTAAATGAGAACAAATCTGACAGATTAGTGCAGTCAAATCATGCATATCCCAGCATGCAATAATGGACGGCTAGGCTCAAAAACATCGCATTTAATAGCACAGCTCACTATAAATCTGCATTCAGGCTTTGTTTTTAATAACAGGAACGTTTTGAATATGTCGCTCGGTGATATTTGAGACAGTTGTGCTTTGCTAATGTGGGGTCGGCTTTAATACCTGCGCTGGTGAAGCCAAAGCCCTTCGTATTTACTGCACAGCTGCCTGATTCTCTGTAGCTAATCCTCTTACCGGGCAATTGTTTTTTTTCTAAAATCCCAGTTTATTTCACAAAAGAATATTCTTGTAAGAGTGCCAGTAAAGCTGGTAAGGAGCGGTAAACAGGTCCCCTGTGCATTGTAGTGTTGTTTGACATGAACTGCTGTCCATGGTGCTGATGCAACTGTCACGTTGTTGCTATTGTAGTCTCGGTGTTTTGCAATTGGAGCTGCAATGGTCCTTCGTTTGGCTGAGGAGGAATTGCCAATTGTAATTAGCAGGACACCTCCCAATTGGCAGGAGTTCAGCTGTTACAAATAAAGATTTGCTATATTGAATCGCAGTTTGCAATTAACTGTGATGGATTTGAGCTGATTAATTCTACGTGTCAAGAACAAAGTACGCAACATCATTTGTGGTTAGTCTTTCAGTATAAAAATACAAAAGAAAGATTTGGATGCCACACCCGACATCGTGGCTGCAGACTCTGCTGGTCTGACAGCAACATTTCACTGTGCATCGAATGCCTTTTATAGCAGAGGTTAGATGTCTTTACGTCTAAGGCGTGTGCTCATACAATGGTGGCAGTGATTAGTATCTATCACTATCTATTATAGGACTCTCAAGCTCCAAGGCTGCAGCAGCTGCACTCCAGAGATCAGAGATTTGACCTTTTGACCTTTCAGTCACCCGACCACCACTGTAACGGCTTAGCTGACTCGACATGGACAAGCTGGCCGTGTGGAGCCCCTGACAGAGAGGCTACTGAACGTGTCTTGTGTGCTCTGCGAGGATTTTGGAGGCTAAGTCAAAGTGTAGAAGCTATGTGCTCACATGCTAGAAGTGATTTATTTCACCCGTCAGCAGCTTCAATGGCACAACAGTGATTATTAATAAACGGACAAAAAAATAAAAAATACCCACCAGAGAGTCTACAAATGCCAAAGATTGTGTTTACACCAATAATATTTAATATCACGGAGAATATTATATAGTTTGATGTTTAAGTCAACAACAGAGCAATTGGCTGTTGGCGCCCTGCCGCCCACATGCTCTTGCACCACCCCATGTGGAACACAGGCACAGCCTTGGACGGCTCTCGCTGTATTTCATCTGAGTCAAAACACTGTAAAATGTGTCTTTGTCCATAAACATTCTTCCAGAAAAGTTTCACTGTTGAAAGTGTAGCTAGTTTACAAGCGAGGAAAAGAAGCTTAGATTTCGAGCGCCCCCTGGCTAATATCTGAAGCCACGCGCACGGGCAAACATCGGGCGTGCTCTTTCTCCTGGATCTGAGGAAGTTATTGTGTTAATCAGTGTATTAGTGTTGATTTTACTCCAGTACTCTTAAATTTAGTCATCACATATACATTGAAAAAGGTAATCATAAACAGAAAATAATGATACTAGTATTGAAAGACGCCTCTAGATTTGCCATCTGACCTTTACTGCAGTTCTCATTTAGCTTTTTGAACATTGCAGTTTAGTAACAAACACGTGTCGGCTCACGCCTTTAGTAATTCCTTAAGCTGGTTCTGTAAACACAAGCAGCCATTTTATTTCTCCATCACAGTTTCTGTGAGCATTTTGCGGTTGTGATAAAGGTATTTGTTAGCTTCTTTATGTGTGGGCTTTTGTATGTGAAACCTGTATCAATTTATGTGCTGTCAACACAGTTTTCTGTTGTTGTCGCATTTACATATGATACGACTTCCCACTTTTTTCCATTCTCAGAAGTTTCCTTTCACTTAATTCAGTGCACATGCAGATCTTTCAGGTCCAGAACAGTTATGGCTCATCATAAAAGTCATTTTTCCCGATCCAGGTTGAATGATGGCTATGGAATATTTGACCAAAATGTTGTCTTACAGCTGTCACCGCCTGTTTCATTTGTGCTTCTTTACGGTGGGAGGAATGAGAGTTATGACTTACAAGATATAAAAATAGAGCGGTCAAAATTCAGATATTCATCCTGAGTTCATCCAAAATACAGATCTGATGAGTTAAGGCCAAATGTTATCATCAATGTCGTAAAATATGCCCTGGCGAGCCTTTTAACAAGTGCTGCGGTTGGACGGCCTCTCATCAAAGGATTGGAGACGACTGGGAGGACCGGTGAAACAGAACAGGGTTAAAAAAACGGCTGCACGGCAGAAACAAGAGAGGAAGGAGAAGCCAACCACAAAAACCTGAGGGACCAGAGAGCAGTGATGAGGGACAGCTACCAGAGACACCCAGCAACCTAGAAAGACCCGCACACACGCACACACACACACACACACACACAGACAAGAAGAACATGTAAAGACACACACACTCTGGGGGGAGGTGCACAATCAAACAACACACACGTCCCTTAAAAACACACCTGTGACGTGCGCACATATGCCTGTTTTGCTCCAGTGCATATTGAACACATAAACCCATTCTTGTTATTAGGTTCTCTTATCTGCTTGTCTCCACTCATATTTCTCGGTGTGCTTTCACCATCATTCTTCTTCCCCCTTTTCCATCAAATTCCAAGGATCCATCATATTTTATATTTCCATCACAGGAGACAGGCTCACGGCCATGCAGCGCTCCAGAAGTCCGGAGCTCGGTCCAACACGCTGATTCCACTCCAAAAGCCTGTCATGTGCTATAAATTTAGCCTTTTCCAGAATGTTTTACCTTTCCTCCGACTGTCACTTCCTATTTATCTCTGTCAATCAGCTCCTATGTCAGCGTCAGAGAAGCGTGCATGATTGAGCAGAGCTGGCAGTGCACTCCCATGTCAAGCCCTCTCCTTGTTTCCTCTGCTCGTAACATACAGGCTAAACACAAACACGTAAGTCTGATTTGCAGAGGCCAGAGGGGAAAAGCAGGTGAGTTTACAAGGAGCGAGAATCTGGGGGGGAAAGAGGGGAGAGGGAGGCCACAGAACGAGTGGAAGAGGACAGAAAGAGCGTGAGAGAACAAGAGCCATTGAAAGGAAGGGGAGAATAAAACAACAGGCAAAAGTGGGAGCGAACAGGAGAGGGAGAAAACCTCTGGAGTGCTTTTTTGCTCCAGCGGGACAAAAGGTTACAGCATGACGGGGGTAGGTGTCAGGTGATGTGTGACAAGTCCAAATTAAAGATGACATAATGGCAGGGGCCTGCATGGGGTCCAAACTGGGGGCTGACTGAGGCTGAAGGCGGGGGCAGGCTGTGGCAACCAAGTCGATCTGGGCCATGCTGGGCTGGGCTGGGCTGGGCTGGGCTGGGCTGGGCAGCAGGGGGCTACCCTGCAGGCTCCTCCATATGGAACGTGTTAGCTCAGAGATTGCTAATGAAATGCAGGCTGACGTCAGGAAGACACCCACCCATTGTTTTGCTGCTTAATTTGGTATAATATTTGTCTTACAAATGAGGGGTTTTGCCAAAAAATGAGAAAAGAGGCTGCAGCTGTGGAAAAAAGCAGAGGTAAACGTCTAATTGGGGTCTGGCGTTAATACAGCAAATGTCATTTCTAGCATCAATGGTAAAGAGAAAACTTAGCACAAGCGCTAACACAGGAAGGGCCTCAGCTGTCTAAGTGGGAGGTATGGTGACCAGGGGACCGACGTGTGTGTGTGTGTGTGTGTGTGTGTGTGTGTGTGTGTGTGTGTGTGTGTGAGAGAGAGAGAGAGAGAGAGCTTTGGAGTATTTGTTAATTGCATGTGGAAGTCTTTAGCTGGAAACAAACATTTCTGCCTTACTCATAAACAATTTGTTTAAGGAATGCATGGCATGGGCTACTGAAGCTGTCTGATTTTTAGGTGCTTATTTATTTACAACCCGTAGTTGTTATTTATCTGTTCTCTCCCTCTTCCCAAAGCCCATTCACCCAGGTTCCAACATATGGGGGGGGGGGGGGCTCTGCCTAAAATGGGCTCAGTGGAGCAAGTTTAAGAATGCTTTTGTTATTCCAAAAGGATTTGTGCCGTAATTGCCCGGTGCCTGGGCATCTGGCAGAAGTCAAAGTGAGCCAGGCTGAAGAGGGGATGCAGAGGGAGAGGGAAGGATGGAAAGAATGGAAGAAACTACAAAAAGGCAATGAACAAATGGGGCAGAGGAAAGAATAGATGTTGAGGAGATTAATGGAAGTTCAGGGGGGTGGAAAGTGTCTGCTCCTATACACCCACCCACCCACACACACACACACACACACACACACACACACACTCACTCTGCTTTTCTGGCCTTTTTCCTCTCCCATTCTGACATGTCAATTCAACTGTGCTTTATTAACATGAGTAATTATGGGATGTGTTGCCAGGGTAATTACATGGCACATTAAAGGGATTCATAAACATTACAGTTCCTCCGTTACCCAGTGGCAAAAGGGTCAGCAAGGAGGAAGAAACAGATGGAGAGAAACGGACATGGAGGAGGCCAGAGGGGCAGAGGGCAACCAACTGGAGAGAAAATGCGTGAAAGAGATGAATTAGGGGTAAAAACGAGATGACAGGAAGAATGGTTGCCCCGGAGAGTACCTGAACATGAGACATACTGGCTGAACATCCATCAACACACTGGAAATGCCATGATTCCTCCAGTTGTGGCTCAGTGCTGTGCCATATACACACATACCCACGTCACGTAGATTAAGCTGCAGCGTTTGGGTCCCGTACGGCCCCAGTCAGCTGCACACAGTCTGTCACTGTCTGACGCTGCCCTTCGACCAAACACACAACCACAAGGACCATAATTAAACAAACATCTCGCCAGGCGCTGAGCGCTGCGTATTTATTTACAACCTCATTGGTCGAAAGCAATTATCTTCACCTTTTCTGCCAATCAGTCCAATCCCTGCCGCTCATCACGCAGAATTTTCCTTCTGTTTACTTTAACACCCCAGTTTTAGTCTTGTGCATCTAAATGTCAAAAAATCCCTGTTTTGCTTTATTCCTAGCCTGCTTTAATTTAATGGCATCGTCAGTTGCCATTAAATTAAAGCAAGTTCTTGGCTTGCAGCTGGGTTTCTGTCGTGAGCGCCCGATGAAGGCTCCTCACTCCACCTTTTACTTTTCATTTTATGTATTTATTTATTTTGTGCAGCGCTTCAACGCAACGCGCCTCACCGCGCAGCCCTTCCTGATGGGTCAGGGGTGAGGACGAGACCGTCCCCCTGCTGGAATGCATATGTCCCTGGACGCGCGCCATTGTTGTAGCCTCGGCTGATCTGAGAGGCGCACATGTTTTACATTATTACATATTTGGCAAACCTATATCCACACCAAAACCAGCAAACTCCTGAAGCCACTGAATAGCTTTCATAATGAAAATCATACCACATATCCTAGTAGAGGACAAGTGCAGCCCAGAGAACATGATTACCTGGGCACCACTCAGTGTGCAAACTAAGCTCTGGCGTGGAAGTGACAAGATAGATTGCATGAATAATTATCCTGACACGCGGCCAAAGCAGCATCCAACCCTCCGAGATGAAAGTGTGAGAGCATAAGCCAGTGCTTCAGCTAGGCGATGGGAGAGACAGTTATAAACTGTAAACAGCTGCAATGGATTCTGGGAGGGAGGAAAGTAAACGTTCCTAGTCGCTGGATTAATGTTGCCGAGCGAGAGAAGCGAGCAGGCTGCGCACCACCAACAACGCCACTAATAGAAACAATATTGTGCTCTTCTATTCATCTCGGCTGCAGCTCGCTCTCACACAAACGGCTCGCCGATAATTAATTCCTGCTTTGCTTTAGCTGCAGCTGTCGATTCTCTCGTCCCGCAGACGCTGACAAGTGGCGAACAGGTTCTCCCTTCAAAGGCCGCCACACTTTGCACATTCCTTGACTCTGCACGGGCCCCGCGTTTGTCATCAAAGGGGCTTTAGTAAGTGTCTCATTCGTTTGCACATTCGGGGAACAGCTTTAATTGGGACTGCGATGACGAGAGCAGGCGTTTTATTTCTTATCCCAAAGAAAACAATGTCAGGCTGACATCCCGGCATCAGACGTGTGCAGGTATTAATCAGAGCTGCAACCCTCCGGGTCCCGAAACAGATCCCACGTGCATACGCACGGACCCTTCCAGTCCCCCCTCCTGATCAAATAAATATATGATCCATATCTCATAGACAAAGTTAACATAATCATCTGTATTTGACAAATCTAAGAATTCCAGATCTACACAATGTGTCACCGGAATGATGAATTGCTCTCTATAGTTCAAAGTTTGAGCAGTGATTTAACACTTTCTAACACACAGTGGGGGGAACAAGGCTGCATGTCTGCCAACTTTTCTTAGACTGCCTCCAAGTCATATCTAAACCTGACTCACACCTAAACACACGCACACACACACACACACAGAAAACCATGATAATGAGTCAACAACTGGCCCGTGGCTCAGAACGCTCCACGCTCCGCCTAAGGTTCCGGTCCAGTCACCCATAACAGAGAGTCCTGCACAGCACGCCTCTCCTCCATGATGACCTTGGGGTCAGGCCAGAATGCCCTCATATAATGAGAGTGCTGTTTGGGGATTTGTTGGGCTGTGATAGAGAAAGGGCAAGCACACGCAATGCACCCTGGGTCTTTGTCTGGGTGCTGACAGTATTGACGAGTGCTGATCGATGTTAATTGCTAGACAGAATGGCCATATTGACCATGTTCCCTGGATGAAGAAGCCAGCAGACCCAGTCAAAGAGAAAGAGAGAGAGAAAACCGCAGAGAAAGAAAGGCTGCTGGGCCCAAACCCACCACACTTCACAGACACAGATACACACACACACACACCCACACACACACACACACGCGCACGCTCATTCGCTTTAATGAGTCCAGAGAAGAGCACAAAGGCAAAACGTCCATCAATGCCAAGTCTATTGAACACAACAGAGGGCATATGCAAAAAGTTGGCGCCCTGGTGTGGCTCTACTTGTGCATGTGTGAAATTTATGGATGATGTGTGTGGGGGGGCAAAGATCGGCCACATGTGAGCGATCTTCCGACACTGAAAGGGACAGGAAGAGGGCATCCATTTATGTGGCAAACATGTGTGCGCACAAGTTTGTGTGCACGCTTCTTAGCTAAGGATCAATAAGCAGGAGCTGCAGAGGCAAAGGCACTGGCAATCAATATGGTGGCTTCAAACAGAGGGAGGGACAGCTTGAGCTGATAACACCAGCCAGGGAGATTAAGGAGACAGATAGGGGGACAGACTATGAATGAGGGCGTGTTTGAGAGAGGGGCACTGATCAGAAAAGTTTGTGTTTATTTAATATTCTAGTAACTTTCACCTTTCTGCAAGCTCCAAAGGGACAACCCTTGCTGTCTGTAGTCAATTACGAAAGCAAACACAGACAGTTAAATTAACAATCGAACAATATCACAGTGATATTTTGACAGGCGGTAGTTACAGAGCTGAATGATTCACCATTTAACTTTGTTCTTTTCTCCTTTTTTCTGGTTCAAACTAAATTTTATGTTAATTGTATTACTCAACCACATGTACAAAGTCCAAAAGAATCTTGGAATGACATAAATTTTGCAGATTTACAGCGCAAGCAAGATTATCTCTGCATCTGGATTCTTTTGCAAAACCTAGTATCTTCAAATATACGGCTACCGTTAAGTCGGGATTTCATATGGAAATATGTAATCCACCATTGTACCAAGATGTTCTGCAGTCCCCATTCTGAACCCTTCCATCTGGGCTTAACAGTACCAGACGGGCCCATACCTCATCACCAGAATGTGGTTCAAATCCCTCTCCACAACATTTGCACTCATGTCCCTTGCAGCAGTGCGGTGAGGGGTGAAAAAAAAGTGCCCAGACACAGGTGCAAGGACAGGGAGAGCCAGTAGTGGGAGAGAAGGCCAGAGGCTTGTCTGTGGAGCATGACTGGAAAGGCATTCAACCACAGTACCCCTACCCAGCCTAATTCAACCTTGTCCAGTTGCAGAACAGTGCATGTGTGTGTGCATGTGGGTGATTTGAAAGTACAATGTTGAAAAGAATAAGCCTGCAGTTGGAGCCAAGATAGCCGTCCCTGATGTATGAGGCCAGCCCCCCCTTCCCATCTCTATTACACACACACATCTACGATCCCTCTATTCTTTTTCTCTCCGTGTGTGTGTGTGTGTGTGTGTGTGTGTGTGTGTGGTGTGTGTGTGTGTGTGTGTGTGTGTGTGTGTGTGTGTGTGTGAATGAAAGGTATGGCAGGAGTGTTGTGTTGGCTTGGCCGACCGTCTGCGGTTGTGCAGCGGCGGTGAGAGGGAGTTTTGGGAGCGCGGAGCGGGCGTTGCTGCCGAAATCCCTGAGAAATGTTCGTTTTGGATCTCTGTCCGTGCTTACATACCTCCCTCCCGACTGTCTCTCATTCCCCGTTTCATTTTTCCTTTTTAAGGTTTAACTTAAAAGTTATGAAATGGAGAGGCTAAATCCTTTAGATGAAAGCGCAGCCGCTCGGACCGAAGGTGCGTCCGAGGCCAACCGCACCGCGGACAGAGGTTATGGGGGGTGGGGGTGGGGGGGTGATGAGAGGCAGAAAGCTTTCAGACAAACGCTTCTTGACGGAGACAGGTGTCTTTTGTTTTCTGAGGATCTGAAGGAAAGATTTCTCGCATTGTCTAAAATAGTAGCACAAGAAATCAGTTCTGATCTTCAAAAATCGCATTTCTGGGAAGGAATGAATGCCAGTCGATACAATGACATCATTCAAATTGTTTCCAGTGCACTTTATTTGTCAGGAATTCAAACTGAACATTGAAACAAGGGAGAATAACGCAAACAAGAAAGGCCCGATGCGGGAGAAAAAGTTGCTTTTGCGTTGTCGAAATGAAATCGCCTAATATGCGTAAAGATATTAAACGGGGCTGAATATAATTTTAGACGAAAGTTGGGTCGGCATCGTATAGCTCTGACTAATCCCCATTTTGATCCAATAAGTGTGCGTGTGCGTGTGTGCGAGGGAGAGAGAGAGGGAGAGAGAGCGAGAGGAGGGAGGGAGGAGAGGGAGGGAGGGAGGGAGGATTGATCTGCGTCTGTTAAAATCTTGTTCTGGTTTTTCTTGGAGTGAGGTCTGTGCCTGCCGACGCGCCTCTCCTGTGCAGCCCCCTTCATGAAAGCTTTTTATGGAAGGAAACCTCGGATTTTTGTGTAAGAAGATCTGCAGAGCGCCAGATGAGTGGATAAAAGCGATTACACTTTTGCCTTGCGTTTGTTCCTAGAGAAAGAAGCGGGGATGCAGTTTTAAGTGTGGAAAGGACGGCGCAGGTTGAGGGATTCGGTGTGACTACTTCTTTTTACACTGCGGAACTTTTTACTCTTCTTCGTCGAGCTCCTCTCGTCCTGCACGACAGGCTCGCTTTTCTCGGAACAGGGAGACTTTCCTCTGGTCCACCACCACCACCCCCCGCCCCACCACCCTCGTCAGACAAACTGCTTAAACTTTCTAAGTCTACGAAAATAAATAAGAAGATCAGATTGCATTTTCCCCTTAAAACCTTCTGGGGGTGATGTCATCGTGCTGTGTTTTGGCTGGTATTGTGTCGAGAGGGCGCAGGGAGAACCGCTGCAGCCAGGAGGGAACCAGCGGTTGAGGCGAGCGGGGAAGTCCGGAAAATCAGGTGCAAAGTGCGGTTGTTATTTCCTCGCTGTGTCGCGGGTGGCTGAGTCCGCCACCCAGTCACAGCTGTTCCCCAGCCTCCCCAGCCACCCCCTCCCTCTTCTTTTTCCTCATGTAGAATCTTCTCCCTCTCCCATTGAGCAGTCTCCCTCTGAACTGGACCGCGCCAGGGCGGCTCTGCCTCTCTGTCGGACACTGCTGGTCCTTGTCACCTGAGCCACAGGCTGTGCGGGGCGCAGTCATGACCGAGGCCGTCTTGCATTCTTCTGCGCCGGCAGATCCCCCTTGTCTAGCTCGCCATTTGCTCCATCAGACAGCCCAGGTAGCGCACGTCCAAAAGGTTCTGTTTGTCGCCTGCTAGGAATAACACTCCTGTCTAGGCTGGGACTACAGTGCCCCTCTTTTTTTTTATATCACCTCATTTACCCCAGAAAGCTCTTTTTGAATCAGAAGTCTGCACTGACTACACGCGCATTGGATTACGCACGCCCGACATCAGTCTACAGGGCCGAGACTCTATCTGAGAGGTTGACTGGGTTGGCCTATCCGTGACACGTGAGCGCGCTTTCACCTGTTCCTCTCCTTGTCGGGGACGCGCATCCAGCGAAGCCCTCACCTTTTCTCGCTGTCTCCCCCCGCCCCCCCGCCCGTCTGGACAGCTGTTAGGGGTTGCCCCGCGGTCATAGCGGCGCAGGTAGAGCGGCCTCGCACCCCTCGTTCAGCCACAGGCGGGGAACCGGGGCACACCGCTGCCGATGCCAACGGGACTGTGCGCTGACTCTTGGACTCCGCACTTCCAGTGGATTAAAAACACAGACAGAAGCTATCCGGACTGTCGGACTGGCTCAGACCGAGCGAGGAGACTGTCTCTCGGCCAAGTTCCATAGTGGAGGGGGGAAGCGATGTGGTCCCTTCTTTCCACGCTGACCGTCTTGTAAGTTATCTTTTTATCATACGATAACAAGCCCCTTCAATCTTAGCCTATTCTCTGAATGTTTAACCAAGGTCCACATAGACCTGGCTGCAGATGAATATGATAGGAGGGTTGCAGCGTCTCCTGATTACAGCACTCCTCATCACCCCTCAGAAAACAGGCCACCGAGGGCCCTATTTTGATTGGCTGAGGGCTCAGGGTCACCGGGTCAGATTCGGGGTCCTGTTTCTCATAAAAGGTGCCATAAACCATCTGCACACTTCAGAGACGAGACAACGCTTTAGAAAAGACCATTTCCACAGCTCCAGAGGCTATCAACCCTTCTCCCGATCAAAAACGCAGAGTCAAATCGCACCAACTTTATCAAAAAAAGTGACAATATCAAATTTCAGATAGGGGGAAAGCGGGATAGAATTTGCCCATTCAAGGTGTGTCTTTAAAGTTCAGGGGATTTCTTTTTCCTTTGTTTTTGCCGGCTGCACTTCGACCAGATGGCAGTCATCTCCAAATACTTTTCATTCCTCACACAAGCTGGACAGGGTGTGTGTTGCTGTTGCGCTCCTCTCTTCATCCGTGCCTTCCTTTCAGTGTCTGCGCCCACCGAGCTGCATACATCTGTCTCCCAGCTTTGTAAATTCTAGCCAGTGCATTTGTTCAGACTGAAACATAAATAAGATAATGTTCCAGGTCACGCTGTTTGCATTGAAAACGTGCGGTGATATGCGTTGCCATAGCACATTTATCAGAGTGGAAAGCTCTATTTTCACATGCTGTAGGTTTAGCGGGGAGAAAAGTCGGAGCTTTGCCACAGCAACCTGTTACAGCCCTCCATCTTTCCCACCCGTTGCTCCACAGTAGGCCCCATTACTGCTGATCCCACTCACACACCCACCGGCTTAACCGCTCTTCTTCGCCGAGGCCTGCTGCCGAACATCTGAGGCTTTTTTCTTTTACGTTGCGCCGAAGCCCACTGCTCTAGTGTTGGCCTACCACGTTAACCGCCGCTACACACAGCTGAAACCACCGTTCTGAGCTAACTCCCACCAGGCCAACCACTCTCGCTCCACGCTGCTGCCCAGAGCTGAGGCCCGCTAGACTAACCGCAGCCTCCATATGGAAGATCTGCTGGGACGCAGGTTTATGATGTCAGACCCTTGCTTGCTTTGGCGGCCGGCCAAGGCGCACCGGGCTTTCCCTCTCTTCCATAGCTCCTTCTGTCTTTACTCTCCTCGACTTCTCCTCTGCGCTCTCTTATTTTCTCCTTTTCTCATCCCTCCCCCGCCTGGCCGTTCCCCGTCTCCTTCTTTCCTCTCCTTTTTCTCTCTATGGCTGGCATAATATGGAGTGTCTGTGGTTTTTGTGGGAGCGGGGGAATCCAGTGCCGAG
Source organism: Takifugu flavidus (assembly GCF_003711565.1). Lineage (NCBI taxonomy): Eukaryota > Metazoa > Chordata > Actinopteri > Tetraodontiformes > Tetraodontidae > Takifugu > Takifugu flavidus. Next base: position 9,830,285 of record NC_079528.1, on the reverse strand, counting down.
GCACTTTTCCTGCAGCGTCCTCGGCTACAGTGCAGCTGTGGTGTTTTAACAGCTGAGAGTCCTCACAATGCAGGGCGCACTCGGGAGTTTTCGTTTGCGCAGGCAAAATCTGAGGGCCAACGCTCGGCGGCAGTACCTGGGATACGTGCGCGTCGGGGAGATGGAGTCGGGGGCCAAGACAGGAGCCGCTATGACGCAAATGTTGACAAAGAGAGAAAGGAAGCAGGATGGTATTTATGGTAGCCTGGAGGTGGTGACATGTCCCTCACAGTGTGCATAACGTCAAACCCCTCCCCTCTTATTTCCATTATTTGTCTTTTTGTCTACTTCTCACGCCACAGCACATTCTGCGGTTACGCGTCTGTCTCTCGTTTGGCGGCCTTTTCTCCCCAGACCTTCCAGACGTAATGCAGGTCTTTGTTGAAGCTCCTTGCACCTTCTCACATCTGTGCATCTGCCGGCTCCCTCTGGATTTACCTCCCTTATCATCTGTCCACCCTCACCTGCTTCATCGTCCTCATCCTCTCTTCAGTCCCACATCACCTTCTCCCGTTCCCTTTGTGCAGGTCCCGGTCTGCCTCGGTCTCCTGTTCACTATCTCCTTCTCTCAGCAGCACGTATGTCTTTGCTTTGGCCCAGCTGTCAGCTGCCCGCTCCTCCTGTACACACACACGTGCGCACACACACCTACACATCTGTGTACATGCCCATGACAGTGCGGAGGAGTCGCTAGGCAAACTCCCAACATAAAGGAAGATGGGAGGCAGGGAAGCCGAGGAGAAAGGTGGAGTGAAGGGCTAGATAAGGTGAAGGAGAGCGATAAAGGGCGAACAACAGGGCAGAAAGTGAGAGAAGAGGCATGCAGAAAGATAGCAAAAGATGAGGTGGGGAAAGACTAAATTCATAGAATGTCTTTCCAGCCCACACACCCTGCGCTGGGCTTCTTCGCCGCAAATTTAGAGCGGTTCAAGGACTGCCAGAGGCGAATTTAAGCAACACCATCACTCCCTTGCTAAAGCTCTAAATAACATTTGATACATCCAAGTTCAAGGTCTAAATTTCAATTAAGCAATGTGGAAAGTATTCCGAAGCTAAGTGTATGGTTTCGCTCAGAAACGTCCAGATCTGCTGAGCAATAAATATCCCATGTTGAAGTTTTATATGGATAATTTACATTAGCCTGCACGCTACATTGCCGGCGTCGGTCCCGCTACAGATCGACTTTCCTCGCCCTTTATTAACTCGGCTTCAAACGTATTCATAGAATCTCTAAATGTTTCCACAGTTTGCGGCTCTGTCCACACCTGTAGCCCAGCACAGCTGTCTACATACACGCGCCGCCAAATGAGCCTGCACATTTCCTTAGATGTACGAACCATAACACCTTCTAGTTGTCTTGGCGTGTTTGCCATTTCGCCACAGTCCAGCCGGGTCATTTGGAGGCCAGATTTTTGGTGCGCGAAACTCGTGAACGGGGTCAGAATGTGGGGCTTGAACAGAAAGCTGGTAGCGGAACAGTAAACACAGCTCTGGGTGTTGTCCGTCTGCTGATCCCGGTACATCTGTTAGTCGCTGGCGTTGCTGAGGCGGCCGCACACCCGGCCGGAGTAATCGCCCAATAAGGAAAAGGGATGCTGAACAGAAAGAACAACAGAGAAGAAAGAAATGGAAATGATGCTGTCACGCATGGACTTTCCAATACGCAGTGTTCCTTACATAAATTACAGATGAGTTTAAAGACACAGACGCTCATCTGTTTCTTGTGTTTTTTTTAACAGATGTATCCAGATGTTGCTGGTGATGTGCAATCCATTACAGGTGAGAGTCTGGATGCGTGGCCGAGAGCGGGCCGACAGTAGAAAAAGACAAGTTGTTTAGTCTTCCCGAGGCCGTGCGCGACTCCCTGACTCTCCGGTATGTGCGCGCCTCTCCAGCAGGTGCTCGGTGTGGATGGGGTGAACTTCAGCGTGCACGTAGAGAACCAGACGCAGGTGCGAGACACCATGAGTCGGCGGCACCACCGGGTCTACCAACTGTACAGCCGAACCAGCGGCAAACACGTGCAAGTGCTGGGCCGTAAAATCAGCGCCCGGGGAGAAGATGGAGACAAATATGGTAAGCCATATACATTATATGTAGGGGAGGCAAACAGGTGCTTCACCTGGAGGCGTAGAGACCTAAAGGTCGATGGGTTCATGGCTGAATGGAGACAGAATGCTTATTCTTTCTCTCTCTCTCACTCACACACACACACACACACACACACACACACATGCCCCCGGGCTTTGGCAGAGGGGCACTGCAGCTTGTCATCTGAGAACAAAAACTAATCGACTGGCTGCTGACTGGATGATTTGAGGGAGAGAGAGTGTAAGTTTGTAGCAGAAGCCTGGCAGGTAGATTGTTCAAGTGTTAGAAACTCATCTGTGCTATTGATCCCTCCATTGATTCCTCACCCTCCCTCGTTGTCTCCCTTGGATTTAAAACAGCAGGCTTCCGCTTCCTCCCTACCCGACCCCAAGCGTCCCCGCCACCTCCCTCCCTCCCCCACCGCCATTTCCTATGCATCACATTTCCCTGTCTGTAATGACGTCCGGCCCATCCTCGACGGCCCCGCACACACAGTCGACGGACAAAAGAGCTCACCCTTATGTTGATGGCACCGGCAGCCACTCTGAAACACACCGAGCCGCGCGCGGAGGGATAAATGCAAAGGTCCGTTTGTTCTCCGACAAACACCTGACCTGCCGTGGCAACGGGGGCATCGCACAAAGGAGCGGAGAACAGAGGAGGCAGATAAAGCGCAGAAACGGGAGGGCGCCGAGGTACAGATGTGAAGGAGCCGAGGGAAGATGAGAGGAGAGTTGGGGGAAGAGAGGAAGAGTGAAAGAGGGAGGGATGTATTGATTTCTCTTGACCCCTTTGTTGACTAAGGTCACGTAGGAACCATTTTAGGAATTTATTTTTAAACAGGCACCAGTGCTCTCTGATGATGTGTAGCTGATAAAACCGCAGCGGATGGATGAACACACATGCACCTGCAAACGTGCACGCACACGCGCGCACTCCTAAAACAACACTATCGCAGACATTCAGTCTGAGAGTTTGCGCTGCTCCTTTTTTATGAGGGCCATTCGTGGTCAGAGGCCTCACATCTACGTGTGTGACCGAATTTATCTGATGACCATCTATCCTGCCCGAGACGTTTATATCTGCCGGTGATTTATCCGCGCCTTTAATTGGAACTATGAATCTTCCGTCTGTTTCACTGCGGATGTCTTATCGGCCTTGAAAGGAAACCATATTTAATGGTGGCTGGTAATCTCCGCAATTAGTGTCACGCTACTCGACAGCGGTTTTGTTCTGGTAAGCTTTTTTTGTGGTCTAGCAAAGTGCGCTAGCCTAAAGCCACATTCACACATGTTGCCTTTCCCAGTAATGCTCCATCTTTTTCCTCTGGAAGGAATCATGTCCTGTGTGACCGATACCCGGGAACTATTTTCTGGGAAATTGACACCGGAAACTTTCCACCTCAACATCGAATTTAACGGGGAATTAGCAGTATTGTGAATGAAAGCAGGTTCATTACAGGGACTCTTTGTCTTTTCCCCCGATCGTGTGTGGAATATGCTTTTGGGATTCGCAACAGATGAGAAAATGTCTCCCCTTGTGTTGTGTATTGATTTTGGGTCGAGGAGATCTCGGGCCACTGTATCTTATTCCTTCTGGAGCGCACCATGAATTCCAGGCACATTATTCCCCCCACTGCAGCACATCCCAGCTAACCTATTACAGATATGACCACGTCATGTGTGAATGTGCCCGAGACTAGAACCAAGGAGCATGTGTGAATGGTTAAAAATCACATCTGCTGCTGATAATGTACATTGGGAACTACTGTGTGTTCCACTATGCATAAAGATTTATTTAAAGACTGAAGCATCATAGTTTCCCTCTGGTGGTAGGTTCCATTACGTATATACTGTAAGGGGATACGTCCACATTTGGCAGCTGTTTGAAATTTAGGTGGGGGCTCATGCCGGGGCTGCACTCACCTGTCTCTGCTGTGCAGACACCGGCTAGGAAGGGACAGGTGGCTTCAGTTTTGCACATTGGAAGGATGTAGCATGTGTCATTTGGTTTCTACTTTAGTGGAAATCCTGTGATTCTAATGTCTGTCTGTCCCTCTGTTTGTCCCTTCACAAGCCCAGCTTGTAGTGGAGGCCGACACCTTTGGTAGCCAGGTGAGAATCCGCGGCAAAGAAACCAATTTCTACCTTTGCATGAACAATCGTGGCAAGCTAGTGGGAATGGTAAGACTTTAGAGGCACATTTATGAGCCCCGATTCCCAGTTTTTCAGCCTCCTGACAAGTCTGTCTCTCTCTTCTGTCGTGTCCCTGTGGTTTCTTTGCTCTCCCAGACGGCCAATAATCGAAGTGAAGACTGTGTTTTTGTGGAGAAGGTTCTGGAGAACAACTACACAGCTCTGATGTCAGCGCGCTACGCGGACTACTACGTGGGCTTCACTAAAAAAGGCCGCCCTCGACGGGGCCGCAAGATGCTACCCAATGAGCGGGATGTACACTTCATGAAGCGCTTCCCACCTGGTGAGCAGCCCAACCTCACCACACCCTTCCGCTTCACCACCGTCAGTAAGCGGGGAAAGAGGGTGCGTGCTACTGGGCCCCGCTAGTATTGGCTAACGCTAGCACCCACCGTCTTGTCTCCCAAGGCCTTGACCTGAGCCCGTCATGGGCTAACTTCTGTTGCACATGAATGGACACCTCTCATTGTTGGGACAAACATTGACCAGAATCTTGATGAATCATTAAAGGGGTTTAGCTTTACTCTTAATTTGCCACTAAAGTCTCCTCCACTCGTAAGTGATCATTCTGAGTTATCTGTCTCTGACTGGGCCAGTTTAACCATTACTGGTCCATCACTGGAACCTCTAAGGATTTTGTCTCCTTTCCGACATAGGCCAGACACACTGACAGGAAAACTGGAAGGCTGACAGAGATCCAAGCTCAACAAAGTCCTTTATTCCACAACCTCACAAACCACAAGGACTTCAAGTCTCCTGTTCTGGACCAGCTGGACATTATCAAGTATGGAATTACAACTGGACCAAACACAGGTGTGAAAGACTGACAAGCCAGTGGGTGCTTAGCCGTTGAATAAGGGGAAAACAGGAAGGACGAGACAGGACAAGGCAAAGGGACAGAATGATCTGTTCAGATTAAACGGACTAATAATGAACTGTTGACATGTGACGCACTTATTTGTCTCTCTCTGAGACAGTTGGATGAATGGAGGAGTGAATGGTCAAATGAGTCACATGCCGAATAAAAGTCTGCTCATCAGAAGAGGAGGCCACGTCTAGAGAGTGTGCATTTGTGTGCGTGGTGTGTGTGTGAACCAAAAACAATGAAGCTGGATCTCAAGGGACAACAAAAAAAAGGGACCAACAGGTCTTTGCCTGGACCTGTGATGACTCGCCGCAGGGAGCCAAGATCTAAGGAAGTAGAATGTATTCGAAACCAAGCTGCACCAAAAACAGCTAGCAAGCTACCGCTAACCAAACCAGCAACGGACCAAAGACAACAGGAGACCCTCACTGCCACTTTTCCCGATGGCCTCCACCATCCTCGCGGACATTACACCCTCATCTTATAAGAGCAGAGGGCAGCGAGCTCTGGGGCGGGCCTGACAGGGAAGGTGCGTCGTCAGCTGGCATTGCTATGGAAACGACCCGGGGGGAGGACTGTGCTCCCCCCCTGAGACAGCGTGGATACAGAATGCTGCTACCAGGACATTCAGTGGAACAAACCAAAGTCTCACGCGTACACACAGGAGAAAAACTATTAAAGGGAACAATTTATTGAAAGTTCTATATATTATATATGAAAGAAGACAAAACAACCTAAATAAGCAACTTTACTATGATGGTTACTATAATAATTATGACAAAAAAATTATTTCATTTATTTATTTCAGCTCTGTGTGCAGCAGTCTTTCTCGACTCAGTAAACCTTACAGAAACATTCCCTGTGTCTCCGAGCCTCTTTCGACCCCATCTTCCTGTTTCATGAATACGTTGGAATACGTGGGAAAACACCAGGGTACTCCAGTGATCTGGAAGCTGTAGCGAAGAAAGGACGTGGTTATTTTGGGATGGTGCGGTGGTGACACTTGACCCTCAGCAAGAAGGTCGCCTCGGTATCTCCTCCACACGTATATTCCTATACATCAAACGCTGCAGCTCATTCTTTATCATTATAGATGCAGGTCACGGCTGCCCGTGCATATATCAGTAGATTAGTAGCTGGTCAGGTCTCCAGGCTCATCCTCGGCTCCCCTCTGGTTACTTCTCAAGGCGTGACGTTAGAAACGCCGTTTCACCCATGCAACGCATGAAAATAAATTTCCAAAGCCGCCGTGCTGTCAGAATGCGGACGGATTCACAGATTCCGCGGCCGTTACAGACCCCTTCGGCGTGTTCTGAATGATGGGAGCTCCAGCTATTGTGCAAAAACCAACGCTCGGCCCCGCGTTTGAAAGTTGGGACATGAACACGCGGCGTGAGGGATCGGGCCGAATATGGGAAGGGAAGCAGGCAGCGGTGAGACAGTTCCATGGCTGCTTCTTCTCTCCTCTATCCTGCTCTCAGCACCCCCACCCCCCCTCCTCCTCCTCCTCCTCCTCCTCCTCCCCTTTCCTTCCCCATCCTAGCAGGAGGTCAATGAAGAGATGTCGCTGCCAAATGACCCAATCATGCCAGCAGACACAAACAGCTGACTCAGAGGGGAAAAGGGCTGCACCGGAGGATTCCTTTTGCAAGACAGCAGGAATCTGTGTTGGAGGTGGGTGGTATGAGGAGGAGACAGAGGGGTGGGGTGGGATAAAGGAGACACAGTAAGGGGGTGCAGGGGTGAGCTGCTCATTTCTGGAACATTGTTCCAGTTCCACTCGGGAATGATGGAAATATTCCGCGGCGCCAAACCCAGAGTGGAAGGTGTATGGTAATCATGTCGGGGAAGGAATGCCAAATATGTGCGTGAGAACGGAGCTGTGACCTGAGAGCTGTAGGAATTATGGGCCAAAATCCCACAGACCCAGAGGAAGCACACACACCCATATCCAACACACATACACATCATACTGCAGCATACACTCATGGTGCTCCACCAAACACAGACCCATCCAACATTCACTTATTCCTAGAATTTAAGGTATTCCACCAAACAAAAATGGGAATTTCTGAAAACTGCCTGACCCTGCCTGCTAAACCAACTCCCCTTCTTCTATCTCACGGAGACGTTGAACAATAAGCAGACCGTCGGGTTAGTCAGATGTCTGCCGCAAAAACATCACTTTTAATGTCTCATGCGCATCCTCCTTCACGGTTAGTGGCTCCAGGACCGAGAATGTGATCCACTCCAACACGTTATTCAGACAAAACCTGGCTTCCCAACAGAGAGCAACTGTCATTAACAGATCACTGTGGTAAATAGATGAGTGTGTACCGCCCCCTGGCGGCCAACACGTTCCGCAGGTTTGATGCCAAATCCTGGACCATTTGGTTTTCATTAAACAACTTTCAAGCCAAAACTGGAACAAGTGACAAGCAGAATTTTATTCAGAGCACATATCTTCAACAGTCTCCTCCAATTCAAATTCCTGAGACTGCACCAGAATTGAACCGGTTCTTCCTTGGTCCGTTCCCAATCCGCCAGCCAAGATCCACCCAGTGAGTTCTTGCATAATTCAGATCACAAACACCAGATCACAACACAAGCTCGCTGGAAGTTTATGCACTGGTCCCGCTGTAGGGAGGAGGGCTTTGGAATGGGGTGTGTGTGTGTGTGTGGGGGGGGGGGGGGGGGGGGGGGCTACAACTGTTCTAATTATTCTCATCTTTTGTTTCATGTGTTGCAAAGCCACTCGAGCTGAGCAAAAACAGAGTTAATAACTTTAAATAGTGAGAATCTCTGGTTCCACTGATGGTATTAATGCTCTAAATAAAACACACACACACACACACACACACACACACACACACACACACACACAACACACACACACACACACACACACACACACACACACACACAACACACACACACACACACACACACACACACACACACACACACACGTTACAGTTGGCTGAACACCACCACTGTCATGTACTTTATTCACAATAAGGTCATTTTCTTCTTTAAAAAATCATTTTAATATACAACACAATTTGACAAGACAACTCCGTTTACAGCTAAATTTGAGCCTTTGAGTTCCAGCTTCTCTCATAACCAAAGCAAGCACGTACATGATGGAGAGAAAGATGGAGTGAAAGGGACAGATGAAGACTAAGTTAGAGGAAAGAATAAAGGGAGAGAAAGAGAAAGGACTACGTTTAGTATGATTTTTGTACTAAGAACCAAAATACTCAAAAAAAGAGAGAAAACAACAGTAATAAAAAACAGTAAGAAAGATGATTTAAGAGAAAATAAGCAGAGGTGTGCCAGGACGCTGTATCCTTGGCAACCTGACATGCATGTCTGTTCAACGTTTCTGCTCTGTTCTGCTGTTTCACAAGTCCACGCACACAGACCCAAGCAAAGTTGAGCGTGTGCCGGCCCCAAGCACGTGTGCATCTCTGGGGTTTAGAGGGGAGGAGGAAGAGATGGGACGGCCAGCAATGAGGGGGAGCAAGGAGGTCCTCCCCACATCCACTGCATCCATCTCCAGTCCTTCCCCCTTCGTGAGAGCTGAGTAAAGAGTCTCTGTCTCCCGCATCACAGCTCCAGTCATCCTCTGTCCAACTGTGCCACTCTCTGTGTGTGCAGTATATATAAATATATATAGATTTATATCTAGAAGCAATTCCTCTGGAAACTGTTTTTTTGGCAGGAAATAAACCGAGTGAAGTTGTTTGTTCTATCGAGGGGGGGGACAAGAGCTTGTGACTTACATTATTTCTATGTTAATACTGTACTTTACAAAACATAAATAAGCAGTAGGTGAACGTTCTGGGACAATCGTGTCATTTCTGGAGTTGGGAATCATCGTCGGTGTTGACCTTTGGGTGCAAATGTGTGTGAGTGCGAGTCATTGACGAGCAACGGGCACAAGCTCGAGAGTCCGTCACAACAGGCGAGGAGCAGGAGGAGGCCGAGGCAAGGTGGACAGAGAGATGACGAGGATAAAAGAAGAAGAGATAGGCTCCGTTCTGTGATGGATGCAGCATCACCCAATCAGCCCAGGGCTCCTCCAAAAAAAGGTGAGGGAGGTGGCGCCACCTGTGGGTGAAGGGGAGCAGAAGAACCTGCAATCAGACCAGGGTCTGACTGACTAGAAACACATTCACAAGTGTTTTGGACAGATAGCTGTAGCGTTTGTACCTGCTATCTAGTAATATACGTGTAGGTGCGGGAGGGAGACCGCCCCTCTGGCTGGCCATTGGTTGAGACGTTCAGGAAATCCCAGATCAGAATGGTGTCGTCGTGAGAACTGCTGATGATCTGAAACTCATCAAACTGAAGACGAAACACTCGTCCAGAATGCTCCTGGAGGAGGGAAGGGGGGGGACAGAAGACCTGGTGTTATCATACAGGAAGAGCCTCGATACCCCAGGGTCCCACCGACCGAACATCCCAGACTTTATTCCTTAAAAGGTCAATCAAAAATAAAATCCAAGTGAAACAGCAGTGCCTCTCACCACTAGAGTGCGCAGGCATAATGTGCTGGCAGGTGCTCGGGGGTCCAACGCTGCCTGAAGATCCCAGACCTTAATCTTACTGCAGATGGAACAAAAGACAACTGTGTGAAGCACAAAAACCGTATGTGTGAGTGCACAAAGAGGTGTGTGTGCATGACTGACCCATCATAAGCGCCGCTGACAATCCTTTTGTTGTCGAAGCGGATGCAACGCACAAGCTCCTCGTGACCTTCCAGGACTCGCAAACACGCCCCGCACTCAATGTCCCATAACCTGCCGTATGTTATGATAATGAAGAACATCCCTCAAATCAGTCAGATGCTAGAAAAGGCGTTTTTGGTGCGACGATCCGACTCTGAAGTCTTCTTTATTCACGTACCGGATTGTGTTGTCTGAGGAGCCACTGACCACCAGACGATCTCTGTACTGTAGACAGGCGATGCCCCGTTTGTGACCGTTTAGTGTTCGCACAAATTCACATGTGCTGGTGCTCCATACCTAAATGTGGCCAAGGGGGAAAAAACCCAAAAACTTCAAACAGTGGCCTGTATTTATTCTCACAAACACATTACGATATGGTAACATTTCTACACGACATCAAGAATATTTGATTTCTGGCCGGTCCTGGTTTTTATTTTGGAGATATCAGCTCTCACGCTCTGTCTTTACTCAAATATAATAGAACTAAATGACAGCTGGCTTGATGTGGGCAGTTTCATGCAGGAGCAATTTTCCTTTCTTACCAAAGTAAGTAACAGAAAGACGTTTTTACTCAGGACATGAGCTTTATTCTTATGACAGGACCAGATGTTAGTATTGAAATGAGCCAGCTTAGGTCGCTAGCTTCTCATCAAAGCGCAGATTTGCATCTCGTTCCATTTGTTGACCGGGCGGCTCCTTGAGTAACTGAGTCATGACTTCTGGAAAGAGGTATTGCTGTTGACCTTTTAAATGTATTGGAACAGGTGCAATTTAAACCCATTATGTTTGACAAATGGCAGAAATCTTTAAATATTTGAGCTAACTATGACAAAGAAATAACAAATAAATAAAAGTGAGTAGAAAATATGTAGACTCTTGGTTTGGAAATATGGCTGCTATTTCTAGGAAATTATTCCACCGACATAAAAAAAAAAATCTTCTGGGAAGACTTTAAATCAGCTTGATGCGTTTTATGAATTTCTGTTACCTTGATGGTGCGGTCCCCTGAGGCAGACACAATATATTTGTCATCAAAGTCAACCACGTTAACAGCAGCCCGGTGTCCCACAAGGACGCGGCGTAGGCTGATGTCGGTCGGCGAGGCCATGTCCCAGACGGCGATGGAGCGGTCCTTGGAGCAGGTGACCATCAGGCCATTTGCGAAGCGTAGATGAAGAACTGCCTCGTTGTGGTGAATCAGTGTGTTCAGTACCTCGCCCGTCGTCACCTCCCAAACTCTGCAGAAGAGGAGAGTGACAGGATGGAGGTGAAGGGGGGTAAGAACAGAACATAAAAGGGGAGAACAAGGTGGGCCAGGAAAAAAGAAAAAGTGTCAGCACAGAATGAGATACAAGGGTAGGAGGAGGACGTGGAGGGAAAAGAAAAGGAAACTCAAATTACATTTATTTAATTCATAATTGAATGGGTTTGCAGCCCCGAGCTGTTGGACATTTGGACTCTAAAGCTGAACTCACTGGAAAAGCTGACAAGCAAACCTACAAACAAAATGACCGTCAAACTGTTGCTAAGGAAGTGAAGTCACATTTTCCCTGGACACGGCCCAGCAAATATGGCGGATGTGTGGCGTAATAAGTGAATTAATGCTGAGCTTGTGTGTGTGGCAGCCAGACAAGTGTCAATGTAGGCACACAGCCAGACTGTTAAGTAAGCACAATAAAATACATCCCACCATTTCCACCAACAGGAAACTTAAGTTAGGCTTGAAAGTTTGCATACACGTGTGTAAATGAAGTGCTTGATGGCACTCCTGGGTTCTAGGCCGTCCCACAACTCTCATTTTGATGTGGCGCAATAGGAAACGCGGTTGACCAAAACACCCATAAAATGTTGTTGTGTAATCAATCATGGCCATTTAAAAGTGTTTTTAACCGGATCTTCAGAGAAAAGTTGTCACAAATGCTAAAAGCCACCAAAGTGTGGGGATCATCTCTGGATTCTTAATACAAAGCTACCAGTCATCAGGCGGGGCTTCCTGTGTTGCAACTGGAGAATGTTTTTAAGACAGAATGAACATAAGAGAAATCTGGACTTGGAGAACCTGGAGACTGACGAAGAAATGAGTCCGTGCCAATAAAAACAGCAGGGATAGTTTATCTGCACCGATTCCATGGACACAAACAGCCAGAGGCCTGTGGGTGACTGACACGGTGCATTCAAACAACAGAAATCATTAATGACGCTTTATTTGTGCGGATGTGCAGAGTGTCACTTTCAGCTCACTGCTGCACTATAAAAAGGGAAGTTGAGGCAGATACTGGAACTTACGGAAGACTGACTGAGAAAAAAAGAGAAGGCAGATTTTTTTTTTCCACCATGCAAGTCAAAATGTGGTAGCAGAGAAATAATTTCCCTTTTAGCTCACCAACAGAGCGTAGTTATCAGTATTAGGACTTGAAGAGAGTGTGCGTATTACATGACACTGAGGTTAGCTTCCGATTTGTATATGGCAGAATTGGTAAGAGAAAATAAACCCATGATACTGTTCCTTTACCAAATGGTCATTTATCATTTAGCACAAGGTGGCTCAGAAGAGAAAAAAGTCAGGGAACTGTTTCAGTTTTGCTCTCAACAGGATGATTTAACTGCCAAATTGGAAGCTAATTTCAGCGCCTCGTTTTACACCATCTCCTCAAGGTCCTAATACTGATAACTGTGTTTATCAGCTTAAAAAGGAAGCATTTCTTGGTTACTGAAGCCAAGTCAGAAGAATACTTTCACCTGCACTGCATTTTGTAGCAGCCAGTGTTCTGGATTTTTCTCAACATCACATTTCTACTTTTTTTGTTTGTTTTTTTTAATTGATATTTTACCTTTTTTCCCCCTCTACAAATTTTCTTTAAGTGCACGATGAATAAATTAAAAATCTAACTCCTCTTGTGTTTTTTTTTTCTCAGAGATGGCCCCAATTCTCATCCGTAGCAACTAGAGATACACAGCAGGTGTTGAAACAATAAAACCTTTTCTATTTTAAGTACTTGGTGATCATGTTTAACTGGTGTGTTACTGGGTGAGCGTTTTGGCCGGAGCATCTTGAAAACCACGCTTGTACGCTGGCTGTGTGTTCTGTACCTGACAGTGGAGTCAGAAGACCCGGTAACGATGACCCTGTCGTCATACTGCAGACACAATACTGAGCCTGTGTGCCCAGTCAGAATCTTCAGACACTCCAGGCTCTGTTTATCCCAGATCTATCAAAAAGAAGCAGACATAGAAGGAAGCAAACGGAGTGAGACACACTGGTCACTGGCAACAGAGGACGACAGAAAACAAGAGGTCTGCGAAAGGTAATAAATGTGGGTCATGGTGAGAACGGCCTATTCTCTCAGCGGTGTTTCTGCTCCATTTACCCTCACTGTTCTGAACATTCAGCTCTTTTCTGGTTGTGGCAGTCTCCACAGCAATATGCACTCCTTCAGCTTTTGTACCAAGTGGCTACATCATTTTATTCCTGTGCCTTCGTGTCAACTTCAATAGAGTAACCCTGGTTTACTTATGACACACATACCTTAATTGAATTGTCCCTAAGGCCACTGATGATCTTGTCATCGTCATATTGGAGACAGTAAACTCCTTTACTATTTTCTGAGCGACACTGAATCCTCTGCAAGTTGTGTCTTCCACACCGCCAATTCGCTTCAATAGTCTGGAAGAAAAACAGACGACGACATCAAACACCAGAAGCGGTGCGATGGTGCAAAATAGTCAATCAAGTTACATAATGGTATTAGAGCCGACACAGATGGGCGCACAAGTGAGGTGGAAAGTGGTGATGAGGCTGCATTTCACATTACTGGGTGGCATTAACTAGAAGCATTATGGTTTTTCTGGGATAGAGACACATTCAAGTGCAGGTTATATTTAAAACACAGAAACAGATTCACATTCTGCTCATTCATTATTTTCTTTATCAAAACCTGCGCATTTATTTCAGATTCTGTTTTATTTAGGCCACAAAGACCCGAACGCTTTTAAAATAACTGATGACGCCATAACGAAGGCTGCACAAAGGTAGAAACTGGTCAGTGGGTGCTGGCCAGTTCTCTGGGGGCGTACCTCTATGTCTTGAATAATCTTGGGATACAGTGAGTGATAGTAAGAGTTGGGCGGGACTTCTGCTGTGCGGTTCTTGAAGAGATATTTCTCCCTGGAAAAATGAGCATAATGACAGGTGTGTGTGTGTGTGTGCGAACATTCATTGTGCTTCTGTGTGAAAATGACTCTTCTCTTACCATTGGTGTCTCTCGGATAGGCCTTTCCAGAGCGGGTCGGTGCGCACCATTCGCTCAATGAGCTTCTTCCACAGCATCCCCTCGGAGATGACCCTCTGCCACTCCTTACACACCAGTTCTGCTGAGCATAGGGAGCGAGCGTCCAGGAAAGACAAGATATTCTCTGCTATATGGTCCAAGCCTTGGGCTGAAAGGGAGAAAAGAAAAACGGTGTATAAGATGTCAACTGGTTGGGTGTTGTTCGCAGTGGATTGTATTTTTACCTGGCAACGCAGTGATGAAGTCCCTCTGCAGCATGGGTTTGAGGTAGGAGTTTATGTGGCCGTGCTGGTAGTGGCACATACGGGAAATCAGGCGCTCAACAAACTCCACCTGGTCGGCCTCCGACCACTGGTCAAAGAGGGTGATGCAGTGTTCCTTCTCCTTCTCATAGTTTCCTTGTGACGGTCGCTTACGGGAGCCCACTACAGGACCGTTAGTATGCTGCAAAGACCAGCACAAGTCAACAGAGTTAGAAGAGTTATCTGGCTTTACATTAAAAAGAAAAGAAGTTTAACATCTCAAATCTTGCCCCTCAATGTAATCAGGAGATTAGAATAAAAGCTGTAGATGGACAAAAAACACCTTACAGAAGGTAAAATCTTACTTAAACTTGGCAAATAGATATGACCATGTTTGTATAGGAGGTGGCAAAAGAGGCACTGATCCAGCAGAGGACGAACGACACCATGTTTTCACCGGCAGCAACAACAAAGTGGCGGTGAGGCGGCCCGTGGTCAAATGGTGCAGAATGAGTAATTATAGGAGCAGGAACTCCCACATGGAGCCTCCTGCTAACTTCTGATTGCATCTCAGAGAGAGAGAGAGATGGTCAGACTGCTGAAATCTGCTGGTGGTGCCTGCTTCCAGTGTGGGCGCAGAACACATGGTCTGCCTCCAGATTAAACCTGGCACAGGGAGAGATGATAAAAATCCCTCTGCATCTGATTCTGTCGGTGTGTATCACCATCGTCTTGCTCGTGGGAAAAGCACGACTCTTGTTGCCTGGTCCTATGGTGTTTGGACAACCCATAAAGCATGTAGAAACCCACCCCAAGCTCTATCTCTGCATCTACCTCAGCCTTATGTTGTTTTATTCTTAACAAAACCAAAACATGTGTGAGTATCACAGTTCATGTGTCTGTCTGACATGGTGTTCAGTTAAATGCCAACCTTCAGAACCGTGTTTTTCTTTGGCGACAGGTCGTCCACGAGGTTTTGCGACTCCATTCCTGACGTGTTCTATGAAAACAGAAGAAGAGGTGATTGGTTTTTATTGCATTCTGTTGAGCTCTTTCTTTAAAAAGGCAAAGTAAAGGCAACTGAGTGGACGGCGCGAGAAACGAGTGCCACAAACAGCCAGGGAAGGGCGGCCTTCGTGAGTTCTGAGGCGTGCACACATGTATGGAGCGGAAAACAAACCCCACAACAAAAAGAATCCATTTGCTGCGTGTCTGTGATGCGGGCTAAATGTCTGGACAGGAAATTAAACTGCAGCAGCATCTTAGGTATGTCACTGGCTGCAGCTGGGCCATGACTAATGAAAGTAGGAATCAGAGCGTGGTCTCACCACACACAGAGGAGAGGATTTTATGGTTACACTACTTGTTTTCAGGGATACTTAGATGTTCTAAACAATGCTCTGAAGCTGTACACTGGCACGGTCAATGATTCACTTTATCCCGATTTTATATTAACATTATGGCAATAGAAATGTGATCCAAAAACAACCTTTGACACCAATTAGGCGGGCATACCTACCTATCAAACACAGAACTATTGATTATTGAATCACACAAACACACAAACAATTAAAACACCCAAGTATTGAGTTTTCACTTAAAGCGTAAATGATTTTGAATCACCCAGACAGTAAACGGTAAACGGGTAACGGGACCAAAGCAGACGGCACAGGGAGCCAAAACGGGCTTACTGCTTTGGATGATCATGCACAGCAAAGCAGATAGAAATAAAGACACAGACAGAGAGGTTTGGCCAAGCAGGCATGCACGCTCCCCGCCTCTCGGAGCCTAAAGAGCCCCACTGTTTCAAGCAGAGTTTGAGGGGACACCAGAGAACAACCCAAGAGCAATGTGCTTCAGACAGGGAGGGAAAGACAGTGTTACGTCCGGAAGCGGGACGGTGAAGGGGCGAATGTGTCCACCACGAGGTGGGACGAGGAGTCGTGTAGAGTGGGCAAATAATAACGGTGGTGATGGAATGCTCAGGAGAGAAGGGGAGGGAGAGGAGGAGAAGCAGCAGAATTAAGAGGAGAGAGGCAGAACCTGGTTGTGAGCCCGGGTGGAGGGGATGCTCTGCAGGCACCTGAGTGCACACAAACTCTCAGCCACCGAGGAGCAGCCCAGCCAGAGCGAGCGAGGCACAGAGCACTGTGTGAAAGAGAGAGAGAGGAAGGGAGGAAGGGAGGAGAACCGAGTGGACAGGGTGAGGGAGGGAGAGGAAAGGAAGAGCGAAAGAGCAGAGATGAGAAGTGAAGGGAAAGTCGAGGAGGGTTGGTGACGGAAACCAAATGCGGTGAATCAGTGAGTGGGGAGATGAATGGAAGGGCGGGTGGATGGAAGTGGGGAGGCAGTGGGAAGTCGCATGCAGGGAAATGTGGAAGGTTTCAAATAATGGCAGGATGGAGAAATAAGGTACGGGTTGAGATTGACAGGGGGTTGGTGTGTAACCATCAAAAGTGAGGAGAGAAAAGAAGGGGGGGGTGGGGATAGTAAGGGGAAAAACCAGTATTAGAGCTACACACACATTGGCACAGTGAGCGAGGAACACACACTCCTTCACACACAGGTTACAGACCCATAAACATACACACAAAAGCATTATTAGACATGAACTGGGTGAGGGTAGGTACAGAACAGGGATGGGCACCGACTATTGATCTATCAGGAGCCCCCACCTGCCATCTTCATTCATTTGGGGATAGTCAATAACACGGGGGCGATGCATTTATGTATATAGAAACATATACATATATATATATTGACATCACACAACCCAGAAAAAAGTGAAAACCATGACAGGCCTAAGAAGTATAAGAAACTAGTAAAAGTGTTTAATAAATGAATTATATCTATTATTTTATTTGATGCAAAGGTGTGAAATTATGATGTCAAGTATATATTATTTAAGGATCACATGCTCCTGGTATTTAATATCAAATAAACCCCTAAACATTTATTTGCTACGTATTTACACCTCAAGCACATTTACACTGTATCATTATTTTAATTGCAGGCCAAATTGGTTATTATAAGATTTGAGGAAATCAAGAGATTTATTCAAAATTGAAGATTACACGCAACTAAATTGTTAAGAACCATCAATTTAAAAGATGGAGACACGGTCGTTTTAGGTCCACTTTACTCGTCTTTACTGTAGACAAACCAGCCCACGGTACATTATTTAAATGAAAGGCGAAATAAAGAGATCTTTTTAACAAATCGTCTAGGTTTGGGAAACCAACATACATACACCTGTTTCAGAAGGGAAGAATAAATACTCGAGTGTCATTTGTAGCCACTATGCATTGATCATTTCAGGAGGAAATAATTCACTTTACCCGCACCTTAAATGAACAGCCTGCTTAACAATGGTACCGTTAAGTCGCTGGCCCAGGTTAGGACTGAACAACCGAACTATTATCGCTGCAGTGGCTACACCAAAAATAAATCCAGTAAAAGTTAGCCCCACGGACTGGCAGATTCGGTCACCTCTCTTTGTGCGGGCGAACTATACTTAATTGTGATTTTTGATCACGATTTATTTGGACTATTTTGAGGATCGAATGCTTTGGTACAACGTCTTTGCCACATATAGTTAGCGTCTTAGCGCTGTAGCTACTAAGCGTTTGCTACCCTGCTAATCGTGATAACGCTAAGTGAAAGAAGAGCAATACACTTCCTTCTACGCACTTAGATAAATGTAAACAGACAACCCCGTCGTTATGATTCACATCCACCCCTTTGTAATATATAACGTGCTCGGCTCTTCCTCACATTTACTGCCATGTGTGTTGGGTTTACGCGAACAAGTTGATGTATCACACTCGAAATTGTAGGTTGCTCGCTGCGTTCTAGCTCACGTTAGCCGAGTGGCTAGACAGGGCCCAGTTAAAGTGGCGCAGCGTCACCGCAGTGAACGATGCCCCGAGAATCCTCGCCGCTCCTCGGCCGAGCGCTCAGCACCAACTCCCCGCCGTGTGCCTAATACAGGCAACACAATGCGCATAGCCTCCGCTTCATCTCAACATACAGGGCTTGTTTACCAATATGACCATCACCATAAGAGGCACTCTCGGCAAAATTAACGATGATTTCAGGCCCTCCCTCTGATTTCTGGTGCCCCCTCCTTTCTCCGCCACCGCTCCTAACAAGCCGCTTCAGCCCGTTCCTGCCGTCGACTGAAACCTTCGTCGCTTCTGCGATATATGCGTGACACTGGTCACAGTGAATGGTAACGATGCCACGAAGCAACGCGCCTTACCATCAGCTCCAACGTTTTGTCCTCCATCTCCGGTTCCATGTTGACGATCCCCCCCGAAACTCGCTATGAAAATGGAAACCCAGCCCTGCGTCGGCGGCCCGCAAATGCGGAGACGTCATACATTTCGCTTTAACACACAGCTCTGGTAGGGCAGTGTCATGCGGGGGGGTGGGGGGATGGTAATGGCCCTGCTATGAACGAGCGCAGCGATTGGACGGATTTCGCCAAGGGAGGCGGGGCTTCAGGTCTTCGTAACTTGCTGATTGGCTGAGCGTGCTACCAAGGCTTTCCACGGTTACACCCCCAAACAAAAAGGCAAATGGAAGAAGGTGCTGTTGCTATCCTGAAGGGTGCGCTTACGCCAAACCAATCAACCGCACACCCGCGCCGTAAAATGCAGCATGACAAGAATGATTGAGGGAAGTACGACTTCTGGATAAGATATGCTCGGATAGGCATATTCAAGGTCCTGGATTTAGGCTTCTGAAACCTACCCCAGGCTACAGGTGTGGTAAAAACCCACTCAATATTATGGCTAGAATAAAATAATTTAAAATATACATGTTAAAAATATACCGTTAATGCAATACATTTTGTAAAATAACTTTTGAAATGGCTCTGGAATTTCTGCAGTAAAAACATAATATCAGGTACTGAAGCAACTTTATACTAATCTCCATTTGATGCACGTCTCTAACTTCCACATGAATCTAATAACATCATGAGCAGATGCACGTGAATGCTCGAATTATATTTTCCTTGTATTTAATGCAACTTCCGGGACGTTATTAATTCATCTTAACGGGCTGTGATATCTGGCAAATTTGATTTCAGCTTCAGGTTGTTGATCTTATTATACTGAGGCAAAAATCCATTGACGCAGACACGGATTCCATCACTCGTCCCTGACAGCGGAGTCATCCAATACAGAAAATGCAGTGAAACTGTTCTATCCAAGAAACAAAACATTATTGAGACCACATCAGATGAGCTGACGTTGGTTTTCAGCAGTTCAAATTTAATACTTTGTCCCCCTTTCTCTACAGAAACCCAGGTAAAAAAAATCCCCCACTCTCATAAAATACAACAGCAGCAGTTACCAGTAAAAAAAAAAAAAAAAAAAAAAAAAGTAAAGCAACGGAGAGAGAAGAGATAAGGAGGGGGCATGAGGCAAAAGGGGAAAATATTTTCTATATAGGTGGAGTGAATCCAAAGTTCTTCAGACCAGGTTTAGGGGCAGCGAGGAATCTGGAAACTTGCTGTTGTGTTCATTCATAATGGAGGGGAGGAGGAACAAAAAGGAGTCAAGTCCAATCCAACTAGGGGAAGGAACCAGCGCTCTAAGGCAGGGATTTATTCAGAAGGGCTTGTCCCTCTCTGGATAAAAGAAAATCTCACTCCTCTTCAGCCTGTGTGTTTTTGTCTTGTATACAGATTAAATGTATGTGCAAGTTGTGTTTTGCAACAGATAAATTGGAAGGTGTTTCTGTCATATGGTCAACATGGTCGCACCTCTCACTTGCTGCACGAGAGGTGGCATTTTTCTTTCCTTATTTCTTCATTCATTCCTTTGTTTATTTTTCTCCCACATATCAGTCCCAGACTACCTAGTAGTCATCCAAATCAAAGAACTCATCGTCCTCTCCTTGGTACTCCATGTCCTGGAAAGCGACCCTGTATCGCAAGATACCTGGAAAAGACCAGATCAGTGGATCAACATGTGAGATATTCACAGAAAAGGCAACACCAGGATGTGAACTATGTAGATTAATAAAAAACAGATCTTAACATAGGAAACAGCTTGTGCTAATGCTAAAGTCGATTCATTTATTAGCATGTACAATATAAATGAACCAAACTACACCTCCTATTACAGACATTAAATTTGATGTTTTAAATTAAAAACATTCTACGAAAAGCACAGACTCGTGTGTATTAGGCTTTTTAAGAACCAAACAGGTCAGCAGCTTAGGCATTGCCAAATTATCCTCCTTTACACGCCACACCTAGTTTTTTTTCTCAGCAATGTCAAGTTATAATTAGTGGTCAACCCGTCATTAAAAATAAATACATACGCGTACACACACATACACACAACCTTATACGGACACAGACGCCCTATCATCAAATAACATTAGACTCACCCCCAATGCCTCCGAAGCCCTTGACAAACTGGGAACCTTCCTGGCTTTTGTCTGTAACTATCTCCAACGTGGCCCCAAATTTCTTGTAGTTGTTAGCAAACCACTCCAGGAGCGGCATGCTCTCAATCAGCTCGTGTTCCTGCCCCGTCTGAGAAACACGCAAGAAATGAGGAGCCTGTCATTATCGGCAACGACAAAACAAAAAGAACCTGTTTGGATTGTGACGCTCACCTCCTTGTCTGTGAAATGAGACTTGTCTTTCTCCTGCTCTGGCGTTAAGTACAAAATCTTCTCATCTATAATCACGAGATGATGAACATTAGACCATTTTATCGGCTCACGTTTCCTCAACAGCTCCAGGAGGATTTGCACACTCGTTACCATTCTCAGCTCCGTTGCTTTCTGCTCCATGCACACGTAAAACGTAACGCATAGTGTCCAAGTTCTCATAGACTATGAGGATCTCCACCGCTCCCATCTCCAGGGCCTTGAGTGTGTCATCTACTCCAAAACAGTATTTCCCCGTGTCCTGGCTGATCTCATCAAAGTATCGCCCTGTGGAAAATGAAAACATTTCCATCACATGGAGAGCTTGTGTTTGATCATAATGGTTCCAAAAAGAGTTAAAAATCATTTCAATGGTGCAAAATGAGGAATCACCTATAAGCTTCTTCTCTTGGATGAATTTGACATTAGAGAGAACCTCTGCTGAGAGCTCGATAGCCTGATTGAAGCCATTCTCTCCTCCATAAGAGATGTCTACAAGCTTCAAAACCTTTGCTTGTAATCTCTGCAGAGAACACACAAGGTTGAAAACACATCATTTTAACCTCCATAAACACTCATTTCTGCCTACTTGTAAACACACAACAGATCTGGCTTTAAAAAAAAAAACTCACAAAAATTAAGACTAGTTTAAGTCTTTGAAGATGGTGCTGTCTTTGTTTTTATAATAATAATATAGCCTCATGGCTGATATTCTAAACAACTGATGTTAATGATTTCATTTTAAAATGATTCTTGATTGTAGATGTTAAAACTAGTTTGATATTACTCAACAGTCCTTTCTGAAAATAAACAGATGAGAACCATGTGCTGCTGTTGTTTCAAAGACTAAAAATAGTCCCTAAAAACTGGAGTTTGGTGAGAACTTGTGTTTATTCTGTAGAAATAAGGATGCCTGAAGACGCTTGTGTCAAACTTTAAAAGACAGATAATTGTTCACAGACTTACTGGATCAAACATGTCAGACTGGCTGAGCTCGGTCTTGAAGTCAGCAGAACCAGCCAAGACCATTCCGGCCACATTAACTTTATCGTTGGACACAAACAGCTGGACAGCCGTCTCAGCCACTTTCCTCACATAGTTGTGTCTCTTCTCCATTCTCAGTCGAGCAAAACGCAGGGCAGACTGTCCTCCTCTGCCTGAAATACACAAACAAACAAAAATGTTCAGTGGACTCTGTGTACTAAAGGCCAAATGTGTTTATGAAGTCCTCCAGACTAGTTGGGAAACAGCCTGTTTGTTATGCAAGTAATACGAGTTAATACCGTGCTTTTTGGGTAGGTCCACGGTGAACTTGTGAAGCACCTCCCTGGTGTTGCCCTGCAGCGTGCCAAACAGTGCGCCACTACCGTCGATCACAATAAAGCCAAACTTACTGTCATCCGAGAGCAGGGCTGTCAGAGCCTGTGTGGATGGAGGAAGAAGAGTCCACAAGCACATCAGCTGTGGAAACACTGGCCGCAGGTTCCAGCTCAGCATTAAACTACACAGGCAGACCAAACATGAAAAGGGGCTCACCTCCGTGTGAAACTTGTTGTCGCAGAGATACAAGGAGGTGTTGATTGGCTTAAAAGGCTCAAAGTCGATATTGACTTTTTTCTCCTTGCCCTCTTCTGTCACTATAGTACCACAGTACACAACTAAACCATTGGGTGGCACTGGCAAGGTGAAAAGGTCAAATGGACACAAGTTAGATGAATACAGGCTGATCACTCCTTTTTAGGAGTAATGGAGCTGTCAACATTTCAGGGTGAATTCACAAATACTTGTCAATGTGGTGCAACTTAAAATGTAATAAGGGTACCTAATGCTGAATATTGTGGCAAGTTACCGTGTGCACCAACATCAGCCTGCATAAACTGGACCAACTCAACTGCTTTTCTCTTTTTGGACTATAAAGCAGCTGAGCAGCAGAAACAACTTTAATGGAGGGTCATAATGGTGAGCTAATAGTGAATTAAGTCATCACCAATCCTTAACAAAGAGAACAGCTACAAGCAAACTATTTCAAACAGAATGATCACAATTAGAAAAATGGTGACGGATCTGGCATCAAACTAAGTTCCACAAGGTATAAAAACAAAAACCCCTACATATCTTCGAATGTCCCGATAATCATATTTATTTAACCTCTTTATGTGTATGAAGCTCAAACTGCCAATGTGACTGAATATTCATTAGAATTACGCTATAAAATCTTTTGTATTTAAAAAAAAAAAGGTCTGGCTTGAACTGAGGTTAACAGTCATTTTCTCAACACTTACCTTTGTTATAGAGTTTTAGCCTTTGCTGTACAGAAGTGATGGCCCCAAGCACAGAGAGCCTGTTGACTCGACTCTTGATGTTTGAAGCGGTTCCAAACTCATCGGCCAACATTTTGGCCACTCTGGATATCTGGTCCTTGGGTGGGATGATCAGCGAGATCATACTGGTTCCATTACTGCAGAGGAAAACAGCACATAATTCACACAGGCACCACAAATGCTGCGGCCCAAACTACTACGTCTGTTCTGAAAATGAAGACGCTCAACAACACAAGGGGACGCTGGCACAGAAGAACCAAGATCACCTGCATAAGAAGTCAAAGGTGACATGAGCTTCACCTGCACGTTATGTATCTTGAACACCATAAATGTAAAGTTTCTGCACCATGTGCCTAAGCAAACCGTGGTTTAAGCTAGGCCAGGCACAGGGGCACAGTAGCTGTATGAATGTAGGGCAAATGGTCAACTGTAACATTGCAGACAAGAGCACAGGACAGCAAATTCTGCACAGCACTGGAACACAACCTTTGCTTAACATACACAACAATGCAACAGCATTCCCTTTAAGCCCATCAGTTAAAAAAAAGAAACAACAAAAACTACTCAAATTACACCAAACCGGTGAAAGATTTAAACCGTTAAAACGACCATATTTCATCTAACGTTTTAGACCAACGAGGAAATGTACTCTACAGAATGGCAGCGTATACTTTCCGAACAGTGATTACTCAAGTGAAAACTGCTCCAGGGTGAGCGATCGTCTGCACCGGCAACCGGCCTCCCTTATCAACGTGCTTTCTTGCTAAAGACAACCATAGTGGCCTCTTTCTACAGATGACGTCTGTTAATGCGCCTCATTAGCAAGGCAGCTAACGTTAACTAATTGATACATTGGACATGGAGGCCCCTTCTGTGTAATGTCGTCAATACAAAATTCCACACAAACCCAAAGGTATAAGCAACCTTGATAATAGTTCGACGGTATTTAGCACTGACCAAGCTAGCAGCTAAAGCTATAGCTGGCTAAGTTAGCTATGCTAAGCTAACCACTCCCAAATTCGGCCGCACTTTTCGGATCTCCAGCTGTTAGGATGGTCGAGAGTCACGCCACCACAGCAAGTGAGCTCCGATGTAGCGCTGCGCCGCATTTTCACAAACAGCCCAGTCACTTACCCACGGGCAGCTTCTAAACTTTTAATCAGCTTCTTGATTTTCCATATCTCCACGTTCCTGTCCGCCGCGCTGGGGTCGTCCGCCATCTTTCTGCTGTAATCGCTTCAGCACCTAAAAGACGTAAAAAAGAGCAAACATGTCCACTAAATCCACGAGCACCCACACTGAACACCACTGCCTGCGTTACTAGACAGGTTAACTATTTTGTCCTTTTCAGGCGAGCAGGTTACCCCTCCAGAATAAGGTCTGTTAGGGCACCTAACCAGCAGTACTGGGCTACAGGCAGCTGGCCTCAACGTCGACAGCAGATCCAGCCCGGTTAGGCTATGTCAGTGCAGCGCCGGGAGAATTCCGGGCCTACCAGTCAGCCAGGCCCTATCGCCAACCGCGTTCTTTAACTTGTCGCCTCTTTTCCCACCACTGTTTATCAGACACACGGTAATGTAGTCAATGTGGTACCTGCCACGGACAACGCCGCTCCGCTCTGCTGTCGGTTCGCTGCACGACGTCAAGTCGGTGGTACAAGGAGTGACGTTGCTTTCCCGACCTGCTTCTCTCCTCTCCGCACGCCGTGCGTGGTGCTATCGCTGGAGTTCACATGTAGGAGGTGGTTAGAATTGTGGCGTTCCCTTCCTGGAAACCACATAGAAACCAATGGAAGCACGCGAATCCACCGTCGTCACGAAAATGGGGATCCTGATTGGACAATCGCTGCTGACGGATATGACGCGTCAGGACTGCGCTTTTCAATTGCCCACGGGATTTGTAGTTCATTTCTTAGATTCGTTACAATTAATATTGGCTTACAAAGTTATGAGGTCGAAAATACATTATGTGTGATTGATTATTCTAGCTGCCTAGTCTTCCTTATCCATTCAACCAATAGTACACGACATTTGATTGACTGAGCCATAATTTAGCAACTTTTACGTGTCCCATGAAACTTTGGTTCGAAGTGTGACTTCTGCTGTTTCAGCATCAATACGGTCGTCAGTTACACAATATACTTTTAGCTGGATTTGAAAAGATTTGGTTTTCTCTGTGAATAAAATCCATTCCCCCCGAGATTTCCGTAGTGTAGTCGTATAGAATCGTGATTAAAAGTATTTGCAGTAAAGTGAAATAACCGTTTTCTTAACCTATGTGGAAAAGTCAACACACGCTTACTCATACAGTATAATAAATGCTATGGCGTAAGAGAGCCGTAGGTTGTAAATACAACAAACAGCTGCAGTAATTTGCCTATCGTACCAATTGTAAACACATCAAATTCCCTAAACCTATATTAAACAAAATCACTGGAGATCACTTGAACGCAAAAATCGTAGCGGTATCCTGTAATTTTTTATTTTTTTTGCGGGGCCGGGGGGTTGCATACATGTTTATCAGAGAATACAGTGGCGTCTGTGTCTGTTAATAGCTCATCCCAAGTTTTGCATGGAACAATTTATGTTTTGACCGCTGGATGGCAGCATTGGTCAAAGAACATTAGTACATTGTGGGCGACAGTTCTAAATTATTCAGTATCTAAATTCTTTAATCTGTGCTACCCAAAACGGGTGGACCAAAATTATGAAGGCAGATGAAACCTTTTTAAACGAGATAAGATACCTAATACATGAGCAGATGAAGGTGTACTCACAAATTCTCTTGTGTCTACGACTAATTATCTCATGTAATTAGATCATCACATGGCGAACAACAGGTTGCCTATCACCCTAATCCTGGGGGGGACAGGCGCGCCCTGGCTTGTTCAGGCGCTGTTGTTGCGCCTTGACTCGTAGGACTTCTTTATAATCTGTTTCAGCATGAAACCTAAAGGTCCAGGATTAACCATGCAGGTGAGCCATTGGGTGTCTCCGGGAGTCACATGACAACTAACCATGACAATGCTCATGGATGTCGAAGGAAGGAGATCTTTATCCTTAGTGGTGTTTACTCAAAAAAGAGCCTGGTTTCTTAACATAATTGTAAAATAATCCAAACAGTAATTCTGTATCTGCTTGAATTAGAAACCACTTTTGATTTAAGGCTGGTGTTTAGAAAATAGGTCATTTACGCCACAGCAAAAGCAGAGTGACTTTCGATATGTGTAGACATCTGGATCTAAGAGAGTTACATCAAACGGGCTGTGTTGCACAGCTAATCTGTGTCTCAGTCTTTACTTCTCCACCTCTTCCTTTCCCACATCAGCATGGAAAAATCAGCATTTTAGTTTTAGGTTGTTATAAATTCAAGTGAGGTCTTTGGTGGCACAGGATGAAATATTCCGTCCATAATTCCCGACGTGTCAGCAGTGGATAAAGAGCAATGACCCCACGGTGAAGGTCAGGCAACAGGGTCATTCTCATGAATCATTAATTAATAATCAGGTTTCAAAGGTTGGAATTCACAACATTCCTAAACCTCTACCTCAAGTTCTGCTCCCCTGCCACTGATCTCAGTCTCCATTTATTCACATTCTGAGTCATTAAACTGCTTGGCAGGAATGGATTTCACATACGTAAATCAACCAAGATTAAGTGTAGAAACATTCACAATCCACGTCTTTAATTGTGATGTTGAAAATCTGTCTGAAATCCCTATAATGGAGCTGCTAGAGCAGCGTCACAGACAGAATGATAGGTGAAGGGAACAGCAGAGGGAACACTGGGAAACGATGGTGGAAAATTGATTTTCTTCAGGCCGTATTAATCAAATTGACCAGAGAAAGGGCGCCATCACTACAATGAATTAAATACAGCGTATAAAATGGAGACAAAGGCGTGGCTGGTGAGGCGAGCTCTCTTTGAAGGATAAAGACTGGAGTGATTAAATGTGGAAGTGGAAATGGGTCAGAGTTAGATGTGCTTTGGTTGTAATAGATTTTTTTGTTGTTTTTTTTAAAAAAAGATGCTTTTAGCCATTCTCCATTTTCTTACCAGTGTTTTTGCTGCGTATTTCCATGGTACCGTGATGTCACTGTGTTTGGGTGTTAACTTTTTATACCTCGTAATTGAATTAAAAATCAACAAAAAGACAATCAATGCAATTGATTTGCAGCGAGAGCTGAGTGCTGGTGGCACAGCAGGAATTAAACTTGTCAGGTAAATCATGACCTGTCTGAGAGAAGGAGATCTACAGGCAAACAACCTGAGATATGTGGAACTGTTTCACAATCCAGAGCCATAAATGTTGCTGTTTACCTGATCAACAGGCGTAAATATGATGAGGACTCTCCTCCCGCTGCAGCCTCTGGGGAGATTAAAGCCTCAGCTTTTCCTGTCACAACAACGAGAGGCAGCAAAGACATTAATGTGATCCCATGAAGATTAACGATCCCCCCGGTGATTTATAAGATATGCAGAGGC
This sequence comes from Takifugu flavidus, assembly GCF_003711565.1. Classification (NCBI taxonomy): domain Eukaryota; kingdom Metazoa; phylum Chordata; class Actinopteri; order Tetraodontiformes; family Tetraodontidae; genus Takifugu; species Takifugu flavidus. Next base: position 9,802,354 of record NC_079528.1, on the reverse strand, counting down.
TTCAGAGTGACCTCACCATGTGAGGAGGCTTGACTCTGCTGTTTCTTGAATATTTTACCATCCTTCATCATTTGGGACCTTAAACATGGCAATAATGATAAAGTGTGTGTCATGAAGAAATCAGGAAGTATTTGACCTTCCACAAAGAACATACAGTAATAACAACAGAACTATTACCAAAAGAATCGATTAACCTCTGTGCACGCATCTGAACATCAAACTGAAACAGAATCAAATAACAGGATTTGATTATATTTCCTTGCAATTTGTTCAGAACCTTGTGCACTGATTGATCAGGCCATCAGCCTGAAACACTACCAACGGTGGATAACCCCCCTGATCTTGACGAAGCCTATCGGAGGGACCTTGTCCTCCCCATGTGTTCATTACACCAAACTCTGCTTTGTGGGTACAAAAGCCCACTGGAGTTTTCTAATATGCTTCTAAAAGACAGCAGTCTTGTACCTGCTGCGATGTGCCTGTGTAATGTTCAAAGAGAAGCTGTCTCCAGGAGTCTGGATCACACAGACACAGAGATGGCGTTCTCTCAACAGTCTTGCGACAGATCAAACGCCTACAGGCACATTTACCAGGCAGCGCACATATACTCCATAATCAACCAAGACAAAAGCAAAGAGTGGACCACATCTAACCAAAGTCTATTTGATTAAACACTTTTGTCATATTCGCCACTGAATTTATTTGGTGTTTGCAAATACATAATCAATATATGATTGAATAAGCAACATTTATAATGATATATGACATTTCACAGATCTAATCTCTGGATCAGTTTTAGATTATTTTAGACATTCTCTGTGAAAGCGGCTTCCGTTCAAAGTGCTTCACATGTAAGTAATACTTTTCCAATATTGACCGATAGAGGGCAGTAATGCGATAGAAATAGCGCCTCCATTATTCTCCACTACTCACAAAAGAACTCCCACACCTTCTATAAAAGGTTTCCCGAATTTTATGTTAAATGCCAGCCCGGTTCATGGTGCAATAATTTTAATACTAAGTCCTTATAAGACTCTGAGCAATATGAATATGTATGAGTATTAAAAAGTATTTACCCACCCAACATGCACTGAGTGAGGGAGGCAAATGGAGATGGTGTCAAATAACATTTATTGATGATGTCTGAGGAGTAGGAGCTCGAAGCATGAGGTAAATATTTAGCACCTCTTCTCCTTTCACTCCAGCAATGATAACAACAAGCGGTTTTGGAGAAGCGATCGAATGTGAAAATCAATCGTGAATGAAATCAAGCCCACACACACACACACACACACACACACACACACACACACACACACACACACACCCTGATTTCCAGCAGGAACATTACTGTAACATCCAATTCACAAGGAAACCTATTTGTCCTCAGAAATTGGCTGCATGTCAGTTTCACTCCACTTGTTACTTTTATCTACATGTACGTTTTCTCCATTCGACAGCCTTTTGTGTCCAGACACAAATTGAATTTTGACGGGACCTTCTCGCCTGTTTGACTCCTCGCGAGCTGAGACGCGTTGGACAGAAATGGTGCTGCTGCCTGTTGCTGTGCGTCTGCCACAGGGGAAAAATAATGAAAAGAAGGCAAAGGTGTCCTGTAAGAGAGCTGACACTCAGAAATGCTTTAACACTGGCAGTAGGAAGACTATACAACATTTCCTCCAGTTTATAATAGTAACCACAGACACGTTGAGTAACATCACACGCGTGCTATCTGGGTTTGTGTGGATCTGCACATCAAAATGACTTTCGTTTCTGGTGAGAGTATGAAAAACCCCAAACACATGCAGAAAAATGAATTCTTTGTGCATGAACAAATTATCCGTGCACACTTCAGTGCTGAAGATGACATTGAGATAGATGCACTGACAGGAAGGATGAGAGGAAACAGAAACAGAGAATCTAATTACAGCCTGGTTTTGTTCTTCTGAAAGGACAGAAAATGTTGTCAGAAGACAAAAAGGAAGAGATGATTTTCAGCACACTGAATGCAACAGGCTAAAAAGTGTGTGCATGTTTCATGTCTCCGGAGCCTCACACACGCATACACACACACACACACACACACACACACACACACACACCACACACACACACACACACACCCCTCTGATCTGAGCCACGGGTCAGACATCAGAGTGAATCACATGCTTCCTTCTTTTCCTCAATTTCCTTCATGCGTCTCCTCGCCTGCAGGTTAGAAAATGTTCTGTTGTGGCAACACGGAATGCGAGCATTTGGATCCCAGTAGCTCTGAATTGCATTTGAAATGATAGATTAAGAGAGTTCCCTCCACTCTAGTACAGGAAGTAGGATTTCAGCCACGGCATCCCATCCTGTAAGACCTTGGAGAGGAAGCAGTGTTCGGCCAGGTCAGCACCGATACTGATGGAGAACAGCAGCTACCATCAGGTTGGAACTGCACCGGCGACCCCAAAGATCTCTGGTTCTAGTTGGAGAGCCTCAGATTCATCCTGATGCTTTTTGCATGCTCATTATGTGAAGAGCCTCTTACGGGTGAACGATCATTACATGGTCAATGAGAAGATATTCTGAGGTATCTGCTTCTGTTAAATGACTGATTTTCAGCTCTGGTTTTAGCTTTTATTTGCACAAACAAATCTGAAATCCATCCGTGTTATATTTGTCTTGTAAAACTGGCTAGTTTCAGACACAACTAGCAGCTACTCTTACAAGCTGGAACACAGAAAACAAGTTCATTTTGCAGGTTTATTCCCTTTGCTGTTTCCCCCCGCCGGAGTCTGATCAGAGCTTTGCCGCTCTTTAGCATCTCAGCCAGACTATTAGCGGATTCAAGGATCCACGAGAGACCCCTGCTCTTTGCGAGAACCCGCTGTTCAGTATTGTTCTGCTGCAGTTGCTCGTCCGACTGCTTCACTTCTACTTGCAGTTGGTTCAGGGAGGGAGTGTGTCTCTGGTAGTTTAAGCTCCCCCAGGTCGGTGTCTTTTCTCACTGTTGTTCCTGTCCTGTGTGACAACAGCGTAGTCGTGTCGGTGCTCAGTAGAGTCAAATCACACCTTAGACAGTGGATGCATCCATCCATGAACGCTGTTCTCTATTTCTGCTCCTGAAACAGGCCGCGTCTATCTCACAGAGCACGGATCCGACGTGGATACGGGTTCTTGTGCGACAGCGCCTGTTGAGGCAGCCTCTCACTTCCCTCACAGCTCAGAGGACGGCGGAGACAGGTCCTCCACGGGGGCCCGCGTTTGTTTGGCTCACCAGCAGCCTTTTACAGGCGTGCCAAAGCTCCTGCCACCTTTAATACGTAACCTCCGGAGCCCTTGAAGACGCTGCCAGGTTGAGCCTCGGTTATTTTTGAGGATGGGCACGGTGACGGCTGCCCTCATAATCCCTCCTGGTGACATTCAAAGCAGGCTCCCTCACACCCAGAGGCTGGGTCACAGGCAATTTGCTAATAACACGGCAGCTCCGCTGGGGCGTCTAAGTGACTGTGTGTCGCACCGTTCACTTTCCCAGCAGGGCGGGCCTTGTGATGAAATTCCAGATCCGCTATTGTGATGGTGCTGCGTCATGACAACTCACACAATAATGAACAAGGGCATTTTAAACTGGGCCTTTTACTAACATTATCAACAGGAAGGTCTTTCTTTGTACACACAATAGATGCAGAAAAGGACATGATTTATCATGATTGGTCACCTATTTCAATGAACAGCTGTTTCTACTGGCCACCATGAGGCACCGCTGGCCGATGACAGTCTGCATTATAAATCTCATTTCCAGAGAATTGGGGTGAAAACAGACTGTAACTGGAGAGAAAAATACATTTACACGCAAGAAGAATAAGAAGTGAGCGGCTGTGTAAATCCTGCCTGAGAGGACTTTACATTTCATTACACAAACGTTTTTCAGAAAAGGCTGAGCTCTCTATGACCAATCTGGGCCCGGGTAAATGTGGCAGAGGACTTTGAACCATCACTGATTTAAAAGCAGATTTAAACCAGATTTACCACCAGCTTCCATCAGAGCTGAAGAAGGGACCCTCACCGTGTTATTACATCGTTTCCTAAAGTCTTCAATCACGTCAAAAGCCACACTGGACCAGGATGCTGCTGTCTGCAGAGAAAACCATCATTACACCGTCAGTAACCATGGAGACGTCTTTGTTGCCTCTACCCCGAGAAATGTCTAGAGATGGCTTTCACTGTATGGTTGATTATAAAACTCATAGCCAAGCTTCTTTCATTACCAGTGACAGCACTGCTACACTTATGGAAATGGATAAAGTGCCATAAATAAAAAAGGCCATGGAAAAGGGAATTTGGTGGGAAAACCCAGCTCAGCTGTTCCACATTTAAAGGGATCTGAGGATAGATTTCCTGGGCTTCACAGCTAGGATGTTAGTTTCTTTCTTAAAGGCTCAGTGAAGTTTTCCTCTCAGGACTTTGGTGGAAATAAATGCCACATTTTTGAGGCCTAAATCTGGAATGCAAACGATGATGGGAATGTAAAGAAAACACAGGAAGGTACAGTCTTTTCACATCACCATGTGTCCTTTGGCACATTTGCTTTGGTGGTTGATGTTTTTCTATCGTGGGCTATTGAAAATAAATCCAAATGCTGTGTTTTATGTTGCAGCTCTGTGGATGAAAGATGATACAAAAACACCTGCAAATTGCTGCTGAAAGAGCAGATGATAAACACGCCATTGGAAAGCCATTCTCTATTCCAAATGGTTCATATCACATCAGTTATGATTGACTGTGCCAATAATCTTGTTCCTGGAAACTTTCCTGACATTAATCATGGCTTTCTGAAAACAATGGCACACAAAAGCAGGAACTGTTCACTAAATCAGCAATCATAAAATTGTAATGTCCCGTACTCATTAGGTGCCTGCAGTGTCATTAATTTTAGAATGGTGCTGAAATAATAGGATAATTACATCATAGTTAAGTTTTTAATCAATTTATTATTAATTAAGAGTCATAGGAGCCTTTCTTTTCCTGTGTGAAAACATGAAAAAGGGAGAAATTTGCTATAAACGTGGAGGGCAGCTGCAGTCAGTGATAAGAGACAATCGCATGAATTAACTGCTATATCAGCCAGTTAAATGAAGCTTTAGATGACCAAGGAGGGATGTTCAAAGGTAAAAGTCAAAGCTAAAACTGATTTTTGAGGATTTCGCTTCATTTTTCTTCGCCATTGAAGCTTTAAATCGCCACAGAGTTCGCAAAATAGCACATGCAAGCAAAAGAAAATCTGATCATCACCTGCCCGAACATTCAGTTTTGTAAAGTTTCAAAGATCCCTTAGAAGAGTAGAAGCAAAACTTTAGTGCAGTGAGACTGAAAAGCTGAAACTTATGACGGAAATGACAAATGTCACGTTAATTCTGAGTGTCAAATGCTTTCAGAGTGTTGAGTTTATTTTCGTAGTCACTGATGCCTGAAAGCTGCCAGACCTGAGGAGGCTGCAAGCTTTAGTTTGAACTCTGCAACAACCCAATCCTCTATTATTTAGATACCGAAGCACATCCAGCTAGGCTATTGGCAAAATAAGTAATAGCTGAGGCCAAGCTTAAAAATTTAATTAACATAAAGGTTAAGTGTAGAGCACCTTTTCTTCCCTGGAGATAGTCTTGTATTTTATTTATTTATTTCACAGCTAATGTGCCCTCAGACAAACGCGCTCTTTAGAGAAGGGGATAAGAAGAAATTACCATCCTGAGACTTGCAGGACTGGACCAAAGCCAGAGCTGATTGGACATTTTAAACTGCCAGAGTCCAAGAGAAAAGGCCAACGAACTAACTCAGACATGAGAAAGTACAAAAAAGAGTTTTGCTTTTCAACGAATAAAACCTTCTCTTTCCTTTACATAACATTATTTTGGAGTTTTTGCCAATACAGAAACCACCATACAGAGCTACAGTTGCAACCACCATGTACAAAAACATTTTAAAAACATTTATTGGTTGATTTGATGGCCAGAAAATACCAGAATTTCCTTGTAATATTCCATCTATTCTATTAATGTGGAAGAGATGGGGTACACCCTGGTCATGCTGCTAGCTCATGGCAGGGCAAAAACGAAGACGCAAGCAACCATCCCATACATGTGTTTGGACTGTGGGAGGGAGAGTAATCAAACCATGTCGAACTAGCTTAAACTGACCCCACGGCCACGCTATCTTCCTGTTCATCAGCCTGTACGACTGCAGCTGGATGTGATGAGGATGGTGATATTATTCCTGTGGCAAACTTTGTGGCCTGTGCCAGGATGTGCCTCCCTCCCAACCCCAGGGAGAAAGGACAGAGTCTTGGGAGAGAAATGGGGGACTCTCAGCTCATCACAGACAAGGTTGCGGCGTTGCTTTTACCTTTAGCTGCAGCAGTGATGACGAATGTCCTGCCAGAACAGCTGTGATGGATAGTAGTGCATGTCATAGTCTGCTTCCCTCTGCCATCCTAATGAAACGTGGCATGTGGGCCACTCTTCTCTCCATCTCACCTGTCCATGGTTCACCTCTACCTTTCGCTACATGCAGAAGCATTGTGACGTGGCAGTTTAATCGTTCACACTGTTCATTTCTGCACATTATCTGAACATATTTGAGTGTTTCTGTGTCCAGATTGAAAGAATACTGATCAGCAGCAGTGAATAAGATGCATATTTCGTCCAATATTGATTATTTATCCATTAATTAAAACCCGCCCACTAGCGGTAGGTTTTGTATTTGACTGAAATGTGAAACCCGACCTTTAAATGGCAGATTTAATGACTATAAAAAACCTTCCCTCTTATCTCTTGATCCACACAGAATGCTTTGGTTTCCTTATCTGCTGGTATCCAGACATAAAGAGTAGAACCAACCATCCCAACAGACGCACACGGCATTTATTTGTTTTATGGGCCAGGTTGTTTGTTGTGTACTTCGCAAAATGGAGGATTCTGCATTGTTGATGCACCAGACTGAAGCCCCCATTGAGTCAACAGCGCGTTGTTGATGTTGGTTCTGGGTGTGATGGCAGAACAAATGCCAAATGAGCTGCATCTGGATCTTTTTCATGTTTGCTGTCACACACACACACACACACACACACACACACACACACACACACAAACAACATGTTTAAATGGAACTGACTTTATCTCCTCTAAACAGTTTGTTTAATCGTTTTATTGTTCCTTTCTTCCTTCTCCATTATTTCCGTGTGTCAGCGAGACTCCACATGTGCGACAGGGTGATGGGATGTGGGGAAAATTCCATGCTGCTCTCCACTTTTCTCTGAGCAACGCACGGTTACAGGAAGCCTCCCTGAAGTGGATTAATATTCACCACAGAGGTCGTGGGTGCAGTGAATCACGGCATGAACCGGGAATGTAAACGTAAACAAGCGTAACGCTACAAGAAAAATAATTTTTCCACATTAAGCTGTGGAGTGATGTGCTTGAAATATAAAAGATTGATTATGGGGTGGTAGAATGAAGTCTTAATGGATTTAATGGAATTATTTGAGTCGTTTCGTCGCTGGTTTGGCTTATGCCATAAGAATAAAATAAACAAGGAATAAGACAGTTTGCACTTAGTTTGCGCCCACTTTGTGGCTGTGTCACAAATGGTCATGTTGGGGTGCTGGATTAAGGTCAGGGTGAGGGCAGAAAGCTTCATCAGCAAACCTTTGGGGTCACGGGGAGGGTGCCTATATGGGCAAAGGCAGGGTACATCCATTAATAAGTCTCCAGTTCATCACAGGGACCTATGTGAGCATTTGGGGGTTTGTAAGTGCGCTGAAGGTGTTCTGGCACCTTCCCCTACTACCAGAACACCTTCCAGGTTTTGTCTAGAACCAAGAACCCTCCGCTCAGCTCAGACCCCAACAGACCGAGCCACCATCGTCCCATATGACACTGGTGTTCTTCGCAAATGTCCTCATTAAGACCCAGTAACGTGGTGCTATTCCTGACAGTTCTGCAGGCCTGTCTAGCTCTGGCTTCTTCTCTATTGGAAGTGTGTAAAGAAGCAGCAAACCTCTCAGCATCTAGGTGCATCCTGCTGGGGCCAAACTGCTTCGCCATCATTTGTTCTTCTCAAAAGCAAACTGATGATTTCCATGAAAGCAGAACGACAGACGCGTGTTTACACAGCCAGGATCACATGACTGAGTGCAAATGCTCGGTCCAGAACAGCTTTGGTCGGTCAGAACTCCCTCCATGAGCAACTTCTGCTGTGCTGCTCTGCGCCCGTCTCATGGTGCCTGTCCAACTCCTGTGCTCCTCTGGACGGTCTCTGATAACGCTTCCTGTTAATCCTCTCTTTGACTGCCTCCACCACATGTTTCATTACAATCACAACTTCACAAATCTGCCGCGTCTGCAGACAGACGCATCATAAAGAATGAATTTTCCCCTGCCGACATTCGACTCTTATCTCCTCCCTATTGTGTCTTCGGGCAACATTCCATCCATTACTGATGGGAAATAAACCAGATAATGTAAACAAATAACCCGAACTTTGATTCTGGAAGAAGGCTGCAGAAAGCTCAAGGACATTGTGAGATGGAAACTACAATCCATTAAAGGGAGTGTGTAATGTGCACTATGGGTATTGGCTGCAAAGTCACTTTTGCGGTGTCATTCAGCATCTGTCTCTGCAGCGAGAGCACAAACTTGCTTGACTCTGCATTTGCTGCTTCACAGAAATGGGAAATAAAGTTTCTGTCAGGGCCCAGCTGACATTTTATCAAAGGCTTCGCCTATCTATCCCCAACTGAGTCGGGACAGGGAACCTAAAATAAAGGTAACATAACCCTAATCAGCACCCTGGAATAATATAGGAAAAACCCTTATTTGAGATAAAAGTATTACATATTACATCCACGGACCCTTTTTTATTGTCATTCATCCAAAGGAAATTTAAAAATCATAACCACCATAACCTGGTTTCTCAAGAAGAAGAGAGCTTGGAAGATGTTTCTGAGGTTTGAAATCTAAAAATACATTCAAGTTGACGGATTCAAATGTGAAAAATGAAACGATTTATCACTGAAATAAATAGGAATAGAAATGAAATACAAGAGCAATATAGAAAATATCATTTAGGAAGAACAAAATGACTTCTCATCACTTCCAGTCTGTGTTATTCTGCTGTGGGTTCTGGCCCAGTCGAGGCAAATGGAAGTAAGATTAGATCTTTAATGGTGGTCCTTACTGAACTCACGTCTATAATTTTCTGCCTTTGTCCAACCGGTTTAAAGTGTTTTGTTGACTGCGAGCAGCCTGAGGCCGTATTCATGGATCTGGCCCATTATGACACTTATTCTGAGAAATAACACGATCCACAGTTCTTTTCCTCATGTACAGGAAACATTTACAGTCATTACAGTCTGACTTCTGTTAATTTATCAAGGTTTTTTTCTTTATCAAGAAACAAGCCATAACCTATAACGATGACATATGCTATGATAGTTTATTTTAAAAAAAATTCAAACAGAAACTGTCTAAATGGCTGGTTATTATCAGAAAACGGCTTTATATACAACAACAGTCTAAAATCCTTCTAAATATCTGCAGTAACCTGCGAAATGATGTCATTTTAATTAGCCCACTAATTCTACTGGTGATCACTCTCTCTAATGTCACTTACATATTTTTTATAAAAATCCGCAAACTATGAAACTCTCTTTACAACCACGTCTTCTCTGTGTCTAATATGTCGGTTTCATTCTCCTCTGTGATTTATAGCCCATGCAATCAAAACCAAACGATGTTTGCTCCTTTTTTTTGCTTCATTACTCTGGCGGGGGAGCACAAAAACACCCAGCTCACAACACAAACGCACGTCCCACACACCGAAACCAATTTCCCAGCTTTGCAAAACCCGATGAGGAGGAATGTCGTGAAATCTGGCCCCAAGCTTGTGACAAACGAGATCAGCGCGTCCAGTGTTCGCACTCAGACGGGGCTCAAATTTACCACCGGTGTGTGAAGCCCAGATGGCCGCCTCAACATTGCTCCCCTGTCTCCGCAGGTAACGTGGAACTATTGCATTCTGGCAACAGCTGCTGCATCGGCCGGGCGGGGTGGATACTGGCTACTGTGGGGGCTAATTCCATCAGATTATAGGCTGCCATCAGCCATTTGGTGGAACTTCATTTGTTACCTTCATGGTGCACTTAATAGGCGAGGCTGATGAGGACACGTGGCTGCGTGATGCAGTCAGAGACAAATGGATTTCACAGCGTCTGCTCCACACAGCCGACGGGAAACTGGATTATACAGATTTCCTTACATGAAAGCGAAAATCTGGGCGTTTCTGTGTTGAAGGTTTGGTGATCTGAGGACTTGGCTGGCGCTGTGTCCTGTATTTGTCTCTTCCTCTACTTCTCACACTGTTTCAGGCTTCTGGGAAATGGTGACATGACGTCCATGAAAGGTTTTTCTGCAGCTTTCGAGGCAGCTGCTTTGCCTGTGTGGAACCATTCCACAGTGAGGCAGACGACTCCTTTACATGGTCTGGAGAAATGGATATAGGACAAAACGAAAACACTGAAAATATTCAAAATATTTGGAAACTAGGGCTTTCAATTACATTTTTGAATCTGATTAATTACATGCTTAATGTGCGTTAAACATTTCATCCTTGCAAACGTTGCATTCTTGACAATTTTAATGGGTTTGCAGCTTTTTCTGATTCACTTGGCAATTGTGTCTGAGATGGATGAACTGGGGCTCTGGTGCTCTGCGAGTGGTTTGATGCAAGCTTGGCGTTGCCGCTGTGCTCGGCACTTTAAGCTGAAAGTGCTTCGGTGAAAGAGTGTCCACGCTACTTTATGGCGGTCAATTGTTTGGTCTTGTCTTTCAAATTTCCCATCAAGAGGACCAATATGTTGCTTAGAGCAGTCCATCTGGATCGATCGGCTCTGCCGCCAGACAACATCGGAGTGCCAATATTTGCCAGACACTGGAATTGTGGCCTTTGGAGTCATTGTGCACTGCACAAGGGTTCTGATTTTTTAATAATATACAGAGTTTTATCAGAATAATACTATCCCAAGTCCATCATCCAAATTACAAAACTATAAACCACTTAATAATAGATAACAGAAATGATCCAATGAGCGTCACACACAACTGTAGCTGAATATTTGGTATTGTGTAGGCTTCCATCAGGCTACATAAGTCAACACTTGCTCTAATTTGTTTGCTAAATAACAATGGTAGAAATGTCTCATTCATACAGCCTCTTTCATTTGATAACTGCAGCATAATGGAAATAAGGAAATCAGCACTGTAGCCAAATTGAAGGTTCAAGTCATTTTATTAACATATTGACATAAATAAATATACATTTACATTCAAAATGGGCCTGTATTTCTAATTTATTGTTATTATTTTTTTCAACTAATAAACTATTATTAATCCCCTTTCAATCTCACACTGCTGTAATGAGGCAACCAGTCCAGGGCACCTGTTGCTGACGTGTAATGTAGCAACCAATGAGAATGATCGTTGTTGAATGGTGAAGAACCGGATGTTACCTGAGCTGGAAAAACAAGTAAAATTCACGATAACCTCCCTCCCTTCCTTGTTATTAAAATAATAACACAACATGGCATCAGAAATAATCTTGGTGTAAGTCTTTGACACCACCCTGCGGGGGGAAAGTGCACGTGTACACCTCTCCCGCTCCTTTCTGTCTCGTATCCAGGTGACTTGCCGGGCGGACCTCACTTCTTTTTGACAAGCTAAATAAGCTGACATATATTTTAACATCTAATTTACTTTTGTGCAAAGACCTTAAAGGTTTGCACAATGGAAATGAGTGGATTGTACCCTCTACTGCAAGACAAAATGGCTTTTAATGGTTTGCACTCGAGGTTACTCAGAGTTATTGCTGTCTAAATCAAAGGCACATAAGACAGTCAGTCAAACCTGGACATCTTATCTAGTCAGGAATTGGGGGGGCAAGAGCTCGAGGCAAATCAAACCGTGTTATTCAATTAAGCCTATTTGCTTGTAAGTCGTGTCACAGCTATGGAATTTAGTGTCTCTGATGGTTTTAGAAGATGTAGTTGACCAGATTAAGCCATCAAATTCTTCTTGTGATGCTGTCCTGCCTCTTTTTCCAAGATGTTTTCCAAGTTTCCTAAGGCCATTTCAGCCATCATGAACCACACTGTCTTCAAGCTTTAAGCCTGCTTAAGAAAGCTGGCCATGATGGCCGTGGTGTGGTAGCCAATTTCAGACCCGTCTAAGCTGCCTTTTATCTGATAGATCCTGGAAAAATTTTCTCATGCTCAGTTCAAGTCATTTCTGGATTAGCATGATATCGCTCTTCCAGCCTGGTTCTACAACACTGTAAAAAAAAATATATGAAAAAAATATATAAGACTCTAAAAATTTGGGTTACAGCTGCATACATTGATCACTATTGTTTAAAATAATTTATTTGTGTATTTATTTATTCACATCACAGAAAAAAATAATTCTGGTCTAATTTCCTGATCACATTATCACCAGAAAAATATGTGGGTGGATATTTTTGCAAATATGTCTTCATTAGATGGAACCGTCCTCCTGCTGCTGTATTTGAAACAGTTGGAACTTCAAACATGGACCGCTGGTTATTCCTGCATTGGATCCAGAAAAAGCAATTAAAAAATAAATATAAAAAATGGAACACTTTTGGAATGCAAACTACATCTAATAAGGGCATTTTGGTTTCTTTCCAGGGCAAACCCAGTAAATTATTTGTGTAATTGGCAACAAGTCCCTGCTTTTGGTTTAGATATTAGACTACGTAATGTGTTAAAAAAATAAAATAAAAAAACAACTTTAAACACACTGCACGTAGTCTGATTAAATAAAGCTGAATTCACACAGCTGAGGCTGCACTCAGAAGTGATGACAGACAGAGCTACGAAGGGGCCAATATAAATGCTCAGCTTATCTTAAATTGACCCAATCCCACTGCCAGAATCATTTTCCTCATTTGGGAGCTGTTAAATGAAACATTTTATTGATGCTCAGCAGCCTGTGTTGCCATAATAATCCATATAATCCATCTTCTATAATCTATCAAAAATGTTCCACAATAAATGCAATATTGATCCAACACATATGTATTTATTCAGTTAATAACTGCTCCACATTTTGAGGGGAAAAAACACTCTAAATAATCAATAAACAGTAAACATTACTTTTTTATGAAGTCAAAGCGCGTTCACGCGTGTGAGGCACCAACAAAGTGGACAGTGAACAACACCATGAATAAACGTGGTTAAAAATGGCCCTTATATATGTGTAAATTACGCTTACGGTATATATGCATCCTCACCTACGTGACTTGAATGGTGTTGCTGCATGTGCAGCATATAATGAATGCACTCTGAGTATGACTCTCAAGTCAGTAGATCTGCACTGGTCTTTGGAAACCTTCATCACTTCATATTTTGTGTTTCTGCCTTTGTTCATTTCTCTCAATAATAGATTATTTAGCTTTTAAACACAATACAGCTTGTGTCCAACATGCAGTTTTTATCTGTTGGGTCAGCCTGAGATGATGTTCTTTAGCGTAGATTAAAACCAGATTCTGCAAAATGATCAGAAAACCTAGTGAAAGTCCTATTTCAATGACTCCTATACAAAAAAAAGTTTTGCTTGTGAGATCACAATTTCTCATTTCCATTTAAAGACACACACACATTCTTGTTTTCCTACCTTTGCAAGGACACTTACTGATGAAAGTATCCCCTAACCTTAACCTATAGCCCTACCTCTAACATCACAGCTAAATGCTAATTCCACCTTTTAACCTCAACCCAATTTTTACCTGAACCCTAAACTGGAGTCTGAACCCCTGTGAGGAGCAGCAGCAATGTCCCCAACAATGTCCTCATGTTGCTTATGAAATGCAGTCCTCACTATTCAGTACGTTAAAGAACAAAAACACACAGAGACAGTCTCACCCACACCCACACACACACTGAATCCTACAGGTCATTTCCGAGAACGACTTGAGCATTTCAGGATCCCATCTTCGTCATTATCAGCTTCCTCTGGTCCTCTCTGTTATTGTTGCTGCATCTTATCTGACTAAAGCAAGAAGAATGGAAACAATGTGAGTCCACAGGTGGGAATAATAAATAAATAATAAATAAGTGATTGGAATGTGCCTCTTGCTTCCTTAATACACTTTAGGCCAACTTTGTCATATGTTTGGTTAGAGAGAAGAATACTGGCTGCTACTGGCCTGCACACAGAGATAGTGCAAATCCTTAATAGGAGGAAGAAAATAGAAGTTTAAATGTAGAGAAAACAGAAAGCTATGACACATAAAATTGGCATGGCGACAGCTATGAAAACAAAACAACAGTACAGAAAGAGGATAGTGACAGAAACCAGAAGCAGGATTTTCTGTTTGAGAACATAACTGGTCCATTGTGGTAAACGATGCAGTTCAATTCTTATTCATTAGCAGCGCCGCGTTGCTGTTGACTGACATGCTGTTCTAGGCCCACAGATCCAAACTGTTTGTTTTCCGTTGTGCAGGACTCATTTTTATCGCTAATGATGGGACCGAAGCAGCCGCCATGTCTATAGTCAACACTCAAACAGGCAAAGTAACGTCCCTCTGGGCTTCCTCTCAAACTCTCAACAACAGTCAACAACCCATAAAAACCAGCCCATTAATAACAGTATGTAAGACCAGGCAAATCTTGACATTTACTATTGATTTTGAATCATCAGATTGAGGAAATACTTTGCAGGTTTTAACGGCAAAGATACAGAAGAGGTGTTCCTTGGGTGGCCACTATTTATACACAAGGGATTAAAGCTTAATCTTTTAAAATGATGGTATTTCCCATACAACAAAGCCCACAGAGCTGGCCTCCTCCCTTCTCCTGGGACTTCTCCAGTTCACCTTTGAAGACCTTAAATATAAGACGAGTTATATGTTTTAGAGTTTAGATTTTAAGAACAATCATTTGACTTAATCACAGTAATGACAAACTGTTAAATAAGTTGGGCAGCAAAAAACTCCAATACACACCAATCCATCAAACGTCGTACCAGCACATCAGACATTAACATCAGAAGTATATAAAATAACTGATGTGAACATGAATTCATTTAATCAAACAGGGTTGGGCTGAATAATGAATCCCCTCTGACAGGGCGTGATGGCTGCAGATCAGCCTGGGGTACAATCTCAGTCTTATCTGACCTGGGTTCATCATGCTCATGGCGGTGTTCAATCAGTTTTTTAAAAGAAAATAATTAAATGTCAGGCTGTATTTGACTGAAAGGTATGAAACCGGCAGTTGCAAGGAGGCAAACTGAAGAACACATCTCCCCCTGTGACAGTCATGTGACCCGCACATCCCTGAAATACCACAACCTTAGATCATCAAAGTGTCGGAAATGACATTTCACTGCGTGCCTTGAGGACAACTAGACCTGATAAAGTTGGACACCCCCACCCCCAGCCAGCACGCGCGCACACACACACACACACACACACACACACACACACACACACACACACACACAAAAACACACACCCACAACCTTCATATCACCACAGTTAAGATTAGATACAACCCTGCCCATTGTTTTAATCATTCCTTCTTGTCTCTACTTGTAAAAAATAAACTATACCAACGAGCAAAGGGGGGAACAACTGTGGAACACAGCTGTCCATCAGTCATCTCCATGACCAGCTGTTCAATGGGAAGCAGAGTGACAGCCGTGACCCCCCCACCTGGTAGACTTGACGACCCTTGCGTCCTCGTGACAAGATGATGGATGTCCGTGTGCGAAAGGAAGTGAAACATTTCTCCCTGCAGACGGTAGGTGAGCCGACAGAATTACATCTGATAAATATTACGCCCTCCGCTGCAAAACACAAACGCTGTCGCGCGTAAGAATGATGGCCTCCGACTCGTACAACAGGTGCTCCTCATCGTGTGGCGTAACAGCCATCACCCTGAAGCTGAATATCAGCACAACAGCTCATACTGCAGCGCCGTGCTGCAAAAAACAGGCATGAGAAAGTGTAAACTGTGTTGTTGTGGGCAAAATGTACACTTTCTTTGCACATTTCTTGAAATGTCTGGTTTTGACAAAGAAAAAAAATGCAACGAAATGGAGACGTATTTCAAATGGGAAGCATGCTAACCTGTTAGCATGTGCATAGTCATCATTCTGCTTCTTGGAACACCTCACAGTTGTCTCCACCTTGAATTACTGTGCCACTGACGCCGCTGGTTAGTTTATTGTCACAAGTTGCATCAAAAAGTGTCTTTTCTAGTTTTAACATTTACAATATTCTCACTGCACAAGCTCATCTTTTAAGCCAGGTTTAATGGTCGCTCCATTACTTAGATGAGGTGGTAACATCTGGCTGAATGTTGTGTTTCTGGGAAACATTATAGACCGTGTGTGTGTGTGTGTGTGTGTGTGTGCGTGCGTGTTAAATGATGCTCATAGTACAGAAAGTCAGAGGACTGGAAAATGAACAAAACAGATTACAGAGCTAAAAGGTATGAGACAACAGAGGAAGAGAGGTGGATTGAAAGACATTAGCAGTTCCATTAGTCTGTTTCATGCACATTTTGTAGTCTCACACAAGAAAAATAATGAGGAAGGAAGTGAAATAAAAAGTCTTTTAATTTGCATGACGATTAGCTGTAAGACAGTCCTGCAGTTTCCCCATAACAGAGAAATGTATTTAGCTACTATCGTCCCCAAAGCTCATGTAAAGTTGCAAACCTTTGTCAGTATTTTACATTTAGATGAAAGCCAGACTAGGAGAAGGAACACAAAACAGGAAATAAGTGAAGCTTCAGAGTCTTCGGGTCTATCGATCGAATTGAACACAGGAGCCTGAGATACTGAGACACATGTGGCTTTACTGGATGGTTTACAGTAAAAAAAAATCATGCACCATCAAGACGGAATGCAGAGTTGTTCCCGGTATTTCTTTTCCAAATGTTGACTGTTAAGTGCTTCGAAGATGGGGACATTTTTATCACCAGGAGGGATAACAGAGGGTCTGAGAGGGTATAAAGAGATAAGAGAAGCAGAGGGAGACAACAGCTTATCTATGACGTTTACTTATAGTCGGCCGAAGGGGAAAGAATATGCAAACAAACCAAGAGAGCAAACGATCAGTTATCCATGTGAGGTGGAGCAGAGTCACAAGGCACAAATACTTGTATCAGGGGAGAATGCTCAAAGGGGAGCTGTTCTCTCAGCTTTTATATGGTTCTGTGATGAATATTCATGCAAGGACAGATAAGATCTAAACCATCGTGATGGTCTCTTCCAGTTGTCCTCCCGTGAACCCCTACCGACCCTCCCCCGCGACACTGAAGCACCTTGTCTGATCACAGAACGCAGCTTATTAGCATGATGTAAGGCTCAAAAATAAAAAATAACAGGGCTTTTCCCCCCAACATCAGCACATTTTCCAGTCATTTAGGAACGTTATTAGTAATGGATTGCTAGTGTTCTGAAAACTCTCCTCCTGCTGATTCTTCCATTGTCCAATGATAATAAATAGGGAACTCGTAAAACATGAAAAGACAAGATGGAGAATATCTGTTTTATCATTTCTCTTTCCAATTGATTAAATTGAGCAGCCTTGGGAGTGTTTTCATTTTTATTCCCAGTGAATAACGACTTCTGTTGTATGTTGGGCCGTGAAATGATTAAACATTTGAGTCAGATTAATCACAGGGAAGCTGTGTATTCATCTGATTAATCAACGAGGTGCCGGATTAATTTCAATTTTCTATATTTATTGTGGGAATAAAAAGATAACTGGAGCCTTTGCCTCTTTTGAGCACTTTGTGTGCACAGACAGGACGAACAGCAGCTGCTCCTGTTGATGTTCTTGGCTGAGCGGCTGGGGTCCAGATGTGCCTGTGCACGCTCCATGGAAGCCGTACAAATAAAAGAAGGTTGCAGGAGACACCAGCCCACGAAAACAGTTGTCCTTGTAGGATCCAACCGTCCAGGCGGCGGAAGCATCACGCCACGGGCGTTCCAAGCTTTGATGGTCGGCTCTAGGCCAACCACCTGGAGCACCAGCATCAGAGGAGTTTGTCACCGCGATGAGCTGCCCTGCCCTCAGGAGCCGGCTGGCCTGACGACTGGAACAACAAGCAGATGGGTGGCGAGATTTTGCTGAGTAATCCTGATAAAGACTTTAGTTTGGTTATTTGGTGATGTTTCAGCATCAAACAGCCTCCGTAGGCATCCACCTGCAGATGAAGCCCTCACTCGCTCCTGCACGGATTCATCGGCTTTAGGTTTTATTTTCGGGTGTGCTCGTCATTCCATTCCAAGTGTACAGCAAAACGCATCTAGGTGGGGTCATAGCCATGCTAAGGTGATCCCATCTGGGATCCAACTGTTCTCTACCACTGTGTCTCACCTGCACACCCAAGGTCAATGCAGAGGGTAATTCAGCTGACTTAGACTGAGTAGCTGCAGAGAAAGGAAGACCAAACAATAATAGAAATAATAGATCATATCTTTTGGTTTTCTTTCCTCGGTTCTCCTGAATCACTGCAGAGCTCACTGTGCTAATCTTCTAGCTGCGCTGCTCTCTTACCATTTTCCTTTCATCATTGCATCATGAATCCCATTTCATCGGTTTCTCCCTCTTAATTCTCAAATATTCCATCAACATATGCCCACCATACGCAGCGATGAGGCTCATGTCTCCATTATCCCCACGTCTCCCCCCAGAAGGAATGTGGAGAATCCCCCCCTCCCCTCCGAACCACATTCAGGTGATGCGACTCCAGGAGAAAAGGGAAAGAGATAAACAGTGTGGAGATCTGTCAGGTTCTTTTATCTACTGTGAATCTCTGGTGTGTTCTTTGCATTTCGGGACTCAGGTGTTAAACTCTGCCGTGGGCACTCTGCTACCACACCTCTCGTATCTCACACCGAGAATGCGCCGGCTACATACTCTCATACAAACATGCCGCAGAGAAGCTTCAGGCCAAACGGATTACCCAGAAAAACAAGACAGGCAAGCTGGGATGAAAACAGCCGAGGAATCAATAACAGACAACTTTGTGGAAAAATAAAAGGCACATTTTTGACCCCTAAATATTGTGTATTAATGTCTAAAAAAGGGAAGAGACTGAAAAATATGGGAAAGATCAAAGAGGACCCACAAATCATTCTCATCCTTTTCTCCCAGAGATCTGTGTAGCATATAGGTTACTTTAGTGGTACATTTATCTACGTTTAAAAGAAGCAAACATGCAGGTTTTAGTGCTTAAAAACAGAAATGTAGCTTTTATTCTATTGGTTGCGGATAAATTTCATGTAATTTCACCCATAAAGAGTCAGAAATAGGTTAAATGCAAGGAAACAGCGTTAAAGATCAGGAAGTTTTAAATATGTTTAAAATGACCTTTGGCATTGAAAAAACAAGCCTAAAATCAGTTCCTTCTTTTACTTCTGTGTACAGGTAATAAAACCATGTTTCAAAAGTCCTTTTACTCTCAAGGTCACATGATTAACTGACCACCACAACAGGAAGTTCAGTATATGTTACTTAGTGAGTTAAGGTCAAACATCATCCCCAGAAAAGGTGCAGGTACCTGCAAATATGCTGATAGAACTGAGTCAAGTTCTCAATAAATATATAAAAATGTTGCTATGTCTTGTCGAAGGTGAGTTTTTTTGGCCTGTCAGTGGTGCAAAGGGACGTTATTAGCACCTAAAATGTTCAGGGTTTGTCCTTCAGGGAGCAAGACTGTTCCAATTTTGAAATTACTGTGAAGTGCCAGAGGAAAAGTCAATAATTTAGCAAATTCATTTAGATTTGCTCTCATAATTCACCGGCTGACTGACATTCCTGAACTTGCCGCGCTGCTGTCGCTCGGGGCAACACAAACTTATCCATTTAATAAACTTTCGCCGATACTGAGAAATTCTGGTTTCAGACTGATGGTGAATTGTGATTTTTATGATCAATAATGCAGTGGAATCAGCAGAACCATCCATAATTGGTTGGAAGGGGCAGGTACGAAACACACACATGCCCGTGGTGTCTCTCGTTTTACCTCACATGTTAGAGGAGAAACAAAGGTGGGGAAGAGGGTTCGGTTGATTCACTGGCAGATCCTCCACAAACGTTGTGTGTCCATAAACATCACGTGGCATTGATAACACCTTTAATGAATAATATAAAAGAATATATTTAAAAGAATTTCTTTCTTTCTTAAGTTAACCGGCAGCAATGTGGGGTAGCTTTTATGTATTCCGACTTGTGCTGATTGGACTGTCTTTGCTTTGGATGACAGTAATAATCTCTCCACGGGGAGGCAGCCATTCAAAAAAACACAACAAGCCAAGTTTCTCAGCCTTTTTCAGTGCCCCCCCCCCAGGGGACGGACAGCTTGCTGGGATTTCCCACTTCTCATTGTTTTAAAAGGCAAGAACAGCAAATTCTTTTTTTCGCTGATCATCCTGCATGTGCCATTGTTCACAATGGGATGTGAGACATCAGCAGTTTGGAACTTCAGTCATGTCCAGGGGGGAGCTGAGATGAGGGTTTAATTAAATAGGTTCAAAGCCACACAGAAGGCTTGGGGTGCAAAAGTAAAGTAATCCACCCTCCTGTGACCTGTGTGCATGTTAACATTCTTGCAAGGACAGGTTATTTTATTTTTAAAAAATGTATCCATCTGATTGATCCCGCTGACTGACTTACTTTAAATTAAAGCGTAATTTCCTCCGTTGATGGAAAGTCCCACATAAAGGATCAAAATCTGTCCCCTCTGCAGCGAACACTGTAGGGGTGCAGCAGGGCACTAGTCTCCTCCCCTCTTCTCTCTTCTTTTTAGACTAGAATATGCAATATATGCTAACACAAGCTCGTGCTTGTGGCTCCATCAGTCAAACGAGATGATGCACTTTAGAGACACTTTAAGAACACTTATGATAATCAGCTCCGTACGACATCTGGTGGAGCCGGCCCTTCCTCATGGGACTCTCTAGTGGCGCATGGCAACAGTTTAGGGTTTCACAAAGTCATCACACCCTGAATATTATTCAGCACGTCTTCAGCCCTGGCAGACATGCGGACACTATAAAGAAAGCATCTGAGCCCTCCCACAACCACTTTATCCTCCTGGCCCGCGGAGGCACACGGGGACAGTGAACATGTGCACCAGCACGAATAAAGAGCCATTTTACACCAGGGGCCACCATCATACTGAACTTTGTACTGAATCCAATAAAAAATAAATTTAAAAAAATGTTGTATTTATACTGTGCAACAGCAACATGATGTCACCTCTGTGTGCAATTCTTCACTTTTGTAACTTTTGTCTCTCACACTAGAGATGCATTTAGGTTTTTATATGGACTTTTTATTCTTTTACTTTATACACTCTTTACTGCCGAGCTGATACCATTTGTGATGTTTTGTATTCTGTATCATTTCTTTAGTAGGTAGAAGTAAACCTGTTAATGCCCAATGGTTGTAAAGCCAAGGAGAGTAGAGGGAGTAAAGGACTGGATGTTACCTGTGGTGGATGAAAGGCTGTTTCACGGGAAAGGATACAGGCATATTTGAAGCCGTCACACATAACTCAGTCATCCAGAGACCGAGAACAGGCCCCAGATGTGAAGCCAGCATGTGCTGTCACAAAGCCGATGCCCACAAACATCAAAATAAGCTGCTATGGTTACTGTGGGAATGCTCTTTTTACAAACCATGCTGTCGCTCATGGCAACAGCCCACCTGGGAATAAATCCCTCTCCTCATAACATTGATTGACCAACTCTACCTCGCATCAGATGTTGCAGCCTATCTTCGGCACACCGTGCTCACATGTGCGTGCATGTGTGTGAGTGGCAGCGTTTGTTGTTTTGCTGTGCTGTTGAATTCAGTCATCCTGCAGCTCATCTGAGCCGTCATGCCTGGCTTATTCACGCCTGCCAGCAAACAGGACACGATCGTCTTTACATTATAAGCGATGCTGAAGACCCTGTCGCAGGTCTCAGGGCTGCCCAGCGCATAGATTTCATGATCTGCACCTTCTGGAGGGTTAACTTGTTATGAAAGATGCTGTGATAATGCTGGAGTTAAATAAATTTGAACAGCTACAGTAGAGCAGCTACTTTAATGGCCTCTGAAATAAGCCCTATGTTCCCCCCAAAAATGGAGGTTTTGAAAAATAAATCCTATAATAAGCCCCTCGAACCAAAATAATGAGAAGTGAAGCAGACTGTAAATACTGTCTTTAAAGTGAGGCTTGTAGGATCACATGACGCAAAGCCTCACCTTCCCTCCTCTGGTTTCATCTTCGTCTAGTTCCGATCCATCTACATGCTGTCACTCTGCTCATAGCCCCGCTAATGTTGCATTATAAAATTATGCAAAGGAACAGCTCTCTGTCCTGTTCTGAGCATATTGAATTATGTGTCAAAGAGGGGAATAATGGGAGAAAGAGCCCGGCAGATGGACGACCTCTTCAAAAAACCGGCACGCCCCTCTCCCGGCGTTAATACGGTTTTAATGAAACCTCCATCCTACAACCGGTTCTGTCACGGTGAAGAATTAACAAGCAGTGATGCAGAGTTTCCAGTGAAACGCAGTGACGAGCGAAAGACAAAGAATTATAGCATTTGCCCAAATCGCTCCCCACGTCTAAGGGATCGGCTCTTTTTAACGCTGCCTGATAAGAACGTTCCAGCAAGCCAGAGATGATGTCTCCTGAGGTTCGGTTGGAGCTGCTCTACTTAAGAGAGAGATGAAGATGGAAGAGGAGAGATAAAGCTTACAACTACAGCAGCGCTGGATCGACCACTGTCTTGGCGGCGTGTTTAACACAGGATAATCTATTTGGGTGTATTTAGATGTGTGAAAAATACATTTAAAATCAAAAAGCCGTGTCTGCACGGTTGGAACAGACCGCAGATAAAACAAGAGGGGAATTAAGGAGAGGAGACAGAGATAATAAGATAAAAGAGGTGAGACAGGAGGAAATGGAGGAGGGGGAGCTCAGTTTAGGCACCATGTCATCAAAGATAAACGAACTGGAGCGTAAATGACAACAACGTTTTGCAGACGTGACCTTTGGTGCAATGGACAGAATTAATGCTTGACAATCAAAAGGCCAAGGCTGGATCACAATCATTAATACGATAATATAAAGGTTCACAGAAAGTTTTGGCCCTTTCCGGTGCCACATTCTAATGACGTTGACGTGTTGGAAGGTAGGTGGGTCTGGTTGGTAACCACGGTGATGTCAATGTCACGTGGTGTCAATGCACACACTCACACTAGTGATTGATGAGCTTCCAGGGGACCGGCGAGGCTGAAGAGAATACGCCGTACCTTCCAACGCCGCAAAATACTAAATAGTAAGCACACTTGTTGTATTTGCCTTTAGCTTTTGATATCTTTCAACACTGGCTCCCAAAACGATGGCAGAGGTCCAACAAGACCTCTGTCCTCCCAAAATGAAAGCTTCCCTCGCAGAACTGTGCTTTACTCCTCTACGATGTCCTGCTTGTGGGTAGATTCAGGACAGAAAGTGTGCTGCATTTATTGCTTTCTTTCCTTGCGTGAGCTCTTGCTGCCCTGTGATGTTAAAAAGAAGGGCAGCAGAATGATGGCTTACTCTCACCTGATTGCATATCGATTTAGCATAGCTGAGAGCCGAGGATAGGGTGACGCTAACTTCACCTGCACCGTCTCTGCCTCTCTCCCACGTTTCTGTTCTCCACCTCAGGTCAGATCGTGAAAAGAAAACTGAAAAGGTTTCTCCACATGAGTGAAGCTCTAAATTACTGTGTAGGTGTCAGCCATTATTTGACTAAATGACAGAGTTTGATGTGCTCTGGTGAACGAAAGGAAAACCAGTCATGAAGCACACATTAATTGTTTCAAAACTTTTTTCTGTACTTTTCTATCAGGTCAAGCATGAGCTGTGTGGTTAGTGTAAGCAGCATGAGCGTATTTTAAATGTAAACCTCAAAGCAGACCTGAACCAGTGACTTCAGGCAGATTCCAGTCGTTTATTACAATCGTAGGTTCAATACCCATTTCAATACCCATTCCCAAAAATAGATAACTGAGGTCAAGAGAAGATGACATGAGAAATGCAGAAGAAGAAGAGGACAGGGAAGTGAGCTTAAGTACCTGAGTTAAGGGACAAGGATAACCAGATGGACAGGAAGTCAGAGGTTATAACAAATTTACTAGATCCTATAAGAATAACACCAAGCTTGCTGTGGTCATGATCGTTTACAGATGCCGGCTCGTGACGAGGTGTTTTTGATTTGCTGTTTATCTTTTAAAATGAAAATAGTATATAGATTAGAATAGTAGAAAGGTTATTATAATACTTCATATGTTATTAAAATAGTTATGTAATGGGGGGTTTACAGAACCCGAGAGCAGGCCAGGACACGGTGGTAGAGGGTTCAAAAGAGTTTTGACGGGTGGGGAACACCACACGGAAGACAGAGGCAGACCTCCTGGACTGCAGGAAGCTCGGGAATAACGTTCTGAACTTCGTGGGGTCCAGCGGAGAGTCCTCAAACCAGAAGCAGTCCCCCTGGACTGCAGGGAACTCAGGAGTCCGACTCGGCACGCTCACTGGCCCAGCAGACGGCATGAAGACCTGGAACGCGCAGTGGAGACACAGAAGGCAGAAGCAGTCCTCCCGGGCTGCAGGGAGTTCAGGTGCGTCCTCAGCCGGAAGAGAGCTTGGGAACAGGTTCTGCACTTCTCCGGTCCAGCAGTGTGTTATTATAACCGCGGATTATGATAATAGTAGATATGTTAATATCTGGACGCCTCCCTGGTGAGGTGTTCAGGGCATGTCCCTCCGGTAAGAGACCCCCGGGGAGACCCAGGACACGTTGGAGAGACTATGTCTCTGGACTGGCCTGGGAACGCCTGGGGATCCCTCCGGATGAGCTGGAGGAGGTAGCTGGGGAGAGGGAAGTCTGGGCTTCTCTCCTTAGGCTGCTGCCCCCGCGACCCGACCCCGGATAAGCGGCAGAGAATGGATGGATGGATGGATGTTAATATAAAAGCATCTAACTTTTTATAAGTAGTAGATATCTAGGTTATTCTACTTGTAGATTGATCATTATAGCAGTAGATTATAATATTATAATAGTCGATAGTTTGTTATAACAGTAGCCAGGTTATTATAATAATAATAGATTATTGAAATAGAAGATGGGTTACAACAATAGTTAATGTTAATTCTTCACGATGATGAAACATCTAATTCAGACACAAGAATGTAAAGACGTGAAATTAGAACATACTGAAGCAACATTTCCTGTTATCAGAACAGCAAACTGGTGTTTTAAACTGACACATTTCTTTTCTGAGTAGCTTAAAGGCTCCTCTGTTAAACAGATGTTTTGCAACAGACCCTGCAGACCCCTCGAAGCACCAGGATTCAGAGCTGCTGACACCACATGGTCTGTTTCGCAGCTTCAGCACATTCAGGGACTCAATATCATACTGTGGTGTTGGGACTACGACCATATATATATATACCGGTATGTGTGTGTGTGTGTGTGTGTGTGTGTGTGTGTGTGTGTGTGTGTGTGTGTGTGTGTGTGTGTAAATCTCCTCCTCAGACCTCCTGGGCGGGGCTGCCTTCCGACTCGGGTCCTCTGGGAGTCTGGGGGTTCTGCGCAGGATCTAAGCTGTTCCTACTGTGCTCTCCTGGACAGAGACCTCCAATATGGGTCCTGGTATCTGGTATGTATGTATGTATGTATGTATGTATGTATGTATGTATGTATGTATGTATGTATGTATGTATGTGTGTGTGTGTGTGTGTGTGTGTGTGTGTGTGTGTGTGTGTGTGTGTGTGCGTGTGTATATGTGTATATATATATGCATAACTGTATATGAATACGTGTGTCTATATGCCCCCCATGCAACAATTTGCCTGCAAACTGAACGTAAAGCCTTGAAAATGTTTAACCACAAAAGCTCCACATTTGCTCCTGGCTCAATTTAACATCAACATTTTAGTTGATATAATCATAAAAATCAATGATAATGATATTTAACACTTTGATTGTTCCCAGCTCTGTAGAAGGTGTTTTTAGACTCAAGCTCCTGTTGCCTGGTTTTATTTTTTAGACTATTTTTTTTAGCCATTTTTGCCCCGCTGTGTTAGAAAAAGTTCCCTTTATTTCTTGTTTTTCCCTTCATGTCAGCTTTCTGCCTAATTAAATGACTACATTTTCTGTCATCAACGTGACTGAAGTTTATCTGATCTTCTTTTGTCTTACGCTGCTCTTTATCAAAGAATATTTTATGAGTTGTCTGAAATATTCCACTAAGCAAACACAAAAAAGATTTCAATTTACAAATAACAACCCTCCTGCAGTATCAACTGGATTACTTTTGACACATTTTCCTGCTGTCATTATGTGTTTTATTTAGCATTTAGCTACGCTGCTAGCAGCACCTTTATCTGATTCCATTTATTACTGGAGAGTGCATACAGAGGAAAAAGGGATTTCTCTGTTTATTTCACTAAACTGGATAATGCTATGAACAGATATATTCATTTGCCTATTTACTTCAGTCAGTAAATGTGGACACACAGAGAAGACATCTCCCAGTCGATATATAAGGACTTCAGAGCCCCGTGAGGCTAAAGCTAATTCCTAGCCAGTATACAGTCTTTTGGCTCTGACACCTCGAGTTAGAGTCACAGCCAGAGTTTGAGTGTCTGCTCGGCTCTTAATGAAGGCACAGAAAAGTGAATAAGTGTTTTATGGCCCTGGGCGGCGCGATGCCACTGCTGATTGTATCAACAGGGCTGAAAATAAATGAGTTCTCTGACACTTCCCTCAAGTTTCCTCGGCTTTTGCCTTTAGTCTTTCCTGCACAGTCGGGGCTGCGTGAACTGTTCTTCAACTATAAAAGTCTTGGAAGTTACTCAGCATAAAGGTAAATAAAGGCCACGTCAAGCTAGGCAAGAACAAGAACCTCAAGACATCACTTCAGGCAACACACACACACACACACACACACGCACTCCATTTAGACCTGGATTTATTATCGAGAAATTTCAAGGACAACATGTTTGTGTACAACATTGAAGCTGGTTGGCAAAACCTTCTCAGCCCGCCATAGTTCAGAATTGCAGTGCAGAAGGACAGAGAGACTCTGCAGGGTTAAGAGTGGATCACAACACTCCAAAACTGCATTTTATTCCGTGATTGCAGCTTAAGTTCTTCGTAAAACTTCACTGGAAAGAACTGAAAATAAGACAAAGGAGGAGGAAAGATGATTGGAAGGATGAAGAGGCGTCCATTTCTTCCCCCGGCTCAACACCGAGGGACTGAGAGGTCACTTTTGTCCCTTTGTGTGAGGGTGTGTTTTAGGATCTATGTGAAATTAGCTGGGTGTCACTTTCAAACCTTTCAAATCATTCCCACGCTTGACTCCACCTGTGGATGAGCTCCTTTGATCGGGACGCTTTCTGACCTGTTGGAACACACAAATGTCCCCGCATGGGACAAACAACGATGACTGGTTTTCAGTAAATATCTGACAGACTTGTGTGTTCTGTCTCTGTGACGCCCACCAGCGTAACGCTGAAGGTCTTTGGCTTCAAATTGATGCCCGAACAGCCGGCACCTTCCCCCCAGATGTGTGTAGCATACACACGCACACACACAACTGCGTGCGTACACTCCTTGCCTGCCGGTAATGCCAGAGGTGGTCGGCATTCGTCTCATTTGTGTCTCATCTATGTGCTGAATCATAATTCCGACGTGGAGGCGGCCTCTCCTCACAGAAAGGGTGCAACCTAACAAACCTTTTGGTCAAATTTAATGAGGGGGAGGCAGAGCGTGGTGACATTTGTTACTGCACAGTTCCTCCCCACAGCAGCTGGAACTTAAACATGTTAGTTTAACTAATATTCTTTTCCGGAACAACTCATGGTTGTTTAGACTCCAGCGGCTTATGAGAGCGTCTCCATCAGCTCTCGATGTTGTTGTGATGAAGATATATAATAGCCTGCCCACACATGAACATCCCCCCGATACTCCTGCTTTCATGTCAGCATTTACTAACAGAGCGTGATGCCGGGACTGATGTTAACCCTGGAAATAGCTCCGTGTTACTGAAGGGCCTGGCTTTGATCTCCCTGTTTGCTGCTGCTCTGGTTCCAGCAGATGACAGGCTGCAGGCTCGGTTATCTCCCTGCTCCATAACACCATCTCCTCACATTTATGACACACATCCAGTGCAAATTACAGTCAATAATACCACACTCCAGCTCCGAGAAGTGACCGTGAGCGAGGGGCTGTTGTCAGGCAGCTGTTCTGGCCGTAATACGGATGCAGCCGTCAATGAAGACGAAAATATCCCATATTGAATGAATGTTTTAATGTGTTTTAGCCAGATCTTCATGACACAGTGGGAAGCTGGTGATGGATCAGACTTCCTGCTTGGAGAAGGTAGCTAAAAAACAGAAATCGAAAGAAATCCAGTCAGTGGGAGCTTATCCGACCTCAATTTCCACTCTCCTCATATATAGATGAGTTGAAACATGGTTGCTGGATCAATCCGGTGAACAAAAATGAGAAAAGATTTTCTTTCCTTGGCTTTCAGCTGTCTGCAAGCTCCACCAAAGATCCTTCATAATTCACCAGCGTGTAATTATTAAGAACCAAACTAAAAGACTAATTCAGGATCAAAGCAGCCTTTTGTTCCCGCACAAGTTAAAGCTCATCAGGGCAGAGAAATGTTTAATCATTACATATAAATGTGCGTGAACTTCACGAACCCTTCCCAGTTCTCACAGAGTTAAGCAGAGGAATTGTGAGGGCTACGTCTCTCTGTAGGCTGTGGCATTAACAACCAGAGGTGATTTACCTTCCTAATTCATCCATACTCTTTATTTATGAGCCAGCAGGGCTTTTTAACAAGCCATGAATGATCTCTCCTGCGCCAGTCTCCACCCTGGAGGACTTGGTAGCCGCAATAAACCTGAGAAGCAAAGAGGAAAGACGGCAGATGAAAGTATGGAGCACAATAGCATTGCTGCGTCCCCGGGGGCGACATATTTCATTTAAGAGAAGTCCTGAATGTTTTTGTTTCCTATGTTCCCCCTCTTCTGGTCTTCTCTGCCTGCATCTTTTCTCCAATATCCTTTTCTTCATCATAAAGTCTTTTTCTTATCTCAAGGTTATTCAGTCCTCAATTGATCAGTCTCATCCTGCATGTAACCCCCTTCTCTCTCTCTCTATTCTCTCTGTTTCTCTCTCTCTCTCCACCCACACCCCCCAGAGTCGCTTAACATGATGACTTTGGGCCCGAAAGCTCCTCTGATCCTCACTTTCACACTCTTTGCTCATCACATTGCCTGCAGACTCAAAGAATGTAAGAATTCACACACACACACACACACACACACACACACACACACACACACACACACACACACACACACACACACACACACACACACACAGATATACACAGCCTTGTACTGCTATCTTTTTTGAGGACTTTTATCGAAATAAGACATTCCCCAGCTGACCCTAACCCTAAACACCCCTTATAACTAACTAACCCGAACCCTAACCCCCTAAAGGCTTCATATTTTTCATCAATTGCACACAACTGCCACAGGCTACACCCCCCCTGCTGCTTATACCAGGGGTAGCATCCACTAATGTTTACCGTGGATGTCTCGCTATGGCTCTCCAAGATGCTAACCCCCCCAGGGAAGCAGTCTATTGTGAGGCAACTTATTACATAATAAAAACTCACAGGAATCATAGCTGGCATGTTGACATGAAAACACCCCCTCTTCACACACAAACACACACACACACACACACATACACACACACACACACACACACACACACACTTGTTTGCAAGGACTTCCATAGACATAATTAACAGCACAACTCTGTAACCGTATTTCTTAGCCTGACACTACCCAAAACCCAATTCTACCCTAAACCTTAAAGCCATAACCCTCAAACAAGCCTTTGAATTTGTGGGGACCAGAAAAAGCCATCACAATAGTTTGGTGCTCAATGTGTATACTGATGTGTACACACACACACACACACACACACACAACACACACACACACAGACACAGCTATGCCGTATTTATGCCTATACAGAGCTTCCATACTTGGAGCCCATAAAGTTAAAGTTATAGTATCTGTGTTTCTGCAGATTAAGTGACGCAGCTGTTATTTCATGCACTGGCTGTTTGGTGCCTTAACTCGCTGGTTTAGCTTGAAGTGTGGTTTGGCTCTTCCGGAGTGCAAAGCTGTTTTTTAAGTTTTGGTTTGAGAGAGGACGCACTGTTCCAAAACCCCACTGGACAATGAAAGTCAGCCTTGTGTGAAGGACAGCGTTCAGACAGAGACAGAAACGGCACGTGTCATTGTGAGGATGTTTGAACAGACGTCCGTAAACAGCTCCTTCTGTTTCCAACCTCCTGACCATCAGCACACACATCAGACATGCTCCCCGCACTGCGAGACAGGTTGACGCTCGTTGCATGTCTGATGCAGAGGCTTTGGAAATGGCGACATGTGTAGTAGTTCTTCATTTATGTCCTGTCCACCTAACTGACTGATTAACGCGTGTTTTGCTGAGGTGAGGGACTCGTTCTGAGTCTCATTTCATGTGAGCAACCAGCTACTGGAATCACAGTGGGAGACATCAAGCTACAAACCCCGGGAATATAAAAATTCAATGAGATTTATTTCCCCTCATCATGGCTCTCGCTCTCATTGCAGACAGAGACCTGAGGCACTTCACCACTGTTTCTTTGACTGGAGTTGAAGTTTTCTCCAAACTTTCATTCATTAAAAATGCCCTTTTACTGGTTTTGCCTGGAGACAGCATCGGGTTTATCCAAGTCACAGCAACAAGCAACTGCATTTAGATACTTTTTTTTTAAAAAACCTTTATAAAACCTGTCTTTATAATTATTTGGTCGTTTTTACTACTTGGTGGACTCTTGCCTCGTTTCTTTGATGCTTGAGTGATGATCCGGTGACACAGTTAAATATGCTGTTGGCACGATAGTTTCAGTCAGTTTCCTCCTCTTTTTCTGGAGAAACTGTGCTCAAACACTGTGGAGTAGGTTGGTATTAAAGGAACAACCTGCTGTCTTCATCCCACAGGACAGGACAGGACAGGACAGGACAGGACAGGACAGGACAGGACAGGACAGGACAGGACAGGACAGGACAGGACAGGACAGGACAGGACAGGACAGGGACACATAAAACAGAACTTTCTGTGGTGCGGAAAGGTGGATGAGAAACATTTAGAGTTCATTTCTATCTCTAGTTATCTTTTATTGGTGAATCCCTACTCAAGATTATATCACTGATTGCAGGAATGTTGTTTCCCTTCAATA
Source organism: Takifugu flavidus (assembly GCF_003711565.1). Lineage (NCBI taxonomy): Eukaryota > Metazoa > Chordata > Actinopteri > Tetraodontiformes > Tetraodontidae > Takifugu > Takifugu flavidus. The sequence continues at coordinate 9,770,905 of NC_079528.1, read as the reverse complement.
AAGTAGAGTCAAAGCTACTTTGTGCCCATTTCTGCTACTTATTTACGGTGCTATATTAAGTCTTAGAACATTATCTGCACACCTGTGCAGTAGTAATAATAACAACTTTAAACCTCTTTTATCAGTTGTTTACATGTTAAATTAAGTTTTTCTACTATGTGAAAAGAGAACAGACATTTATATAGTAGATGACGGGTAACAAGTTCACTTCTTTTTATGGATTCAGTAGTGGTGGGACATTTTGGAGCCCTCAGACAGCCAGTGTGTGGGGGAAGGTAAGACCACACAAGGGTTAAATAATTGACCCGTAAAAAGCTACACCTCTTATCCCATCAAGCATTAGGTAAATCCTGGCTTGCTGGTCCAGAGTCAGCTGAGGGCATTTGGTGGGAGAGGCGCAGAGCCCTGAAGGATCTGATATGAGTTCAGCTAATGTCTGGTTGAACCGCCCCCGGGGCAAACAAGGCTGCCAGTGAGATATGACCAGACTGACCTCCGAGCTGCCTGTCACCCCCTTATCTCCCTCTGCAGGGACACACACACGGCCGCTGCCTCCTTCGTGTCAGCAGGAGCAGTGCGGCGTTTAGTCCCAGTCACTCGAGCAAGTCTTCGGATTCCATGGACAGTTTTTTCCACTAACCTTTTTTCTGTCATCTCCATCCAGAGGTATTATTTAAATCAGGTCTCGCTTCTGTCATGAATTCATTATCCTGCTCTTTCATTGTTGATAAGTATATTGGAATTCACAGCAGGATCATTCCAGAGTGGTTTTTATTCACGCTGCGAACGTCGTCACCAGGATTTGGAAACACAAAGAGCTGAAAACATGCGTGTGTAATGTTAGTCAAGCGGCGTGCTCGTTTAAGGTGTGGGAGAAAATGAGAAAAAGAAGCAGGCGTTATTATTTTCACGGTGTGCAGGCTCAGAATGCTAAAAAGCCACCAGGAAACTTCTTTGACAGTGTGTTGGCTGTTTTAGGTTCATTATCATAGCTGTGCATGGATATCATTAATATTTTATGTTCCAGTGCACCAGCTGATGTCACTGATCACATGACTGACAACACAATGCGGAATTTAATTTTGTGTGCCGCATGCAGTCACCGCCATTATTGCCATTTTTCTTTAATAGTCATTTGGGCACAATTCATAGTGGCACTTTTACCTCACTACATTATTCAAGTGCATTGAAATTAATTTATTTACCACCTCATTTGTCCTTGTTTAAATGGCTTATTACAGTATCTGATAAAATGCTGCAATACCTAACAATTTAAATTATATTTTGTGTTCATTTATGTCATTTAAATTCAGTATAGCAGTAATTCAGTCAGTTAAAAAGGGAAATAATGTTATATTGATGTTAAAGGCAACCATGTCAACATCCGGTTGAAATAGTTTGCGCATTTTTGATAAGTTTAAACTATAAATAACAACAACAACAATAATAAATATCTATTATTTGATTATTGGGCAAGTTTGGAACTGAAAAAGAAAAAACAACTCCTAGGTTTGTGTTTTCAGGAAGGTTTGGATTCTTCTACTAGCTTGTTGTTCTGGACTTTTCCACTTCCACTCTATGCAAATAAAACCTGCAGAGATGAACCTCCACCACCACCACCTCCACTGACTCAGACAGTAATTCCACAGCAATATCGCCCTTCCCACCTTTATAGAGGTTAATTCAGATGTACTCAGTCTGCAAATGAGGAGAGAAATACTGAAAATAAAAGAGAGAAGAAGAAAATGCAGTTCTGATGTGTCAAAATTTTACATCATGACTTTAGTTCAGTTTTCAGCACGATTCAACCACATATAGTTGTTATCAAGCTGATAAACAGGAAGGTCCAGTGCATTTCTTTGCCATTTTGGGGGTACAGAACCAGATTTGTCAGGCTGAACCAATACAGGTTCTCCACAAAGCACCGTCCTGTCTCCTTTCTGATGCAGCTGATCACCACCCACAGAAGCCGAGAGTCAACTCTGCAGACGATGGCGCTCTACTAGGTCTCATTGAACAGGATCATGAGGGCCACTAGAGAAAAGAGATGAGCTTTTATAGTGTGACAGACACTTTCTGGAACTCTCTGTCAAGAAAATTCAAGCTAATAATTGACAATAGAAGCAACAAGACAGCATCTGGAAATGAAAGGTAGACGGAGCAACACATGGAAAAAACCTGGGTGTTGCTTTTTAATGGAAAACAGGACACCAGCTGATCATATTTCATCACTGCTGTATAAGTCCAGGTGTTAGGAGGGGCAGACACACACAGCACTGAGTAGATTTGACCAGACTAGACTTGATTGAAAACGTGGCAGTAGAATCGCACAAAGAACCAAAGTTAGAAAACTCTTTATCACAACAGGCTGGGCAGCACAAACAGACATCTGAATGGACAATCACAGAGGGCTGAACAACAAATCAACAGGGATGGAAGCTTGGACCTGCCTTTTAAAACAGGAGGCAGGTGTAGATGATTATCTGGAGATGAGTCGCAGGTGTGTAGATTGCAGGATGGGAGAGGACCAGGAAGCAGCTCCGTATGACCTGGAAACAGACAAGGGCTGTTTCCGAAACCACCCCCTATAAACCCCCCCTAGACCCTACATAGTGCACTCAATAGTGTGGACGCCATTTTGAAATAGTGTCCGAAATGTTAATGAGCATCGCTGTACCCTATGTAGTGCACTCAATGTATCCCACAATGCACTGCGAAAAGTAGTGTACAACCAATTCACCCTAACTCGTAAAATATATCCCATCAGCCTTTACGGTATCACGTGACAATCTATCAATGGCAGGTAAACGAGGAGAGATGACTTACGTATTATGTATTGTCTGCTGTTTGTTTCACATTTCATACTAAAGCGCCAAATTCTTTCACTTTAGCCATAAATGACGCCGTTGTCCGAATATTAACTTTAAACTGAGTGCGCTACGTAGTTCACTCAATCCATGTCCCCCATGTAGTGAGTAGTGAAGAGGGAACGAGTGTGTGGTTTCAGAAACAGCCCAGGTGTGTGTGATATGAGGAAAGTTTAGCCTTTTACTGGTCATTCTGATGTGATTAAAAAGTGTGTTATGTCTGTGATCTGTAGTGTGTGGAGCTACTGTCTTGTGGGATGGAAAGAGGAATAGGGGGTTTATGGAGAACGAGGGGATGGATCAACCTGCTCTTGCAGGACTCCTGTCACCCTCTTAAGACCTGTTATCAAGGTTATGGAACACTTTGAGACAACACAATAAGAGGTACGCTCTCTCTTTTATACTGCATGTGTTTTGGCAGCACAGTGAACAATTAAAAACACACATTTGTAGACTTTCTTAACTTTTATGTCTGTATGTTGTTAACTTATTATCTCGTAGTGTTAAATTGAAGGGCAGTTTATTGTTTCAGCCTGTTTGATGGGCTCATGTGTTTACGTACAATCTACCCTCAACTGAGGGTTTTGTGGATGGGCATGACGGTGGGAGTAAAAGCTGTAGTTTCCATTTTTATGGATGAAATACTCTTGACCTGACATGAAATGGAATGAAAGACTCACAGACTGAAGTTGAAAGTCTGCAGGTTATAGCGAATAATTTTGTCTGTGCTTGGACAATTCTGAGCTGCGACCCCGCTGACTGCACATGTAACCACAGCCCGACTCTCAAACATAACAATGACCAGCCTCCCTTACATTCCTAGTTCAGCGTTATGGCGTATTTTTATGCACTGGTGACATTGCTCCTGTGAGACTGATGCTGAGAGGGTGACAGAGGAAGAGACAGAGAAAGATTTTTGCTGTCCGTTTCATTTTTTGTCTCGATTTTCAATAAAGGCTGTGCTCAGCCAGGCTCAACGGCCTGGTCCCTGCATCTGTCTCCTCACCTGTGTTCCCCCGGCCGCCTGTCCATCATATCGCTGTTGACTTTCCATCATTCCGTTGGTGGCACACAGAGTGAAAGTGGAGATGAGGAGAAAATAAAGGAAATGGCGACAGAGTTGACTCAGGCCTGTGTGGTCTGCTGTGATTGGGTCCTGGAGCCGCGCTTCATGAAACTCAGGGCAAACTTAACTTTGGCAGACAAAGGGGATGGAGACAATGAGGGGAAATTCGGAGAAATTGGAATGTTTGAGGGAGGAAACTGCCAGCCAGGCAGTGAGAGATTAAGACATAATCTGACACATTTAGATGAATATTGTAATCACAGATATTGAAGCCCGGCTGGGTTCTTCCTGGTCGGCTGTAACATTCCTTTTTATTTCCTTTCTGCGCAATTTCCAACTTTTGTCACGCTTGTCCCCCATTTATTGTTCACTGACGCTAAATGATTTCATGCATCTGATGGTGTCTTTTAATCGCTCGCTGCTCCCCACAGCGACCACACACCCATCGCTCCGTACAATCAGACGGTTCCTTATCAAGAATGTGGAAACATCCGATGCTTGTCAACCTGCCAGATCAAAGCGATCGTCTCTTTGATGCGTGGCTCCCCCTGTGTGATCACATCCCATGAGCTCAACCTCGCTGCTTTAGCTTAATGTTGCTCTTTCGGTTTGTATGCTCGGTGACGCGGCACTCTTGCACAACAGTAATGAAAGGAAGCAGCTAATGCGCCAACGGAAGCGGAGTAAACAGGACCAACGGCGCAATCACCGCACAAGACTATAATTTAATCACGACCAAATTAAGACTCTTGCAAAATTGTGGAGAAAAGGTGTTTTTCCAATCAGTTTGAAAATGAAGGCAGCGAAAAATACTTGATTACCCGAAGCAGCTAATGAGATCCTGCTCACACCTCCATTTCTCTAATAAAGACCACTCTTACCGGGAGATGTGACCTTGCTGAAATGATCCTTCAAAAACTTTTCAGACCTCCTTGTGTATGTGTGGGGGATACACGTTCAAAAGCCGTTGAGGGTTAAGACAAGGTTGAGGGAGTTTGTTTGGATGTAAGGGTGAAGGTAGGGAGCTGAGTATTTTAATGTGATTCTGGCAGTCCTCATAAAGATATAAATGTGAGGATCTGTGTGTGTTTGCACGTATGTTAGAGTTGCGTGCTCAGTTGTTAATCTGCAACGAGGGGAAAAAAGGTCATTCCTGGTAATTACGATACCTAAGTACATAATGGATCATCAACCTTCCTTTAATTTCTTTTCATGTGGTGACACCTTAATGGGGGTGATTCTAACACACCTCCCACACATTTTCATTTATATCAAGTGTAACAAATTACCTATCTCTCCCTGGACTATGAGATAAAGAGCAAATTCGCATCCCCGCGCCTCGATAAGCTGGATATTCGTCGACTTTGGGTGCAGATGTTAACTGAGTCTGTTGAATTGCTCTTTGGAGTTCCTTCTCTCATCTGTCTCACTAATGTTTTCCTCTGTTCTCGCTTGTGTTATTGACTCGGTTTTGCATGAGAAGATCTGGGCCTTGGCAGTAAAGCTCATTATACTACAAGGCATCTGTGGTGACCTGTTCTTCCACACTCCATTTATAAGAGAATCACTCTTAGTCTTGTTTGTGCAGTAGGTTTAATTGCCTATTTTTTCCCACCCGGGTTGAGTTAATGTGAAGCACCACTGTAAATTTCCATGGCAGGTAATTTATTAATCAGGCAGAACTTCAGAAGTTAACTGTGTGGGATGTTAAATTACACCTCTGTCTTTATTTAGTTGTTTTGGTTTTAATGTTGCTTCTCTTCTGCTGTTCTCCTCCTCTTTCATTCATTAATGGACTTTCCTGCATGGTTCACGGTCTTGTTATTTTCCTGTAATGTAAAGAAACAGATAACATTGTTTTACTCCATTTGCCTGTGTTGGATTGTTCATTTCTTTTGGTTTGGGTGTATCTGTGGAACATAAGACGACTGCACATGTTCCACATTCTTCAAATTATTAATTAGAGCTTTTCATCAATGTAAGACTTACCAACATCACAAACACATCACAAATGCTCTTTTCACTCTTCTCTGTGTGACGGTTGCTGAGCATAATGGTTGCTAGTTGAACTGCAGCTCAGGTCTTGGATTGCCATCCTCATCAGAAAAGATATTGTTGATTTTTCTACAATACTTACAAGCTGTCTGTGTGAATAAAATAATCTGTTTATCCTGCTGTTAACTTGCTTTATCTATTATAACAGTCTGGGAATCCCCACATTTTTCTTGACAGCCTTATTTTTAAACATTTTTGCACCATCTCTTACCACAATTTAGCTCCTCTCAAAGCATGTTTGCGTTTGTGGTTGAGTTGATAAGTTCAGGCTGCAATATTTTAAACAATTATCTCCCCGTATGTGTCTATTGATGAATGAAGTATTCATCAGAACATCGGCTAGCCTGAAGGAAAAACATGCTTCAGCCTGGAATATTTATCCAATGAGCCAGCTTCTCTCCATATATGTTTTGAACAGTGCACGATTGACTAGACAGCTGTAAGTTGGGCCTGTGTGTGTTCGTTAATCAGCTCAGCAGGCCATCAAATATTTATTGTTACCTGTCTGTTAATATGAATGAGACACTGCCTGTCAATCCCTCTGCTCCACACATGAATACTGGATTGAATCCAGATGAGCTCTGTCTCTTATTAACTTCCTCTTGCTCTTGGTTCTCCTCCTCAACGTCCTCCTTTGTCCTAAATTAACCGCTGTGTCTCTCAGGTTTCCCGTCTTGGTTTATCTATTGTCTGTTTCCACCACGCTTCTTTCTTCTTAATTCTCTGGCTTCAACTAATCTAATCAGAGATTCAAAGTGTTGGAACAATTTAAATCTTAAATCGAGTGAATGAGCAGAACTAGAGTGTTAACTAATCCTTCATAAATGGGTTATTTAAAATTTCCAGCAGCATATTTCTCTGCTATAGTGTGTATATGTACACATACTGACTAAATTGTAGAAAATAGAAAGGATTACATGTTTGGAATCCACAGAACGTACGCCTTCACTAATTGGATCTGCCAAGTGTTTGTAGAACCACGCTGCTAATTTTCATCAGACAAAATTAATTATACTACGGTACAAAGTCCAGTTAATTTGCCGTTACAGGAAACGGGATGTTTAGGAGGTTTAAAGCAACATGGCAATAGTAACATGAAGGAGCCAGCTGTCTTTTATGTCCCCCAAAATGGCAACCAAACAAGAATTACAATGACATGAATTGCATCTGGCTCCATAAATAACAGAGTCAGCTGGAAAGTTGGATCGCCGTCCCATTAAGTCTCACCAAGTTATATACTAGAACAGCTCAATCACGCCAAGGACGAACAATATTTCGACTTTTCTGCTGGAATTTTGGAAGATCTGAGACAAACAGCAGGATAGTTTGACTCTCATGAAAATGCGCTTTGTTGTCGTCAACTACAACACACATTGTCTTGCCTACAGCGCCGCAGGAGCACCGGAGGAACCGCCATGTTCAAAGCATCAAGATTTAAAAGACTCATTCTTGATCAGACTCTCAGCTCCAGTGAGGAGCCTGCAGACGATCACAGCATCTACGAAAGTCAACAGGATTTTACGATCTGCACGAGGCTGGCAGAGATCCTCGCCCCTGCAGAAGCACCCTGGACCCATCAGCCATGGGTGGTGGACCAACTTCTTTCTTATTTTCAATATTCCATGCTCCTGATGGATGGATGGATGGATGGATGGATGAGTGTGTGGTGGATGGATGGATGGATGGATGGATGGATGGATGGATGGATGGATGGATGGATGGATGGATGGATGGATGGATGGATGGATGGATGGATGGATGGATGGATGGATGGATCTCTTGATTACATTCCAAGACTTCCTGATTCTCAGAATGGGGTCTTTCTCCCAACGATAGATAGATGTCAAATATTCAACCAGAAGAGCCGACTCCTCCCAGTCCAGCTGTAGTTACGGACCAACTCGCATAAAACGTCTAAAGTTTATCTTAAAAGTAAAGAGAGAATCAAAGCAACACTAACGTATGTGGACACACTAAAGCGTCCAGTCAGTCACACAGTCAACATTATTGTATATTACAGACGTGTTGTGGAATAGAAATAGATAAATATTTGAATGCAGCACCTCACATGAAGGGCTCTTTCTATTGGTGGAACGGTGCACGTTCCAAAAATACCAACCCTCAAACGATATTGAAGCAGGTCTGTTTACAGAACCGGGGTTCCAGCCCATCATTCAGAACCCTTCACATGTCTTCATATGCACGTGTCCTCACTGACAAAGCCATTATTCTGTTGGATTGCATTCCGACTAGATTCTACAAACATTTGATCACTGAGTCATTTATCACTAAAACAATGTTGACAGTTAGGAATGATGATTTTTTTTTCTTTTATTTGAATCATTGCCAGACTTAGTCACGTTTGCCTTTCAGCCCTAAAAGAATTTCTATTATCGACATCATTAAAGTCAAACTCCGGCATGTTTGAGAAATGGAGTGGTTCGTTCATTACGCTCAGTCAGTCGAGACTTCGCGCTCGCTCTTCATTTTTCTTTTTATGGCCGCTTGGATTCGACACGACTATTCAAATGAAATTATTTTTTAAAGCCAGTGACAGAGAAACCGGTGACACTTCCGGTAGTCGCGGCACTTTTAACAAATCCACGTTATATGAACACTGAGAAATACCTTCATTTATTCTTAATATATTCATCAATATGAATCTAATAGAGTGATATCTTTTTTTGAATAAAATACAGAGCAGCCTTTTACCTGAAAATGAATATTCTGACTTTCCTCATGTGTATTTTGTAATTGTTGATCTTTTATTGTATGTTTAATTCTATATGTTGCTGCTCATTCTATTATATTCTTCCTGCAAGGCCTTCCAAACGGACCTGGCGTGCCAACCAAGATGAGCACTAACCAAATTCCTCCTGCTATTACCATGGCAACAGATGCCAGAGTGAAAACCACACAAGGCAGCAGGAAAAAACAACAAACACAAACAAGCAAACAAAAACGAAATCCCACTTTAAATGGTTTCCTGGTGTAGCTCTTTTCTTCCATGTTTGTTTTGAAGAAGTGCAGCTGACAAGATAAAATACATTACAGATATGTTTGTTTACGTCTGTATCTTTTTAAAGCTCCGTGTTTCTATGGTGTAAGCCTCATTAATAGACTCTTTCCCACGTGAGGTGTTCCTTTGTCCTTTAACAGCTCCCAGTATTTCCAGGATCATCAATGATCAGCCTGTGCTTGTTTTATGAGTGTATTTTGGAATCTGAACAGAAGATTTTATAATTTCATGGCTCTACACACTCACAGGATATGAAACCCACGTCCCCGCTCCTCCTCCAGTCTGCCGTGATAGAAACTGTCCATAACTTGTTGGCAGTGCTTCTGCAGGCTCATCATTGCTTTCAGGTACAATGTTTGCAGATCTCCAGGTTCTTCATTTGTAAATTTTAAAGGAAATAGCATTTGGCAGGTAGCATGGATCCAGATGTTGACTGCAGGCTGCTGCTTTGTAGCTGTTTGCTGTTTTGTTAGTCTTGTTCGACAGTCATGCTACTTCCTCATCAAGTGAGCCTCTTGTCCGTTGTGTATTTATTAAATCCTTGATTTTTAAATGGCGTCTTTGCTGTATTTTAACAGAAAGAAGTGAAACCTCTTTTCCCCAGCAAAGTTGGGTTGAACCTTTGCTTTCGAGTCTTATCAGGCTCCACTTTATCTGCTGGCTGGTCAGAAGATGTTGAGCCCAGACAGTTGGGGAACAGAATGAATCAGTGGTTTAGTCACTTAGCAATCAAAAACAGGAGCGCCGCAGCGGCCATGATCGCCACAATTACAGAACTGTCACAAGCGCTAATCAAAATGCAAATACATCTTCATTTTCATTGCATTGTTGGGTTCATCCCAACAAATTGCCCATTTTGGGACAAACTCAGCTGCATTTTACAGATAATGTGGAAAAAACCTTGTGTGAATAAACCAATAAGAATGTAGGATTCACAAAAAAAAACATCAGTTCTCCATTAAATAGCAGATAGATATGTTGTTGCTCATGCCAGAAAAGAAGAAGACTGAGTCATTTTGAATGTAACTTTTCTCAATGATGAGAGTCCATCAGATTCCATTTCTATCTTTGACATTAACGAAAGACTGATGCCGCCCGATTGATGGGTGCGTTCAAAAGAAGTGGCCCCTAGTGACTAAGTTCTCAAGGAGAAAGCAGCAAAATATTGACTTAGATTTGCTTGTACAGAATCTGCTGGAATTTAAACAAACACCATCCTTGTGGGGAACATGACAAAAATAGAAAAGGCTAAGATGTCCCCCCAGTGCTTGATTTCTGTCCAAAATGCAGCAGCAAATTCAAAGCCCATGAGAGACCGAGGGAGAAATCACCAAAGGCAGAAGAGAAATTAGGTTGCACTTGTGGTAGAGCCGAGGGGTTTTAAACACAGAGTGAGGCTACTCTGTTTACTTATTGATGTTTCTTTATTCACAATCCACAAATCAGTTCATTTGCTGCCAATCCACAGGCCAGGTTGGTTACTCTAGTTCAGTAAATAGCAGTATTTAAACAGCCCACCTTTGTGCCAACAACACATACTGTACTGGCAGAATCAGTGCTTCTAATTGAAGAGCTTTGTTTTAGTTGGACAATTCTGACTGAGTCTGATAATTGTCTCACATGTCCTCCAAACCCACACGGCAGAACACTTTCATCCTCTGACCATTCGAGGGAGAAATATGGGGGCCCTGGAGGGTCAGTTGAGGGACTTTCACCTGCTGAATTCTCCCTTTCTTTCTTTATTTCCTCATTTGAATACTAACAGTAGAGCAGAGTTATTACTGATGCAAAATACATTAGACAAAAGATATCTTAATTACTGTTGGCCGAATGAATTTCACCATGGAAACGAAGAGCTATTGTTTGATTTGATAAAGTTTAAGTAACAAGAGTCTTCACTGAGTGCCGGAAGTCCACAGCTATTGCAATGCAAAGGCCAGCAATAAAGAAGTATTTTACATGCTCCTGTCATTGTCTTATTTCTCCAGGATGGAGGGTTTATAATCAAAGAAAGAGGGGAGCTTGTCATTAATGTGTGAGACATGTCAGAACCCAGCCCAGACGGTGCGGTTAGCTATCCATTAGCTTCATCAGCGCTCACCTCTGACTTCTGCAGGAATATCTCGGTGTCCTTGAACTGGCGACTCTTATAATTATACCATGCATGCCTGTAATTGTAAATCCCATTTAATTCTAATGATGTGTGTATTTGCACACGTGTGTGTGTGGCCGTACTTGAGCGTGTGCACATGCACAGTGTTATGAGGCTGTAATTGCAGCCATCGATTTTGATTAAAGACACCCTTCAACTTACAGAGAAATAAATAAATAAAAGCTCCACGTGAGCACAGGCTGCGTTCAAGGGCGCTTATACTCGCAGATACGGAGGGAAGCAACAAGAGTCTGTAAGATGCACACATCATATCATAACTGGGCTCCACACTGCAGACGTCTGTGCTGTCGATGATGCTCCAGATAAAGGTGAGAGACGTTGCAACAACCACTGACTCTATGATATCCTCACCTGGGAGGAGCATAACGCAACACTGGCCAGTTTATTGAACTACCTTTCCTCTCAACAGTGGATCTTACTGACTTTCACACTGAAAAGGAAGGAAAAATTGGGTTTTCCCTTCCCTTGAAAAGTTCCAACGAGGCTCACAGCACGGCAACGAACACAACCAGACAGGGAAGTGTCGACAGGATGCTCGTGCGCTCTCTTTCTGTTTACAGCGATCAACAAGACGACGACGACTGCGGAACACAGCGCAACAGGGACAGGCGTGCTCTTTATCAGCTGTTAATGAGGCCTGAAACAAAGCTGCGACTTACAAACTGGAGATTGCAGAGGCATCTGAGGAACCGCGCAAAAATACTCAAAGAAGAGAGATGATGAAGAAATACAAGTGTGAAACTGGCTGTAAAATGAACATCGGCGGATGTGATCCACTGCAAATACAGACGTTGTTACTACAGACAACGAGGGTGGCTCCCCCTCCCGCCACCCCCCTTTGGTGTTAGAATGGCAGCGTAATGCAACTGACATCAGATAAAACATTGCCGCAATGAACTTTTCCCGAAGCAAACCAGCGAGATTGAACCGAAGAATCAATTATTAAAGAGAGTCAGCAACGTCCTTAAATATTTTAACCCCATTGATTCACCTTTTCCCCCTTTGAATGCTACAGAACCTGCCCACAAACGATGCAATGCTTCCTGCTACAAACCGGTAGATGTCCACAAAGATTAAAAAGTGACAGTGAAATTCAGAGATCCACATGTAACGACACATGCAAACCGTAGTTTTATTGCCAGCAATAACAACAGACGTTTCTCGACGTCAGCTGTGTCTAAATACAGAGGTCACAGGGGTCATTGATCAGATCGGTCCCTTTAAGTGGAAACCGCCTTAATTATGTTTCTCGGTTTGACCTTCTCATGACCCCGGAGGTGAGCTGAGTTGCATCAGATCAATAGTTGGAGCACATTAAAGCTCAAATTGATGTGGAACTTTGATTTTCCTGGACACCCCTCCGTACCCGCCCACTGTGCCATCCCAGCTAGATGTCGTGTCCATGGATTTTCTCTCTTTGAGAGGCGACCTCTTGGCTGCCGGAGGCTCCTTTCACACGCGGTACTCCCCCAAATGCAACTGTGGCCTCGGATCAATGCAGAGAAATCGATGCGCAGTTGCATTAAAACATGCGACTGCGCTCAAGGGCCTGCAAAGTGTTTTGTAAACTAACGACATTTAAAACAAAGTGAGGCTTGTGAGGTGAGGTTGAGGTGTGGGTGCGCTGCTTCTGCACCCAGCAAAATAACATTGGAAACACATGACGCCTATTTTGCACTAGCAGTACATTTAAATGATCATTTCTTGCAGAATCAATAAAAATGTCTGAGCTGTTTATGTAATAATGCATAAATCAACATGAATTCCACTGAAATCTGTGATTCAGGCAGTATAAAACCTTTATTTATTAAGCATTGCCTGTTAAAGACGAATTCTTTTATTAAAATTAAAACCAAGACATGTTTTTAATCGCTGGAGACCCAAAAATAGATGTTTCAGGTCCACATTAACTAGTTGGGAAGATCCAGTTCAAAGTACCACCTCTTTGTATATTGATTACAGGTCAGTTTCTATCAGAGCCAGACTTTTTCCCAGTATGTACTGGGATGTCCCTGACTGGTCTGTTCTGTTCCAGTGTCACAATAGTTTAACTGTAAAACTGTAAAAACACACACACACACACACACACACACACACACACACAATCTACCTTTCATCTGTCCTTGAGAATGCTGCAACTAAATTGCTGCTGCAATTAAAGGCTTTGGTTTAACCAGAAGATGAAGCCTTGCCGGTCTGGGTTGATGCGGCCTGTCCATCATATGATGAGTTTGAGGAGAAATAATATGAACTGGAATCATTCCCACAATCTCAGCCTGCTTATTTGCTCTGGCACCCTGCTGGGAACGTGTAAACTGTGATTTGTAGCTCTCCTCTTCCTCTGAGGGAAGTGTAAATTCGATTTTATCGCTTTTTTATCCTCACTGGAGCTGCAGTTTTTGCTGATAGAGACCTTTGACGACTGGAGTCCAGCAGGCATCATAAAACCACCGAAAACTCTCATCTAAAACTGAATTTGTCAAATTTACAAGCCAATTTATCTTTGCTCCTGATGACCCTGATGGTTTTAGACAGGGAGAGCAGTTCTGCTTCAAGATTCTTCTCTTTTCTGCCTCTAATATCTGTACAGAATGTAAAAGGAAAAGGTGCAGGGAAAGAGACGGACGAGAGACGCCGAGATTGATTCTGTTTGCTCTACAAATATCCATGTCAGAGAGTCCTGCACTTCCGTCACGTCTCATTACACCGTCGCCTATGAAGCCTGTCACAGTGACTGAATGGCTGCCAACTTTGTACAACAGTGGGAAAAAATAGTTCTGCTTTCCAGATATGAAAAAAAGCTCAAATACTTTAACAGGAGTTTAGCGAATCCTGTCTGGTTTAGCTTCATAAAGGTGATTAATTTTATTGATTAAAGTTCTCCATTAAATAGCAGGAAAAAATATAAGATATTTTGGTGCTCATGCCAGAAAAGAAGAAGACCGAGAAATTTCATTTTAAACACCAAATCACAACTAAAAAGACACACACGCACACGTCTCTACCGAATGTCTTTGTCTATCTGCTGCAGTCAGACGGTCTTAATACTGTACCTGTAACAAACAACTGGGAATCCCAAAGGAAACATGTCATAATATTTGGTGTTGGGCTGACAGGCCGCGTTGGACACGCCGTCATGGGGTCGTGTGCATGTGTGAATATGAGCTAGGAGAGGTTATAATAGAGACTGTCTTATTTTCTCTATTTTCTCCAATCATTTCCACAGTGTTTTGACTGTACTGAACCCTTCACAGGCCCTTAATTAAAACTCTGAATTAATAAATATATAATAATAAATAATAAAATAATAAATAAATGCAACAGCCTAGCTTCCCTTTCTATGGTTTAAGCTCAGTCCCAATGTGGAAAATAACATCATGTCAATCAAATTGAAGAAATGCACACACACACACACACACACACACACACACACACACACACACACACACACGATCTACCTTTCATCTGTCCTTGAGAATGCTGCAACTAAATTGCTGCTGCAATTAAAGGCTTTGGGTTTAACCAGAAGATGAAGCCTTGCCGGTCTGGGTTGATGCGGCCTGTCCATCATATGATGAGTTTGAGGAGAAATAATATGAACTGGAATCATTCCCACAATCTCAGCCTGCTTATTTGCTCTGGCACCCTGCTGGGAACGTGTAAACTGTGATTTGTAGCTCTCCTCTTCCTCTGAGGGAAGTGTAAATTCGATTTTATCGCTTTTTTATCCTCACTGGAGCTGCAGTTTTTGCTGATAGAGACCTTTGACGACTGGAGTCCAGCAGGCATCATAAAACCACCGAAAACTCTCATCTAAAACTGAATTTGTCAAATTTACAAGCCAATTTATCTTTGCTCCTGATGACCCTGATGGTTTTAGACAGGGAGAGCAGTTCTGCTTCAAGATTCTTCTCTTTTCTGCCTCTAATATCTGTACAGAATGTAAAAGGAAAAGGTGCAGGGAAAGAGACGGACGAGAGACGCCGAGATTGATTCTGTTTGCTCTACAAATATCCATGTCAGAGAGTCCTGCACTTCCGTCACGTCTCATTACACCGTCGCCTATGAAGCCTGTCACAGTGACTGAATGGCTGCCAACTTTGTACAACAGTGGGAAAAAATAGTTCTGCTTTCCAGATATGAAAAAAAGCTCAAATACTTTAACAGGAGTTTAGCGAATCCTGTCTGGTTTAGCTTCATAAAGGTGATTAATTTTATTGATTAAAGTTCTCCATTAAATAGCAGGAAAAAAATATAAGATATTTTGGTGCTCATGCCAGAAAAGAAGAAGACCGAGAAATTTCATTTTAAACACCAAATCACAACTAAAAAGACACACACGCACACGTCTCTACCGAATGTCTTTGTCTATCTGCTGCAGTCAGACGGTCTTAATACTGTACCTGTAACAAACAACTGGGAATCCCAAAGGAAACATGTCATAATATTTGGTGTTGGGCTGACAGGCCGTGTTGGACACGCCGTCATGGGGTCGTGTGCATGTGTGAATATGGGCTAGGAGAGGTTATAATAGAGACTGTCTTATTTTCTCTATTTTCTCCAATCATTTCCACAGTGTTTTGACTGTACTGAACCCTTCACAGGCCCTTAATTAAAACTCTGAATTAATAAATATATAATAATAAATAATAAAATAATAAATAAATGCAACAGCCTAGCTTCCCTTTCTATGGTTTAAGCTCAGTCCCAATGTGGAAAATAACATCAT